>NW_027508908.1:13615000-14215000 GCF_051911475.1 Siphateles boraxobius | reverse complement strand
GTAAATAATGACAGAATTTTCATGGGTGAACTACCCCTTTAATGTTAATACATTTATTATTGTTATCTTGTTACAGGTCCAACTGATTCTGATCTGTTCATTTTATGTCTTATTTAAGTATTTAATTTAATATTGGCCGTTTTGTAATTAAATTATGTTATATATATATATATATATATATATATATATATATATATATATATATATATATAAGAAGATGCTGTTTATCTAAAGTTATTTGGTTAATTGTTCTGCACATTTGCTAGCATTTTTTTTTTCCAAAATCAGGTTTGCTGGTTTATTTAGTACACCACATTGAGTATACCACTTAGTACTGTAAGACTTTGAATATTAAAGTGCAAAATAAGAATTGGCCACTCTTGTGGGTTTGCTACTGTTACAATTTGAAACCGTATTAGGGTAAAAACATGCGAGGCAGACATTGATGTTAGCAACATAGCTTAAACTAATAAAATTGATAGTGGGTGTGTTTTGTAGTCTACAAATAATCAAGCATTGACAATAGTCGATCATAATGGCGGCACCATGGGCCCCCAAATAAAATTCTGCTTAGGGCCCCATAAAGGCTTGGGCCAGCCCTGGCTTTACTTTGCCACCCCTCTAACTTCAGCTGATGTCTGTCTGCACCATAAAAAGGTCCTTTACCTGCTATAAGACAAAAAATTTAGGACAGATGATAATATCACCATACAGATCAGGTCAAGTTAATAAAAATGTTACCCCAACCCTCATATACATCTGCTGACATATAGTGCTATATTTTTGCTTACTCTTGATTTGAACATAAGTGTTCTTCTTATTCACAGTTCACGGCCATGTGTACTGTCAGGCAGTCTCATTACTGGTGATAGCCATCTTTTCTACAGTATTTATAGTTGACAAATAGTCAACTATATAGTTTACAGTTATAGAATCTTGAATTCTTTGTTTCTGGATTTTATTATTATTTGTATTATTCTTTTTTTGTATTTTATGTCTAGAAAAGTAGAATGGTATATCAATTATTTATCTTCATTATATTTATACATTTGGTGTGTTTTACAAACAAAGAGACTCATTTTGTTGTTCAGATGTTAACAATACAACACAAGTACATTTTAGCACTGTTACATTTAGTTGGTGTGAATGCAAAAAAAAAAATGGTTTGAATGAGAAAACAAGCGACAACAGCTGTCAGGGTTCAATGCATTGTGTATTTAATCGTGTTCCCCACATATGTAATGAGTTGTTTTAGATTAAATAAATAAATAAAAATGGCGTGCACAAAAACAGAGTGGCTGAAATTTTCCCATCCTGTTGCACCAGGCACCAAGAGGAGAAAGCAAAGCCGACCGCTGTGAGTTTAAACCGTCATTCATGTAGAGTAGGCCTACAGACTTATTTCACCATCCATACCAAGTCAGTCATAAGTAGCCTAGCTCTTCTCTAGTGAGATGCAGTTAGTTCAGGCATCGCACTTTGAAAAGCAAAGTCAAATGGTAACGACAACGTTGCTTTAAACGTTTGACGTAGTTCTTTGTTTATGTTTTGTTTCCCCCCATCGTCTTTCTTCCCACGATACCGTGCTTATGCGCGCAACCATTGGACAGAAGCAGACACACTGTCGCCAAGAGTTTATCACGCCACTCACGGATTGGTCCCGTCGCTCTGTCAGTCTTTTATTTATAAGCTTTGTAGCCACAAAACTGCTGCGACATTCTTTGTAGAATTTAAATGACGAACTTTGCTCTATTTTTAGCCTATAAAAACTTTACGTGTTAGTTCGGACGCGTGATAATTCATGCACCATTGCAAAGCTAGCGACCTCCAGAATGATGCGTGTGACGCAGTTGATTCTTTTGCAGAAGAACTCCTGACTAAATATCTTTGCGATGCACTTTATTCATCACATGACGTCACGTGAATCAAGTATGCTTAAAAAAGTATGAATGTTTGCATGCATTTTCACAAGAATACATCTTCGCCGCTGTTCTCACTGTATGATCAGCCAGAAAGCTGGTAATTATTGTGCCCCATCTGTCTTACTTCAGTTTCGCTCAACTCTGAATTCACTGTACTTTAGCACACGTACAGTAAAATTGTAGATGATGTTAACGTTACGCGAAATAAATCATATCGCTTAATATCCCATGAAGAACTTGTCGACGGAACGAAAGAGATCATGTTAAGCTTTGATATAACAAGCTATATAATATTTTGTAGGATAGGCTTGATTTTATATTTGATATTGCGTTAGCATTAACGATGATGATAAGTATTCACTTGCATACATCCAGTCGGCTGTGGATGTATCGTTTAGCCGAGAAAACGTCAAACATATAATCTGATGCAAAGGATGTTTGTATCTAAATTGATAATTCTATTGTTACTATACAGGTGTAATTATAGGCCTATTTATGTTTATTTTCATCGCTTGAAAGTTGTAATGCACTTCATGCACTGCACGGGGATCCTGTCAAGTGAAACATCAAGTTTTAGACAAGTTTTTTAACGCGTCTGCATTTGCAATAGTTCATACATACATTAGTGGTTTGTTCTTCAGTGAGATAATAATAATAATATTAAGACATCTTACCGTAGTTATGACATCCAATTTTGACAGTTATCTTTACTGCTGGCCACTAGTAATCCGATGGACAAAACGGAGAAAATGACACTAAACAGTGTCGTTAAGTTGTGTTTAGAAGTATTCCCAGTGTTGCGACTGCTTGCATACTAGTTTCAGTTGTGACAGCTGAACGCACCGCACACTGCCGCGCGCATGACGCGAGATCCTTAACGACAGCGCACTGTACGCGTACAACGGTCGACAGCGACTTCACCGAAACGTCCTGTCGACAGTTTTCTGTTTACGTGCACATTGCTGCTAGATTGTTGAAGGCGCCCAACTGAAGACTAATAAAAACAGCGGAGGACTCAGACAGACTTGCGTAGCGACGTCATTGTGTGCACATGGACCCTCCTACTGCAATGAGAGCTCGAGTAGGAGGGGGCGACGAATGCGCTCAGGTATATACGGCTCTTGGTCCAGAAGTAGGACAAGGTAGTTTGATTGCGCAGGCGCTAACCTGTGCATCTAGGACAAATGGATGATGTGCAAATATTTAAGTGCATGACCTTACTTGCTAAAATGGGGGGGGGGGGGGCAGTTTGTGTACAGATTTTGAGGAGATGTGCAGATTAGTGCAATTATAAATGTTGTCTTCTGTAAATATGTAGCAGATATTGACTAAGTATTAGATCAAGCATTGAATGACAAATTGTTGGATGTGTATGCAAGAAATAACAATGTTGGAAGTGTATGCAAGAAAAAATGTTTTGGTCCCCCACTTTCATGTCATCCTCCAGTGGTCAGTTAAAGTTATGCAATTTTCAGATTTAAAAAAAAAATTAAAAAGAAAAATAGGTACATTTCATATTCCTTTTAGGCAGGTTAAGTCCTCTGACCTTGAAAGCACTTGGAAACCCAAACTACTAGATAAAGTCCTTTGAGATTGTCCTTTGGAAGTGGTGTGTGTGAATTTCAGGCTTGAGATGATCGCATAGGAAATCTGCTTAATGTGCAGTCTCTAACTTTTTAACAGGCTTGGAACAAAACATGAATGTATCTGTAGGCTACTAATTAAGCAGTACATGAATATAAAATAATATTTGTATAGGTCCTCATTTCTACCAAGCATTGATTTAATATATGGCTCCTTTTAAAAAGACCTACCACAAGGTGGTGCAGTTTTTGTGATTTTGTTAGAATTTGGTGACATGGAAATGGTCTTTAACAACCCCGTGCTTGTGTAATACTGATGAAGGGGTGATAATTTCACTTATATTCAATACCTGTAGTATGTATACAGTTACAGCAATATGTGTATAATTACAGTCCTTCTTATCCTGTCAATATATGACAATTACATACTAGCCTCAATTGTATGGCCTTGTGTTTATCTGATTATGTTGAATAAACTCTGGCTACATCCATCTTATTTCCTCTAAGTCAGTAGTTGAGACGGTTTCTGTCAAGCAGAGATTCATGACCTTTGGGGCTACTGTGTAATGTTACCAAACCTCCTGCAGTGCTTAACTTGTAATCTTACATGGTCAGGCACTTGTTTTAAAAAGCTGAGAATTTGCCTCTATTAAGGATTAAACATAGCAAAGTTTTCTAGAACCAGCAGCTCATAGATTTTTCCGGAGAGTGATTATTAGTCACCTATAATTCATATTGTCCATCTGTTATCAAGTCAAACTGTCAGATCTGTTTGGTTAGATCATAGGTCAAATACTTGTAAAGTAAGTAGTCATATTTGCTTATTTGATTCACAGATCTGTAAAGTAACATAAAAGCAGTAAATTATCAGCTAAATATTATATTGAATAAATTTCTTATTGCTAAGATTTTCTTATAATGAAAGCAATTAGTCATGATCAAAATAATAGAGTTGCCACAATGTTCCATGTATACTATTAATTCAACAACAACTTCAGCTGATGTACAAATATATAGAAGTGCTGGGTAGATCCCACAGTGTGACATGCAGCGGGGTTCATGTTGTTCATACAGTCTGACAAGCAACAGTCGTAAAGGACTATCATAAATAGTACAGTGGGCAGTGTCCGGCTTTAGTTTTCGTTTGTCTCTACTTGTCTGAGTTCTAGTCATTCATTAGTTCTCATAGTTTATCACTAGTTCTCATCTATTCCCTGTTTCGTTGATTGCCATCTTCCTATATATATATATATATATATATATATATATATATATATATATATATATATAAGCCCAATGTATCTTCAGTTCATTGTTTTGTGCTAACCTTACGTTGTGTTGTTTATTCTACGTAATGCATCTCTTAACTTGGATTTAACCACACGCAACCCCTGACAGAACACAAGACTTTTTACTGCGAAAATGGATATTCCCGCAGTCCGCTTCCTTGTGCTGAAACTGGGGGATCGCTCCCTTGAAGATCACACAAGAGATTTTCTCAATCTGGCGGGCCTCACCCATAACCCGACCACTCTCTACGTGTTTTCTATCACACCATATTGTCAAGTGGTCGAAGGCACGCCTGACCGTGGATGGTCCTCAAAGGAGATTCGCAGAATATGTGGAGTGGGTGCTGCTGCAGTGCGATTCACTGTTCACCATCTGCATTGCCACTCCACTCCAGACCCAGAGCCCACCCAGCCATCAGCCATCAGCCATGCCATGGAAGAGCCAGAGCACACCATGGCAACTTAGCAAGAGCAATCGCTAGAGGCTAAGTTCATCCCAGAGCCTTAGGCCAAAGCAGAGTCTGTCAAGGTGTGAGCCGGCATCAGCATCCGTTGTTGAGGACATTTTAGTGGAGTTCAAGGTAATGAATTGGAGCCCTGCCTACACTCCCAAAGCTGTGGTGCGTAAACCAAGCTGAGGTTTGACTGTTTTAATATTGAATGTGGAAGTATTATGTAATGTGCTGGACAAGGAGGTATTTGCTATGCTATAGCCACCACTGGTCCCATCCAGTTCCAAGTCATCTAAGTCATCGCTGGATTAGTCTCATGATTCTATTGCAGCTTTTCTTCTCCAAGGCCCACCCAAGAGTACGTTTGATTGACATGTAACACAACCTATTACAATTACAGTACAGCTACAAGTCTTCTTCATCATCCAGGACCAACTCTCCTTTGTTGTGAATGGTCCCGCCTAGCCTCCCTCTCCCTCCTCAACTGGCAAAGCCATACAGTTCCTCGGCTTTGTCTCCACTGTCTCCCTTCAGTCCTTCAGCTCCTCCAGTGGATCCACTCTGCTGCACAGAGGCTGGGGCTTCCCAGTCATCAGCTCTGCCTTGACTTTTTGATCCCTCAGCTCCACCTCAAGCCTCCAACACCCGGACTTCACTTTGGCCTTCTGACCCATCGACTCAACTTTGGCTCAACGCTCCGAAAGCTCCACCATGGACTGTCATCCATCAGGCTCCACCGGGCTCCCCTGTCCCTGTGGCTCCACCTTCCATCTTCGCTCTGGCTCCACCACAGACTTTCGACGCCTTATAGGCCTTCTGTGTCGTCCTGGATCTTCTGCTTAGCCTGAGGGGCAGTTTACACAACATAATTTTCAACTAAAAATGGAAAACTTTTTATGAGCTTTGGCTGTTCATTTACACAACAGAATTTTCGCCATCATCGCCTTCTGCCTGGTCATCGTCTTTGTGTCTTCTTCTGCATGTTCCTCGTCCTCCTCCAGAGAGCCCTCCCTCCCTCACTCAGTTTGGCTATGATTACAGCGTGAGGATGTGCTTCTCTTTATGTCAGTCAAGTTCTGTTTCTCTGTCTTGTTTAATTTCTAGTCTTAGTTTTTTTTTTGTCATCATTTGTCTGAGTTCTAGTCATTCATGGTTGTCATGGTTTCTCCTTAGTTCCCCTGACAAGTGGCTGGTCTGTGTGTGCAATTCCACAAACCTAGATGACCATCTGTATCTAATTAAAAGTCTATTTTTGTTTAGAAAGGAATAAAAAAAAGAAAAAGAAAATGTAGTAGGGAGACTTACTGAATTATGCATAATTTACAGGCATTTACAGAATAACGTAATCATGTAATAAATAAAAAGTAACTGTAGTCTGATTACAAATATTTAAAAATGTAATACAATCTAATTACTAGTAGTTTATTTTTGGAATCTGATTACATATATACACACACACACACACACACACACACACACACACACACACACACACACACACACACACACACACATATATATATATATATATATATATATAAATAAAACACAACACCAGTTTTTTAATGGATCATGTGGCTTTTTGCATTACAAGAAAAAGTGCACACATCGACCCAAAATCTCATGTTATAGTTAGATGAATATGAGAGGAAGATAAAACTACCCATACCTTGCTTTATTTCCACCACCAGTATACACACATTTAAACATAGAAAGGTAACTCATAGCCATCAGCAGAAGACATCTGGCCTTGAATGTGGCCTTGAAAAATCTGGCTGCAAGACCTATACAGCCGCCGGTGGCTAAAATAACTAATGTTCTTCAATGTTTAATAACTTTTTAACCACTAATCTAATCTTTATGCTTTAAAAAGTCCTTTAAAGAGGAGATTTGCTGCTTTTATGATGATATCGAGTTTTTCAGGGACATTCAGAGACTCCGTAGTGAATGTGATTGCGTCATCAAGTTGATCAGCATTGATTCATCAAAGAAACCCAATACTTCTTATATAGTTTGTGAAAATCATTTGCACTGTTTGTATTTTTGTTGCACAAGACAATTTTCACAATTGTTTACACTACTTGCTGCACTATAGTGCTATAGACTAACTTGTCCTTGAGCGGCTGGTTAAGCCCGTAACATAAGTTGATGAGGGCACAATCTGGCAGTTCAGAAACATTTGCAATGTCCAGGAAAAATGAATGTGCTCTTCAATGGTGTGGTTACCTTGGCGCATGTGGACTAACTCAACTGCTGGATCCATATTGGCAAAGTCTTCAGTCACAAACTGCTCCGAGACAAGAAGGTTGAGGATCCAAATACAGTATTTATTGAACAGTGTAATCCAAAAACGTAATCCAAAGTACAGGCAAGGTCAAACACAGGCAGAAAGTCCATACAAACAAACACAAGGCAGGGAAGACGAGCAAAAGAGTAATTCATGGAACAGGCAAGGAATCCAAAACCAAGAGACATGAAACCAGGGAGAATGCTCGGAATTGCAGTGTAACACTAAACAAGACTTTGCAGGGAATGAATGAGTGTACATGGTTTAAATAAGCTGAGACTGACAAGGTAATGAGATACAGGTGGATGCAATCAGGGATGAAGAGTCCGGGCAGTGAGTTATGGGAAATGTAGTTTGTGACGGAATGATAATAGTCTGATGTGACCGTTACACTAGGTAGTTTGAAGAAATAGAAGGAAGAATAGATGGTACATACCACAAAACACTCCTGATAGAAAACATGTACTGTATCAATTTGCAAAACACTGAAGCGCTCTATATGAGATTATTTGCAGATTGATAGCACAATTTGAAAACTGAGGTGGTAGCCTATTGAATTAAACTGAAAAATCCAGAGCATGAAAGAATAGGTCAGAATTATGTGAATATGGTGCAAATTCACCTTTTAGACTTGTATTGCTGAAAAAGTGACACTTTTTTCTATATAGAACCTTAAAGGGTTCTTTCAGGAGCTTCATATATAGGTTCCTATCATTGGATCATTTTGTGTATTTAGTTTTAATTAATTAATTTTGTTTTAAAGCTACAATATGTAATTTTCTTCACCGCTAAGGGTCGCTAAACTCTTACAATAACAATGGATTAGGTTGGTAGTGATAAGCAGTGATAAGCGGAATGTTGGAACTTGCTGTCATGCTGATGGATCTAATAATGTTTAAGGACGAGTGAAAACATTCATGTTTTTTAACATGACTGTGGTATGAAGCAGGCTGTGATTGCTAATAAGAGACCGATATCAGCGCTGCACGCGAATCCCACGGATATAAAGGAATAAGGACATTTCATTCTACCGAACTACCCGCAAGTGCTGAATTACTGCTCACACAGGTCAGTTTATTTGATGAATTAAACCTGTAAGGTAATGCTGCGCTGTTTCATTTAGTCTAACGTTACACTATTAACAGCATTTGAGTGTGTTGAAAGTTATAATGTTATTCTATGTGTTAGTTTGTTGGCTGTATGAGACTAGCAGTAAGCTAGATCAACATTAGAATAACATACTAATCGTATTCTAACATTTCATTATGTTGACCTTTATAACATTGATTTGTTTTATGTACATTTGCTCACCTGTCTAATAAAGTACATGCAAGAGCGTCAAGTCGTGAGTCGTGAAGCTCTGTCAAGTCCAAGGCTACGTTCACACTGCAGGCTGAAACGACCCAATTACGATTTCTTTGCCCCTATGCGACCTGTATCTGATCTTTTCATGACAGTCTGAACGACACAGATCCGATTTTCTCAAATGCGACCCAGGCCACTTGGGTATGTGGTCCAAATCCGATATGTATCCGATCTTTTGAAATGCGACTTCAATCTGAACGGCCAGGTCACATGTATCCGACCCGCACGTCATTGATATGCGACAAACGTCATAATTCTGCGTTGAAGTAGGTGGGAATGAGAAGATAAACAACAACTATGGCGGACGATGCTGAGACCAGTCAATGGAAGGGAAGGAAGGTTTCTGATTTAATTCATATTTTGGGGGGACAGCTCTATTCAGGCCAAACTTGAGGGCTCTTATCGGAACCGGGCTACTTCCGACGTCGACGTGACGTCGTTGACCATTGAGTACTCTTCTGCGCATGCGGGTCACTTCTGGATCATTTCACGTTCACGTTCACACAGGAGACCACAAAAGGTCGCATTTAATTGGAAATGCGAACGGCCTTGCAAAAAAATCTAATTTTTTCAAAAAATCGGAATTGAGCATTAAGCCCCTGCAGTGTGAACGCAGCAGCCCAAGTTAGTCGTGGACGTGGAGCTCTCGGCATCTCGAAAACGCCACGCTGATATTGATCCTCATTTTAGTTCTCCTTTTGTCCCCAGGCTTGCCATGGTCCATAATGTTTGAACGAAACAACAACAGCATGCTGCTAGACGTTACGCACTAGGCAGTTGTCCACGTCAAGTCACCTTTATTTATATAGCGCTTTTACAATACAAATTGTTTCAAAGCAGCTTTACCGAGATAACAGGAAAGTAAAATTGTAATAGTATTGTTAAATTCAAAATTAAATGTTAAATGTCCCCAACTAAGCAAGCCAAAAGCCAATGGCGAATGAAGGCAAAAAAAAAAAAAAAAGGCGACAGTGGCAAGGAACCAAAACTCCATCAGGTGACAGAATGGAGAAAAAAACCTTGGGAGAACCCAGGCTCAGTCGGGGGGCCAGTCCTCCTTTGGCCAACAAACAAACAGTGTATGATTATAATTTAGGCGGCATAATAGGTCAGAAGTCAGATTGGATCAGAACCGCCAGCAGTTGATTTTGATATTCTAGGTATTATCAACTGGCAAGAATTTTGAGATCGCAATAGACGTGAAGGATTATGATGGGTTAAGAGCTCGCTCAAGTACTGCGGAGCTAAACCATTTAATGCTTTGTAAGTAATCAGCAATATTTTAAAATGTATACGATGTTTAATAGGGAGCCAATGCAGTGTTGACAGAACCGGGCTGGTCATACTTCCTGGTTCTGGTAAGATCTCTAGCGGCTGCGTTTTGAACTAGCTGTAGTTTGTTTATTAAGCGTGCAGGGCAACCACCCAGTAGAGCATTACAATAATCTAGCCTTGAGGTCATGAACGCATGAACTAATTGTTCCGCATTTGTCAATGAGAGCATATGATGTAATTTAGATATATTTTTAAGATGTAAAAATGCGCTTTTACAGATACTAGACACGTGACTTTCAAATGAGAGATTGGTATCAAAGAGCACACCCAGGTTCCTAACTGACGACGAAGACTTGACAGAGCAGCCATCAAGTGTTAAACAGTATTCTAGGTTATTACGTGTGGAAGATTTTTGTCCAATAATTAGAATCTCTGTTTTTTCAGAATTTAGTAAAAGGAAATTACTAGTCATCCAATTTTTTATATCAGCTATGCATTCCGTTAATTTTGTGAATTGGTAAGTTTGGTTAGGTTTTGAGGAAATATAGAGCTGAGTATCATGGTTACTGTGGCAGTATAAGCGGAAACCATGGATAACCTGGATATAGCGTCATTGACAGGCGACAAGTGAACAGGGATGGGAACTTTTTAAATTTGTGAATTTCTCTGAATTTACAAATTCTTGCAAACATTTACGATAATGGAAATACACAATTGAAAGAAATATATTTTGATACAACATTTTTACATATTGTACCATTAATTAATTTTTAATTGTAATTCAATTTTATGAAATAAACAGCGTGTATACCTACTTTATCACTAGAAAAGAAAAAGTAATAATTACGTCTTAAATGTAAAAGTATTATGCAATCATTTTAGACTAGCTCTTCAACCCTGCACCTGGGGACCCACTGTCCTGCAAAGGTTATTTCCAAACTGCTTCAGCTCATCTGGCCTGTGATTTTGATCCTGAAGACTTTGATTAGGTCCATGTGTGTTTGATTAGGCATGGAGCTAAATCAGCTAGAGAATTTAAGACATTTCTCCTATATAGAACCTTTTTGGTGTGAAGGGTTCTTTAAAATTGAGCCAAGAGATATAGAAACCCATCAAACTTTTGTCACAAAAAAAAGAAAAAAAAAGATTTTTCTATCATTGATTTGCTTTGCAGTGTCAAGTTGATTTTTAATTATCATTCAATTACAATATATTATCACTATACCTGCACTGAACACATCATGCATCAAGGGTGATGCTGGCATTCTGTGAGTAACAAGTACTTCATGTCTTTATCAATTTCATGGCATTCAATGGTTGCACTATATCATTTTGATGTTAATTTCTGAAAATTTTTGGTAAAAAGCATTTATTATGGGTCATCCAGCATTTATTAATATGATAATATAATATCGATCTAGCAATAAGTGTATCATACCAGCGACAGAGTTAACCAATGTAACCTTATAACACAACTTTCAACACATTCAAATGATTTTTTTTTTGTATGATTATTTTGACCAAGTAACACAGTGCTGTGTTACCCCACAATTTTAAAGGGTAAAATAAAGTGACATGTATGAGTGTAATTCAGCACTTACAGCTATATTTCATAAAAATAAAATAAAATAATGAATTTAAGTGATCAAATGTAACTGTAACAAAGTTCAAGTTTGTTATTGTTTTAAATAAGCAACCTTGACAAGTGGTGAAACTTACTGTGCCTTTAAACAATTACCAGTTAAACATGATCAGGCTTTCTGGTTATATATGTTTAAAAACAACAAATCGAATGAAAACTAGATACAACTACAACATGATAGATCAAGTATGGAAATATCAGCTACAGGTTTCTCTATCTGTTTTTGTCTCTCTTCTCCCACATATCTGACCTCAACTTGCTTGCCACACAATCTTTAAACACCAAGATTTACTCTCATTATTTAAAGGCTCAGGGCAAAAGCAAAGGCAGACTTTTAGTATCACTTTAGCACACTCTTGCACACAAAGCATAAATGCAATTGTCTCTCTCCCTTTTCATCAAAGGTCACAAAAAGGGAGAAAAAAAAAGAAAGTACCCAAGCCCATAAATGGGTGAAAGTAGTATGTTCATGAACACACAGTTTACATGCCTAAATAAAGAACCTTATATACCATGCAGCCACTTGTATTGAATGTTTATCCCATTAACGACTCTGATGCATATTCAGTGGGAACACTAAATACGAGCGATGGCCTGACTCCACATCAGTGCATTACAGCGTCTGCCTTTTATCATAGAATAATGTGATGTTTGGCGAAATTGTGTCAAATAGATTACAAATTAATATGCTACGTGTCTCCTAGCACACATTCTGTGCAGCCTCGCCAGTTCCAGATGCCAGGGTAGCATGTCATTCGGATGACAAAAAACACGGTCCACGCTGTGTGAAAACAAGTGATCATCAAGATTTTGCATATGTCTCTGCATTGACCCATTTGGAAAGATCTTTGTATAGCCATTAGTTGCTGTTCTAGATTCTGATTGGCTGAGCAGTGTTCCAGTAGTATTGCAAGTAGAATTGCAATTTATAACCTCTCATTTGAGAGAAAGATTTTGTCATGGTTGCGAGTTATTAAGTCTGAATGGCAAGACATACACTTGCCGTTTTTTCCTCAGAACCAAAGAGTATAGAAGTACCAAGAGGCGAAACTCAATAGAACGTTCCATTTCAACAAACGCACCCATGCGCAGAGCTGCAGTTCCGCCATCTTGGACTGAACGCAACACAGCTGTCATAGAATTGAATGATACCGGTTCCAATTCAAAAGCGGTTAAGGGAACTAAATAGTAGTTTCTAGTTTTTAATATCTCTATAGCCTTAACTAAAATTGCGTGTTGAATAATGTACAACAAAATAATGCTTATGGATCGGTTTATAATTAAACAATTTCGTCATAGAGCATGAAGCTGTCAAATAGGCTATTTATTTACCCCAATAACTTTTGGGGATAACTCCCGTTCCCTTTCGAACGGTCACTTCGTATTGCGTAGCTATACGCAGTGGGGAAACTCCTTTTCCTTGATTTACTGAAGCTTGTATGTAAAGCGCATTTGCAGCTGCACAGCTAGCACATTGAGCGTCTGGCTCGCTCATAGGCTGTGCTGCGGCAACTGGACTTCCAATGGCGCGGGCGCCTCTGACGTGCGACCAATGAGCTAGCCCTACATCATTACACGTCAGAGCCCGTAAAGGGGGCGTGGCCATAGCCTACAATATTCCCCCGAATTCGCCATTATAGCAGATTTTACTTCTTCAGCGACAACTTCATGTCTCTGACCTTCTTACTGAGCTATCGCCGTCAAACAAGCCTTTCAGTCTGAGTGAGAATCTCTTCAGTGGACTATGCCTTTCTGCCGTTTTCTCCTGACGCCGTCTCACCTGTGGCTATCCGGTGACTACTCATATCCTTTCTATTCTCTGTGAATTGCGAAGCGTTGTTTCAAATGCCTCGCCTAACCTGTGCCACGTGCGGATGCAAGCTGCACGAGGCCGACGATCACAAGAGCTGCATTTCATGCCTGGGAGTCGACCACACGGAGAATGCACTCTCTGTCGGTGGATGTTCGGTCTGCGAAAGCATGCTCTCTCTCTGGAGACGGCGACGCCACTCCACCCGCGCTTCCCTTTCCGGCCCTACTTCAGCCGAGGAGGAAGAAGCGCCGCAACCAAAGCCAACCGGAGAGCATGGAGGTTTGTGAACGCATGCCGGCCGCGTCCCCGCGTGCTTCACTTACTCCTGCTCTAGCGCCTTCACCGGTCCTGTTCGAGGGAGATCAGCGTCCCCCCACCCACGTGGCGGGCCTCGTCTCCTTCGGCAGATCCGTTGAGCACGACAAAAGCCTCTCTACCGCTGCATCTGAGGAGGAATGGCCGGGCTCTCTCGACCCCGTCACTGCTTCCCAGTCTGAAACCAGCGTGCCAGCTACCAGGACCTACTCTGACGCTGAAATGCTTTGGATCCTGACACAGGCCGTCGCTGACCTCGACCTCGAGTGGGCCTCACCCGAGGCACCTCCTCGAAGCCGGATGGCTGGTTCCTGTCGGGGAGCCAGCAGGCCCCTCGTCACAGGCCTGCACCGTTCTTTTCTGAGGTGCACGAGGAGCTGACCAAGGCGTGGCGCTTATTCAGCAAGTGTGGGATCTGCAGTTTCCGCAATGCTCTCCTCCACGGACGGCGGAAGAGGGCTATGAGTCGTTGCCACCCCTCGAAGAGGCCGTGGCCGCTCAGCTTTGCCCGAACACAGCTGCTAACTGGCGAACTAGAGCTGTGCACCCCAACAAACCCTTCCGAAACCCCTCAGCCCTCGCTGGACGCGCGTTTGCCACCTCCAGTCAGGCTGCTTCGGCCCTGCACACGATGGCCGTGTTGCAGGTCTACCAGGCCAAACTCCTCCAATCCATAGACGAGGCTGGCCCGGACCCCGAGGCCTTTCGGGACCTCCGAAGCGCCACGGACCTAGCCTTGCGTGGTACCAAGGCTACAGTACAGGCCATCGGGAGGAACATGGCGAGCTTGGTCGTCACCACCTCTGGCTTAATCTCACCGAGATTATGGAGGCTGACAAAACGAGGTTCCTTGACGCCCAGTATCCAGCTCCGGCCTCTTCGGCCCGGCGGTGAAGGGGTTCTCAGAGAGGTACACGGAGGCACAGAAGGCGTCCGAGGCTATGCGACACCTCTTGCCCAAGCGCTCGAGCTCCACGTCGAGCAAATCGAAGCCCGCCCCGTCTGCACCACAGCCAGCTAAGCCGACGAAACAGGTCTCTCAGCCCCGCCCTGCGGCTGATACCCACCGCCAGCCAAGGCCAGCGAAGCGCGCCCAGCCGCCCGCGAACCAGCCCCGCCGGCCCGCAAACCAGCGTTGTGCTCGACACGGCGCCGCCGAAATCGTCCTAGCCCCACAGGTAAAGAGAGAGGACACATGTCTCGCGCTAGCCGGACCACCCTCGAAAAAACCTGCAAAACTTCCCACAGCTCCCTGTTCAGTTCTGGCGGCTGGGGATTTTATTATTGTAAACAGGCCTGCAGCAGTGAGTGCGTCTTTGCAAACAAACGCTGTTTTCACGGCGAACCCAATAAAGCACCTGCACCTAATGTTTCACAATCACAACACACGGGTTCATGGTCCCCCTCATCTAGGTGGCCCCTTCCCTGTTGTAACACTGACTCTCCCCCAGGCAAAAGCTTGTACAGTCAGTCCAACACTCAGTATTTGCACAAATCACAATGTAAGGGTATCAGGTCCCCCCATATTAGGCGACCCGTCCCAATCAGTGTGTCAATCCCTAGCCACATGGGTGATGACCTGGCAAGCCATCCCCCCTGTGTCGAGTTGGGTCATAAACACTATAAAGCGAGGCTACTCGCTCCAATTCGCTCGCAGACCCTCAAAGTTTCAGGCGGTCGTCGAGACTTCGGTAATTTATTAGCAAAAGGGACGATAGACCTAGTCCCCCCTGCGCTAAAACATTCGGGTTTCTACAGCCGCTATTTTCTAATCCCAAAAAAGCCGGCGGTCTCAGGCCCATACTAGATTTGAGACATTTGAACAAGGCTCTCATGAAACGGCCTTTCAAAACGTTAACTAACAAACACAAGTTCGCCCGGGGGATTGGTTTGTTACAATGGATCTGAAAGAATAAACCCTCGTCACAGGCCGTTCTTGAGATTCGCCTTTGAGGGTCAGGCTTATCAATACACAGTTCTGCCGTTCGGTCTGTCACTGGCACCCAGTACATTCACGAAGTGTATCACCTGAGACTTCAGGGAGTGCGCTTGCTAAATTATCTCAACGACTGGCTGGTGCTGGCACAGTCGAGAGCCGAGCTGCTAGCTCACAGAGATTTGATTATTGGCCATTTAGAATGCCTGAAACAATCAATGTTTCAATGAGCAGACTGACCCCCAGCCAGAGTGTGGTCTTTTGATCCTCCTTGATCCTTTGTTCCAACTCTGGATCAAGGGTGAAGGAGTGCTGTTTGGAAAATTTGCAAGATTTTCTAGTTCCGTCCGATATTCGTCGTCTGTTAGGTGATAGAGAGCTAAATCATAGATTTAGGGTCTACGTACTATGAAATGGTTATACTTATTTAATCGGTTGCGAAAGCGCCATGACGGGTAACTCATGGGACTCTGCAATCCACATTTTGGGCACCGTGGACGTAGTGAGTCAATCAATACTGTCAGGCGCTATACCAAGTCGTCTGTAGGTTTAAAATTGTTTAGGTGAGAGGAGTGGAAGAGAAGGAAGGAAAAATAAAAAAAGTTAGCATTAGTAATGACACCTGTGGGATACTAATTACTTCTTGTTAGTGGGAACAATCTCAAAAGAGTGGGTGTATATCATTTGAACAACTCTGATTAATGTGTTTATGAAGACAATTGAAGGTTTCGTTAAATGGGGTGTAGTGTGTGGTGAAATTGATCTGTGTCAGTCACTTTTGGTTTTCCCCCTTTTCTTGTCTGTTGGAGCCCAAGTGCCTTTTTATCTGGTTTCGGTGGACCCAACGTTGGACTGGCTCATTGCACTTTTGGTTCATCTTGATTCGGTATGCGACAGGTGAGAGCCTGTCCACGATTTCATGGGGTCCTGTCCAGTGAGGCAGGAACTTCTTTGACAAGCAATGGGGACTCGATTGTTGTGACTGCACAAAACTGTAGTACCACACTTTGTCTCCAATGTTGAGTTCTTGGTGAGATGCCTTCTGGTCATAATAGGCTTTTGCGTCCTTCTGCACTTTTCTGTAGTTGTTGTTGTGCAAAGGCAAAGGGGGTTATTTGGTGGCGATGCAACTCTTCAAGATACTGGTGGGTGGTATATGCCATGACAAGGCTCATGTCACCTGGCTGGTAGAGCAGGTGGAGCGGCAGTGTCATTTGCCGTCCAGTCATTAGCTCAAAGGGTGGCACTCCGGTGGATTTGTTAGGGGTTGCTCTGATAGCCATTAGCACTAGTGGGAGCTTGATGTCCCAATCCTTTTGATTCGCAGACACATACTTCTTTAGCATGCTGACCACGGTTCGGTTGGTATGTTCCACTTGCCCAGAGGAGATAGGGGGTGGCTGATGTGCAACTTGGCCTGTATGCCCAGGAGTTTCCAGACTTCCTGCATGATTTCGGCAGTGAAATGTGTTCCGCGGTCAGAGTTGACTTTCAGCGGCAGTCCAAATCTTGAAAAGATATGGTTCATTAGGAGGCAGGCCGTGGTTTGAGCTGTATCGATTGGAGAGGGAAGGCACTCTACCCACTTGGTGAATTCACAGACAGCGGTGAGGAAATATTTGTTACCCCTTGTTGACCTTGGTAGAGGTCTGACCCAGTCGATTTGGAGGTCCGACCATGGGAAGGACATTCCTTTTCGCTGTAGTGGTGCTCTGTGGTTCGTGTTCGCCAGTTGGAATTGGCAACACACCAGGCACCCTATTACGTATTCTGCTACATCTTGCTGCATGCCAGGCCAGTATGCCACTTGTCTTAGCGTTTCGTAAGTGGCTTTGGCGCCGTGGTGTCCGGCACATGGTGCATCGTGGGCGTGTGTGAGCATCACCCCCCTTTGGCACTGAGGGACCACAAGCTTGGGCGTAGTGAGTCCATCAGGGGCATATATCAGGATGCCATGTTTTAGATGTAGCATGTGCAGAAGTGCATTGAGATGCAGTAGGTCAGAGGAAGCAGCAAGGTCAGAGGTGGTTATAGGGTGTGATTGTGGGTCTGAGAGGTGTTTAACAATAGTTTGGATGGCTGCATCCGAAGTTTGGAGAGTTATAATGTTGTCTTTGGAAATTTGGGGTGAGATGCCGATTTGGGAGGAGGCGGGGTTTTTGCACGGCCGTGGCGTGCTGTTGGTGGGTGACGATAGAAACAGATGGGTTGGGTGGGAGGGGTTAAAAAGTCCAACGATCGCCATGTAGCGCGCCAGCTTTGGCAAGGTCATCGGTTTGGTACTTGTAGTCTTTGTCTTGCCCTGGTTGCCGTGAGTGACCTCTGACCTTTTTCCAATAGACAAGCATGTCGTGTTTTGTGATTATATCGTTGCATGCTTGGAAGAGAACTTGATGCTTGACAAGTTTGTTGTTGGATGTGTTGAACCCATTCCGTTTCCATATTGGTATGTGGCATATGAATCTCAGTCGAGCATAGTTTGAGTCAGTACAGATGAGGAGTTCTTTGATGTCGTGAGACAGCAATTTGGAAGGTGATGAGGATGGCTGCTATTTCTGCATATTGTGATGTGTGAGGGCCCAGTTGGAGCCGTTGTGGTGGGCAGGGGTTGTCGTTGAGCAAGACCACGCCTGCTCCCGCCTCGAGGTTACCCTGGTGATTATATGAGCAGCTGTCAACATATGATGTGGGCATCCCTTGACACACGTTCTCCTCAATGTATCTGTGGTTTGTTTGTGCAGGTTGTGGGTGTTCTTTAGGTTCAGGTAATGCGTTTGGGGTGTTGTCGGAGCAGTTTTGACAGGCTGCCAGACCATTGCCTAAGGATGATTTGTGGTTTTGGGCATAGCGTACCTCGACGTCATGTCCTTGGAGTGTCATTAGCCATGTGGCTATGCGAGCGTTGGTGACCACACTGTCTCTGATTCGCTGGCTGTTAAGGAACGTTACAGGTTGGTGGCATGTCTCTATGATGACCTTTTGGGCACCAATGTAGTTTGAGAAACGTTGAATGGCCCACCCTGTACAGAGCAGGGCCTTTTCGCAGTCTGAGTATTTGGACTCTGGTGGAAGCAGCATCTTGCTAGCATAGGCGATCACTCGCTTATCTCTGTCATGAAGTTGATATAGGCCCAAACTGAGACATTGGCTGGAGAATTCAGCTTCCAGGTAAAATTCGTTCCCTGGGTCAGGGTAGGCCAGACATGGGGCAGAGCAGAGGCGTTGTTTTAGCTCATTCATGGCCTGGTCTTGAGATGCTGACCACACAAATGGTTGGTCCTTCTGGAGAAGGGAAGTGAGTGGATGTGCAATGTCTGAGTATTTCTCAATGAATTGTCGTGAGTAATTGCATACGCCTAAGAAGCTGCGAAGTTCTGACACATTAGTGGGCGTTTTGATGTTCTGAATTGCTTGGGTGCAGCTCGACTGTGGCTCGATACCTTGAGGTCCGATGCGCAAGCCCACATAGTTTACTTTGGTTCTACACCACTGTCCTTTGTGGAGAGCGATCTTAGCACCTGCATTTGTCAATTGGTTCAGAACATGATCTATCTCCTTCAGATGATCAGCGACATTGGTACTTTTCATATGTACATCGTCCACGTAGATAAGGTTGCCTCTGGTTCTTGCATCAGGGCATGCTTTGTTGAGGAAGATATTGAATTCTGCAGGCGAATTGGCATACCCAAAGGGGCACCGGATGAAGGTGTATTGTCGGTTCCCAAAGGTGAATGCCAGTTTGTGTTGGTCCTCTGGGTGCACAGGAATTGTCCAGAATCCTGAAACGACGTCCAGGGTTGATAGAATTGTTGCACCTTTGATTTTCGGAATTTCTTGGTCCAGCTGTGTCATGGGCCATCGTGATAGGGGCACCTGTTGGTTCAACTTGCGACAGTCTATGGTGGCCTCCATTTGCCATTGGGTTTAAGGACTGGCCATATGGGGGCTGAATAGGTGCTGTTGCAAGGACGAATGATGCCGTTTTTCAACATTGAGTCGATGATTTCCTGCACAGGCTCATATAATGCAATCGGGATTTTGTACTGCCTTACAAAAGTGGGTGGCGCACCTGGGTGCGTTGGTATGCGTACCCTGTGGATGTTGGTGCGTCCACAGTCCAAAGAGTCTTTTGCAAAGGAGTCTTTGTACTTATACAGGACTTTGTGAAGTTCCTGCCGGTCAGTGTCATTGTAAAGGGCATCTGCCTTGTTCAGAATTTGTTGGAGCTGACCATTGAACCCTGCATATGGCTCTTCTACTGTAGGGTCGTCGGAGAGGCCCTTGACTGTGGTGATGACCTGTTCGTATGGTTCTGTCACAGGTTGTGTTGAGATGGTGTAAACAGCAAGGTGTGCGTCATCCGTAAGTTCTGATCTGCAGACGTTTTCTTGGGCCACTGGCAGGATGGAGGTGATGGCAATAGTTCTGAGGGGTGCTGTGAAAACTCTGTGGTCAATGCTTTCTTCTGGCAGTAACTGGGCTGGTATGGGGCCTATGACAGGTACCGTGAGCTCAGTCGTGGAATGTTTGGCTGATGAGCCATCACAGGTGACTTGCTCTGGGGATCTTGATGTCGTTAGCCGTACAGTTGTTGAACAGCAAATACACGGCACGAGATGACACTTCCATGAGAGGTGTGGCTTCTAGAGTTAGTCCCAGTTTAAGCAGTTCAGGGAAGGCTGGAAGAAGCCCAGATTGTGGTTGAGGTTTTGGCCAGGTCGCATGTTGAGGCGGATGCTGACACTCTCTTGATGTAGGCAGGTATCGTGGCCGCCCATTCATTGGTCGTGGCACATACCTCTGGTATAGTTTGACCAGATTGGAGATTCTTGAGGTCGACTGAAGTACTTAGTTGGCGAGACAGAGGAGCCCATATACCTTCGTTCATAGTGTCCATGTAGGCATTGAGTCTGATCATAATGTCTGCTCCAATGTAGATATTGTGTGGCAGGTCGGGGACAACGAGGAAGTAGTGACTCAGGTGTCTGTTGTTCCAGCACATGTCTAAGGCACAGACAGTCTTAGAAGTAATCATGGTCAATGAGCAAGGATTCAGAGGAATGCGGTTATGCTTAGCGGCATGTGGGAGTTCAGCCTTGTCTTTCTTCAAGGATCTGAAGAGCTTCAGGCTGATGGCTGAGTTTTCTGCCCATAGGGCTAGCATGGCGCCAGGTACTATCATGCCTTGAATGTCTATAGCTGTCATCAGTCGAAAGCCAGTTGAGTCTAGTTCTGTGGTTTTGAATGCACACAGAAGGAAAGTTTGACTCTTGCTATGTAGCAGTGAGTTTGGGACTTGCCTTGGTTTTGGACTTGAGTTTTCGCTCAGTGAGCTGAAATCAGTGTCTGTGACTTGACACTGCGCTTCTGTGGAGCACTGTGAATGAGACATAAGAGGCTCTCGAACTTGGGCCCATATTTTTAGGTGCTTAAAGTCTATTAAGGGCTCAAAGCGATTCAGCAGGTCTTTGCCGATGATAAGGGGGTATGTGTCCAATGGCGAGATGTACACAGGGTGTGTGAGGCTCATTGGTCCGATGGTCAGATGGATTGGGGCCACCTGCTCCAACTGCAGTCCCGTGTGGAAATAGGCTTGAACGTTGAGTACACACTTTTGAAGTTTGAGAGTTCCACTGGTTCTTTTGGTTCTTTCTTGAAATTCTTCTAAGAGCTGAGTGGACATTAGGGTGATGTTGGCTCCCATGTCTTCTAGGGCCTCTAGTTTGACATGGTGTTCTAGCGTGATGGAGAGATAGAAATTCCTTGCCACACCTTTCTCGATGAGGTCGCCCAGAAGTTGAGGAACTGGAGTTTGGGTTGAGACAGGTAGAGTGTTGTGGTTGTGGTCCGAAGCAAATAGAGTATGTCTCTGTCTGTCACGCTGGATCTCATTTTCAAGTGGAAGTCAATATCTTGCAGGTAGGCCTGGACATCTTGACTCCCTGCCATATTTGGGGTGAATTTGTTGGTGTTCCTAGCCAGTTTGTCAAGATCTTTGAGTTCCAGGCCATGTGCAGTTTCACAGTCGGTTTGGAGGGGCCCACTTTTCTTGTCAGCAGGGTAGTGCTCATCCACGACGGCTGTATAGGGTTTGTAGTGGTGATTCTTCACTTTTTCTTCGATGTGGCAGTCCCAGGATAGGTGACGCAGCTCTGCTGGGCAGGGGTGAGACCAGAGGACGCCTTGTCCTGGTTGGTTCAGGGTGCAGCTGATAGGCATGCTTGAGTTCCTCTCTGATTGAGTCTGATTCTTATTTTATATAGTCGAGCTGTTGAGTCAACACACTGATCTGATTCCTTGACCTTTCAAGATGGTTTTCAAGGGCCTTTATTCGGCTGTTCTTGTCTCTGAAGTCAGCCTGAGCTTTTTCCAGTAGCTGCTCTGCATACTGTAGCTTGTTGGCCAGATCATCTTGGGCAGCCTTAGCTTGTTCTAATTCTCGGCTGGTGGTTGTCAATGTTTCTTGAAGCCTTTCAATTTCCTCTTTGGCGCCTGGCTCCACCTTATCGGACCCTTCTTGTTGGTCCTGTGCTTCAAGTTCTAACTGGTTGATGCGTTGTTTTGCGCGAGTCAGCTCCTCCTCGAGATGGGCTTCAAACTTGTTGCTCAGTTTGAGTGTGGCGATCAGCGTGTGACTCAGGGAGCCAGTGATCTTTGCTAGCTCTTTGTGGTTGTAGCTGTGGGTTGGATCACGTGGCATGATGTCAGATATGTTGGCATCCAGTATTCTTTCGTGTGCTGTAGTAGGTTTCCGGCAGCCTGGGGCAAGAGGCTGCCTGTCACAGCACTTAAACATGTCTCTAGGTCCTCCCAGTGGGAGATGTGATGTGTCTCTAGGTCCTCCCAGTGTGCAGCATGTTGGCACGAGGTAGGGAAACCTGGAAAAGAAACTGGCACAGATCTGTGAAAGTGTGTGTGAGCTAGGTGTGTGATGGGTAGTTAAATGTGGTTTGCTGGAACTGTGGGCCTCTGGTGAAGTGTATTGCTACTCGTAGTCTCTGAGGGAGAAAATAGTGCATACAGCTTGGAGGACACAGCTGAGAAAAGAGAGAGAGAGAGAGAGAGAGAGAGAGCAAAGACAAGACAATGCAAGGTAATACTCAAAGATAGCAGATAGCAATCAGGGCTGTGAAAACAAAGAACTATAAAAAAAAGAAATTAATAATAATATTCTCTAGGGAAGAAGGAGATTATTTTTTTTTGTAATTCAATAGAGACACTTCAATGAAGATCAAATTGGAAGGTAACTGCTATCTCTTAATACAGTGTATTGTTGTTATATCTTCCTCCTGGTTGAAAGAAAATGTTAACATCAATAATCATGCACCTTCTTATAGGATTGAGACCATACACCTGTTAACATGCTCCTTTTTTTGGAATGTGCTAAGTGAGTGGTGGTCGTTTATTGTTCCTCCTATCAATTTATTTGGCTTAGACTGGGTAGTATGCCAAAATTTGAGAGGGTAGTGTGCGGTGCAAGGAGGGTGAAATCACTCGACTGTTTAAAACTTCAGAATGTTTACAAAAAAATTATTTTGAAAACTTTCTGTAATTACGGATTGATTCTCACAGGTTCAGTTCCAGATATGTCATGTGTAGAAGAGAGAAGAGCAGAAAATACAATGAAGGAGTTAAATGCAAGTGAGGGAAGGGATACTGACTCAATTAGCATGTGGATCTAGTCGACCAAATAGTTCTGCTATGGTTATGCTAATCCACTATGCCTTGCTGCGATTAAAAGCTTCTGTTATTTGGTGTAAACCTAAATAAAGCAATGTCAAAAGGGAGCTGTGAAAACAATACTGGCAATAGAAAATTTTGGAAAACAAAGCTAATATTTTTTTTTAATACTAATAAAAACAATAATAATAATGAAGAAAATTAATGAAAAATTAAAAGTAAATAAACAAAATTATTATTATTGTTGTCTCTTTATTAAAACAAATGAACAAAGTTCCTCATTGTTTATTTAAAATAAATCACAATGACAGTGTAATCCAAGCGTTAATAGTAATTAACAATCGAAGGAACCGCCCGTGACGGTATAGAATGAGAGGGAAAACACATGAAAAGGGAAAATAAACGATAAAACAGAGTAAATGAATAAAGTAAAATAAATACAATACCGTTAATAAAATACCGTTAATACAATAACGTTATTGCGATCTCGGCGGATCGAAATTCTTCGTGTCAGTTTCTCTGGATACGCTACACAATCTGCAGGATTTACTGCATCAATTTTACTTGATCAAGATTAAAAAAATAATCCCATTCAAATCAAACTTGGACACATGTAGTGTTACACGAGTAACAGTATCTTAACATCAGCAAGTGAGTCAATACAAACAGGTACATTAGTTAGCTACTCTAATGTCAACCTAGGGAGACAGCTTAGTTGATTTAACATTGGAACACGCAATAATTAATCAATCTAGCTCTAACAAGGCCTTTTAGGAAGAAAGTGAGGAACTCGCTCACTTCTGTCCTGGACGCTTGTAAGGCAACTTTCTCTCGTCTCAACAGGCAATCTTAAATTTTTTTACTGCAGTTTTAACAATAACAACAACACACTTAAACAAACTAACAACTCGAGTTTAGATTTCATTCCTTCACACAACGCCTTATGCGCTCGTAAAGTTACACATAAACAACAAAATACTCTTTTTCGTGTGTCTCTAATCTATCTATCCGGACCAATAGATGAGATACAATCACAAATGACTTGTTTTTTGCTTACAATTTAATTTAAACTGCCTGCATTCTCCACCATTTATGTAAGGGAACTTAGGATCAATATAACTAAAATGAGATTGAATTACAGTGAATAAAAATCGAAATTATATGCAAATTATTCCGAATTAATATGTAACCCCGTATCAACTATTTGTCCACTGATAAATTGAGATTAGGGTATTTTATTGATTCTGGACAGAATATTTGTCAGGACTCTGGTTTGATCTTCAGCCTTTCTGCTGTGTTTATCTTGTGTCTTGATTGTCAGTTCACCTCACACTACCATCACAGCTGAATCATATCCTAATTAGTCCTCTCACTCTCAGTGCTCACACACCTGTTTCCCATTTTCTGCACTGATTTTCTCCACTACTTATGCTTCTCTCTTTCTTTGTTTCTTTGTCAGTGTGTCTTGGTTTCCGTCCGCTTCACCACTGTCCCCTTGCCTGAAAGTCTTGTTTTGGTTGCTTCTAGACCCTTTAAAGCCTTGTCTGTTTATTTATTTTTGTTTTGCTGTTTTATTTGCCTAGTTCCTGTTCCCTATCTCATCTCAGCTTCCTCAACCGGTTTGTGACCCCCTACTCTCGTCCTGGATTATTGCCTTGGCTTATTCCCTGAAACAGTTGGTCCGCTACTGGTTTTGACCTCAGCCTGTCCATTGGATTTCGCCTCTGTCTCGCTCCCTTACTTGGTGGCTCGGCTACCAGTTTATTTTGTTTTGTACTGTGTACAACCTTTTTGGACAATAAATCCTATTTTCAGTTGATCTGCTCTTGGGTTCCTGTTGTCTCTGCTCCACCATAACACTACAAACTGACCAGGATGGACCCAGCAGATCAGTCTCAGCTACGCTGAGCTGTGGAGGCCCAGGGTGTGCTACTGGGACAGCATCAAGGGGAGCTGGTGACCGCTCATCAAACCATGGACTCGCTAGTCAACCAGGTCACTGAACTTACAGAGACTATTCGCCGGATGCAGATCGATCGCAACCCTGTGTCACCGGTCATCAAATGCCCTCTTGTCACTCCCGAACCACGTATCAACAACCCTCCCATTTATTCCGGTGGGCCTACAATGTGTCATGCATTCATGATTCAATGTGAGGTGATTTTTCCCTGCAACCCCTCAAGTATGCCTCGGACACTGCCAGAGTGGCGTTCGTCATCTCCCTTGTCGCCGGTCGGGCCCGGGAATGGGCCACTTCCATCTGGGCTGCAGAGGCAGCGTGCTGCGATGACTTTTTCAGCTTCAAGGCAGAATTTGTCAAGATATTTGACCGCACAGCCCTCGGTAAGGAGGCATCTCGGCTGTTGGCAGCTCTGCGTCAGGGGAGACGCTCAGTGGCGGACTTCGCCATTGAGTTCCGCACCCTCGCGGCCTCAAGTATGTGGAATGAAGCAGCACTGGTGGCCAGGTTTACGGAGGCCCTGGAGGACGACATAAAAGATGAGATATATGCCCGTGAACTTCCTGAACACCTGGATGATCTTGTTGACCTGGCCATTCGCTTAGACAACCGTCGGGATCTTCGTAGGAGAGTTCGGTTCCCTCCATCCCCATCTTTAGTCGACCTCACACCTACCTCCTCCATGTCAGCTGCTCCAGACCATCCATCCACTCCGAAAGCTATGCAGTTGGGCAGGTACCGTTTGTCTGCAGAGGAGAAACAGAAACGTCTGTCCAAGGGACTATGCCTTTATTGTGGTTGACCCAGACATTTTCCTTCCTCCTGCCTGGCAAAAGCCAACGCTCGCCAGTAAACGTGGGGATAATGGCGAGCGCTACTTCCACCACCCCATCGACTGGTTCTCGCTCCATGCTTCCTGCCTCAGTCATTCATAAAGGTGCTGTCCACCAACTCCCTGCCCTCCCTGATTCGGGGGCCGAAGGGAATTTAACTGATTTTTCTTTGGCCTCAAAGAGAGGCATTTCTTTTCAGTCTCTCTCTCCTATTCTTACTGCTCTTGCCTTAGATGGCAGGGTACTGACCACTATTTCTCAGACCTCTGTTCCTTTAGAGCTTATCACCTCTGGTAATCACCGAGAAGAAATAGTGTTTTTTGTTTGTCACTCACCCCTCACGCCCGTGATCCTTGGTCACCCCTGGTTAACCACTCACAATCCTCACATAAACTGGTCTGAGAGCACTATCTTATCATGGAGTCCACATTGCCATGCCCATTGTCTTGTGTCTGCCTTGTCTCCTGTCTCCTCTGTCCCTGTGTTGCAGGAGGAGCCGATCGATCTTTCCAGAGTTCCTGAGGTCTACCACGATCTGAGGGCGGTCTTCAGCCACTCCCGGGCCGCATCTCTTCCTCCGCACCTTCCCTATGATTGTGCCATCAACCTTCTTCCTGGCACTTCTCCGCCTAAGGGGGCGGTTGTTCTCCTTGTCCGCCCCTGAAGGGGCGGCCATGGAGAAATATCTATCAGAGTCTCTGGCGGCCGACATTATTCGTCCTTCCTCCTCTCCGGCGGGGGCGGGGTTCTTCTTCGTGAAGAAGAAGGATGTTTCTTTGCGCCCCTGCATTGATTATCGGGGGCTGAACGACATCACCATAAAGAACCGGTACCCCCTGCCGTTGATGTCGTCGGCCTTCGAGATCCTGCGGGGGGCAAGGTTCTTCACGAAGCTGGATCTCCGCAACGCATACCATTTGGTTCGGACCAGGGAGGGGGACGAGTGGAAGACGGCCTTTAACACCCCCACGGGGCACTTCGAGTACCGGATTCTTCTCATCGGTTTGACTAACGCCCCAGCCGTCTTCCAGGCACTCGTCAATGACGTGCTGAGAGACATGATCAACAAGTTTGTCTTTGTGTATCTGGATGACATCTTGATCTTTTCTCGTTCACTCCAGGTACACATTCAGCACGTCAGACGGGTGCTGCAGCGGCTGCTGGAGAACCAACTGTTTGCTAAGGCGGAGAAGTGCTCCTTCCACAACCAGTCGGTTCCGTTCTTGGGACACATCGTCTCGGTGGAGGGGATTTGTGTGGATCCCGCTAAGGTAAGAGACGTCTCCGACTGGCCCACACCTGGCAATCAAAATTCACTACAGAGTTTTATTGGGTTTGCTAATTTTTTACAGGAGATTTATCCGTAATTTTGGCCAGGTGGCGTCTCCTTTGACTGCGTTAACCTCCACAAGGACGCCGTTTTGCTGGTCCTCTCCCGCTCAGGCGGCCTTTGATGAACTCAAGAAGAGGTTTTCATCCGCCCCTATATTAATTACTCCAGACCCTACCCAGCAGTTCATTGTGGAGGTTGATGCATCAGAGATAGGTGTCGGAGCGGTTCTTTCCCAGCGATCTTCCCTTGACAACAAATTGCACCCTTGTGCATACTTCTCTCACCGATTGTCTCCGACAGAATGGAACAACGACATCGGCAATCGTGAGCTGTTGGCAGTGCTGCTGGCTTTGGGGGAGTGGCGCCACTGGTTGGAAGGTGCAGCGGAGCCTTTTCTGGTTTGGACCGATCACCGGAACTTGGAGTATATCCAGACCGCCAAAGAGTTGAATTCCAGGCAGGCTCGCTGGGCACTTTTCTTCGGTCGCTTTAATTATACCCTGTCTTAACGGGCGGGTTCTAAAAATGTCAAGCCTGATGAGCTCTCTCGTCAGTTTCCTGTCCCGGAGGACGCTGCCCCTCCAGACACCATCCTCCCTCCAGGTCGTGTGGTGGGGTCCGTCACCTGGGACATCGAGAGACGCGTGAGGCAGGCCCAGTCGGGGGCTGAGGTACGAGAGAGGGTCCCGGCGGGCCTGCTGTTCGTTCCGGAGTCGGTTCGGCCGGAGTTTCTGGAGTGGGGCCACTCATCCAGGCTGGTCTGCCACCCGGGAGTAAGGAGAACGTTGGCTTCCATTGGCCATTGGCCGTTTCTGGTGGCCTGGCATGGGGGGGGGGATGTCCGTGGTTTTGTTTCGCTTGCTCGGTCTGTGCTCAAAACAAGTCCTCTAATTCTGTACCCGCTGGTTTGCTCCAACCCCTCCCCGTTCCCTCCCGTCCCTGGTCCCACATTGCGCTGGACTTTCAGGGTTACCAGAGTCCAGTGGCAATACGGTTGTCCTTACTGTTGTGGATCGCTTTTCCAAGGCGGTCCACTTCATTCCCCTTCCTCAACTCCCCTTAGCCAAGGAGACCGCGCAGAAGGTCGTCGACCACGTCTTTCGGATACATGGTCTTCCGGAGGATGTGGTCTCCGACCGGTGGTCTCCGCCCCAGTTCATCTCCAACTTCTGGAGGGAGTTCTGTCGACAGATTGGCGCTACCACTAGTTTGTCGTCAGGATTCCATCCACAAACCAACGGCCAGACCGAGCGTGCGAACCAGGACCTAAGGAGGGCTATCCGCTGTCTGGCCTCTCATAACCCTTCTTCCTGGTGCCAGCAGCTTATGTGGGTTCAGTATGCTCACAACACCTTGCCGGTGTCGTCTACTGGGTTATCCCCGTTTTCTTGCTGTCTTGGGTACCAACCTCCTCTGTTTCCTTCACAGGGTCCTGAAGCTGCGGTTCCCTCAGTTCAGGCGTTTATCAATCGGTGCTGGCGAACCTGGAGGTGGGCCAGGGAAGCACTTCTAAGAACTAGGGACCGCACCAAGAGATTGGCGGACCGCCGTCGGGCTGAGGCACCCAGGTATGTTTGTGGACAAAAGGTGTGGCTCTCCACCAAGGACTTGCCCCTTAAGGTGCCATCCAAGAAGTTGGCACCACGGTTCATTGGGCCATACCCCATTGTTAAGGTGGTCAGCCCGGTGGCAGTTCGGCTTCGGCTCCCGCATCCCCTTCGTCGAGTGCACCCGGTGTTTCATGTGTCTTGTGTCAAACCTTTTATTCGTTCCCCCTCTTCATCTCCCTCCATCCCTTCAAACCTCAACCGGTTTGTGACCCCCTGCTCTCGTCCTGGATTATTGCCTTGGCTTATTCCCTGAAACGGTTGGTCCGCTATTGGTTTTGACCTCAGCCTGTCCATTGGATTTCGCCTCTGTCTCGCTCCCTTACTTGGGTGGCTCGGCTACCAGTTTGTTTTTTTATTGTGTTCCTTCAACCTTTTTGGACAATAAATCCTATTTTCAGTTGATCTGCTCTTGGGTTCCTGTTGTCTCTGCTCCACCTTAACAATATTATCCCGTGGCCTACGGTAATAATATCATAAGATTATGATCACTGATTATGAGCAAGGTAACAAAATCTACAATTTAAGGCAGTTACTTGTAAGCACACTACACAAGATACTTGTACTGTATTTAAGATCAAGCAAAACTTTATTGAACTAATCTAATACACACAAACATTGAAAACACACAAACATTCATTCAAACAGTGACAGAAAAGGGGTTGATGTTGACGGAGTATGAATGGAGTCCCAAATGTCTAGCGTTAGACACTATTTCTTGACCGCAACCTGAGAGAATCAATACACTAGCAATTCAACCTTTGTTCGTTTGCTTAATAGGACTTGCACCAGTTCAGCAAGAATTAGGAGATTGCATTTGGATGCTCCTGCGAGCGTGTGCGTTCCCTTCTGTGACGACATTGCTGGAGGGAACCTCTTCGGCGCTGATTGTCTGGCAGTCTGTCGATGATGCGTTCTGAGGGACAGCACTCGATGGTGAATGGTTGGTTGGCATTGCCGGGTGGCACTTCGTGTGTCGGTTTCCTGGATTGCGGGTTGCCATGCAACCGAGTTTCCTCTGAGTCTGGAGGAGCTGCAGGATAGGCTCTGAGAGGGTTTTCTTGACGAAGTTCAACAAAGGCCTTATTAAAGCATTAAAAATGCTTTAATAAGCCAACTTTATAGTTAAAATATGGTGCATCCTACAAAAATCTACTTTATATCAGACTTCTAGAAATCGTTTACTCATCAAGTAGGCACCAAATAACATATATTTACCATAGTTGAGGTAGGAGTTAATAAGGATTTAACTGGGATAAATGTTTAACACACAGAACGAACTTGGGTAATATAAAGCATACATAATACAAAAAATATACATATTTGAGGCAACTTCTGGTGATTAGTTCTTTTAACTGAGGTAGAAAAACCTAAGAAATAGGCTGTAATCCATGTTCGACACACAAAGAGAACTCCACAGATTATATAAAACATCCTTGATACATAAGATATATGGGAGGTAAATACTGGTGATTAATTCAGCTTATTGGAAGCAATTTTGAGACCGTTGTTTGTAAGAAAACAAAAGTGGGTTAATTTCAGTCTCTGGTTTTGGGAGACAAAAGTCTCTGGAATTTACAGCTGCAGAGAAGAGGAGTCCCTGGTTTAAGGTCTGTGGTGATTCCGTGCCATGGGAATGCCTTAGCACCCTTCGTTTCCTGATAAGGCTGTGGATTTGTGCATTGGGGTCACCACAGGGTTTCTTGGCCATTTGGTCTTAAGTCTGGGGAACAAAGAGAGATCTTTTCCGGCTGTCCTGGCATCGCTAGTGTGAGACTAGACAGGCACTGGAAGGGAAAGGGGGGTGCCATCTCCTTTAGCCATCTTGGCACCATGACTGTGTTTTATGACTTACTAATGGTTCGATGGGGAATCGTTCCGAACTGTGGAATGTGGTGTTGTGTTCATTAAAGGGCCTGTTCCCGGATAATCCTACAATAGTGACAGAAGAGAAAACGTATGTTTCTCTTTGCCAGTATTCTCTTAAATGTAATGCTTAAACGTCATGGAGACTGGCATTACCAGAACTCTAGCTCTGCCCCTGGGCTGGGCACCGTTCGCTTTCCCAGGTAAGGAGGGATTTATGCAACGAATAAGTTTCTTCCTTGCATAGGGCATGGAGCTTAGCTTGATATGGCCTTATGGAATAGTGTCACTGACGATTCCGTGTTGAACTGAGAGAGGGATTGGTCTCCAGCATCTAGTTCACTTGAGCCTTTTTTGTGCTTGTCATAGCCAGTGTGAGTTCCTGAAAGGGAACGTCTCATGTTACACATGTAACTATGGTTCCCTGAGAAGGGAAACCAGTCACTGCGTCTCGCTGCTATGTTTAGGGCATACCTGGCCACGTCCCCTTCAGTCAAAATGCTGATGATATGTACTCCAGGGGTCCTTTTATACTCACGGTCACACTAGAGTGACGTCACGGGTTGTCGCAGGCCAATGTCATTGTCGCATTTGATACACGTACTTCAGACATCGTCATGCCAGAGGTATTCCCCAAAGTGTCTTCGGAAGCAGTGCGAGTTCCCCATCTTAGAGAACCATGGTTACATGAGTCACCTGATATGTTTTGTTAATGGTAATTTAAATATCATATTCAAACATGTACGTAAATGGACGAAATATAAACCGTACTTTATTTCTGCATGTTTTGTGAAAGTTTTCAAATACTAATAGATGGAAGACCTATGCTCTTCAATGTCAAAATATTTACTTTTTTCTTCTAGTGCTGTCCTGATTTGCCTTTTTACATGAATATTTTTCATTTCTTGTTAAAACTTGCTCATTTATTTATTTATTCTTTGGTAAATGTGCCTTGTGATGTTGGTATGCTTCCTGTTTTGTGATTTAAATAGCCTACTGTATGTAAAAAAAGGAAAATGGTAAATAAATCATAATGCTGATTCATTCAAAACACTGATTCGTTCAGGAAGAAAACAAGTGACTACTGTCTTAATGAGGGAGTAATTGGTAATTTCGGCTAAATTATGCAGGTAGAAAGGGTCAATTGTCTATTGTCAATATTGTAGCTATGTATAAATTACAGCTCACACAGAAGTTACTGTTACACCAAGCAGTTTTCTGTTGGTCAACATGGCAAATTGGATCGACCAACTGAACCTGACTTGAAATCTGCACTGGGAAATCTTTCAAATCTCTAGAAATGACTGGATATTGCCCATGAACATTTGTTGAATATGACCAAACCATTATTCCAAGAGCTCATTGCTAGTTCTAGGAGAATAGGACATCTTTTAGACTAACGGAAGATCATACAAGTGTGGTATTGCTTTAATGTGGTCACATTGGCTTTGTATCTTACATTTTAATTTATGCACCTATCAAAAAATGAATTGTATTGCATTAAGGGACAGTATATATTTTATCAGTTCATGCATTCCCTGGGAATCAAACCCTTATGATGAGGATCTAAATGTATTTGAGGCTTTGTAGCTTGTTGTTTTCACCACTAGGTTAAATGTAGTCACAATGATGGTAGCAAAGCCAGGACTCCTGCTAATTTAACTCTGTTTTTTTTCTGTGCATTTGAGAATACAGATGCCATGTTGGATCAGGACTGCCAGATACTCTCGATACTCTCATTCATCCAGCACAACACCACATACACTAACCAATATCCACCCACACAGCGACAAGCTCATCCAAACACACCTTTAAAACTAACGCGATTAGTGTGGGTGGCTTTAGTGGGCTATTGACCCCAGCTGAACCATGCAGAGCCCGCCAGTGGTGTGCAGACTGGGAGACAAAGTGGGTCAGTGAGAGGGTGATGTAATGTTAAAGCAGAAGAGAGGGAGAGAGGATTAAAGCAGTCTCTTTTTCTCTCTATCTCTTGTTCTATCATTCTCTTTATTACTGTCTGTGTGACTGATTCTCTATGTAGTGTTTGCCTATACCTTTGATTCTTTTTTGTATCTTCTACTTTGTCTCTTTAACTCAGTTTTTGATAATCATCCACTTAATAAGAAGTGCAATAAAAGGAGCAGAATCAAGTTGAATACCGACAGTACATAATTGTGAGGAAAATACTGTAATGTTGTAATTAGACATGTTACAAAACACACATTTAAACTCATTGGTAATATTCATTTATAGTTTTTGGGCATTAAAGGGATAGTTCACCCAAAAATTAAAATTAAAAAAAATGTCCTGGCAAGCTTTATAATGGGATTGAATGGCTGGAGAAAATTTGAAGCTCAAAAAAGTGCATCCATCCATTATAAAAGTATTCCATGGCACCAGGGGGTTAATAAAGGCATTCTGGTCGTCTGGCGGAATCAAGTTATTTTAGATTAGAAAGTTATAAATATGGATATTTTTCTTACAAAAACCCATGGCTTCGCTTCAGAAGGCCTTTATTAACCCCCCGGAGCCGTGTGGAGTATTTTTTTATCATGGATGGATGCACTTTTTTGGGCTTCAAATTTTCTTCAGCCATTAACTTTAGCCAGGCTTTTTAATATAACTCAGATTGTATTCATCTGAAAGAAGATGGCTTGTGAGTGAGTAAATTATGGGGTAATTTTCATTTTTGGGTGAACTATCCCTTAACTGTTAAATTTTAAGAGCATTGTTTTGGTTCTCTGCAGTATAAAAAGAATAATACATAAATAAGACAGATGTTTAAAGGGACAGTTCACCCAAAAATGAAAAATCTGTCAACATAAAAGATGTTCAGAGACATTTCATCAAAATATCAAAATATAGTATTTTATGTTTCACAGAAAAAAAAGAAGTCATACAGGTTTTGAGCAACATGAGGGTGCATAAATGATGACAGAATTTAATTTTTTTGGTGAACTTTAAATGACTGCTTTAAGCCTCAGCAGAAGCCTATGTCAACCAGTTGTGTCGATCAGTAAGCGCTAATCCTAATGTGACAGGCTCAACTGCTTTTCAGCAAATCAGTTACAAGTACTAGGCAAAGTTACAAAACCTGATAATATGTATGAGCAATGCTAATAAGGTTTATAATGCGCCCCCTCACTTTTCAAACTGAAGCATTTCTGTTAATATTATTAAGTATGAGCTAAGACTTAGCAATCAGCTAAAATGAAACCACAGATGGAATATGACACCGATTCTTTTTGTGTGTGCATGTGCTGTCTTTGTGCTCCTTACCTGACATAATGTTTTCTGAAGTACACAGAGTGAATCAGACATCAAACCTAATTGTTTTTGACAATGTTTGATTGTCTAACTGCTTTGTCATCTAACAAGACATGCAGGAGTTATTATTTATTTATTTTATTGCAAGATGTCATTTAGATAAAGCATTCGTGCATATCAGTGTTTAGCTGGAGAGGCAGAAACCTGCAATTTTCCAATAAGTTGTTTGGGTCTTTGTGCCAACTGAGACATAATGTTCCTTAGCACGGATAGCTTTAATTAATCACTGCTTTATTTGGTTGGCAGCACCGTCTGTTTTCAATGTCAGAGTATACCTGGCTTATCTGTCAACTCACAGCACGACCACAATAAGTGTTGAGTGGTATTGATTGTTTGTTATATTTTTATAATACTTCTCCATTTCCATATGACGCCATGCTAGGAATTCTGGGCTACAAATTCTATTGCTCTTTAGCTTTTTAAAAATGGTATCACCTTGAGCCCCTAAAGTAACGAATCCCACTTTATCATTTCTGATCAAAATCTAATAAACATTTGTAAAAAATCCCATTCTAAATTTGCAAACAGCAATACATAACAACAAACTGTTTATTCCATTTAAAATAGTAAGATCTCTATGGGAAACAAATTTCTTTTCATCTTTATTCTGCTGCATGTAATAAGAGCAATTGACTCTTTGATGCCTTTCCAGGAGATAAACTGCTTATTTTAGACATAAAAAAAAAGATCTCCCCCTTCTCGACATGTAAACATGATTTGCTCTGGGATTTAGTTCTCATTAAACAAAGACTACATGTCAAAGCAATTAGGAAAGCAATGGTCACAGCGTTAGGATTTAGAGCCATTTAAGACCTTGTCAGCCAGATCTCTTGGCACAAAGATGTGAACGCAGGTTCCTGTATTCACTGGTTATGCTGCCTTTGATGACACACCATCTTGGATCATTATTAATATTTTTTTAAACCATGATACTGACAAATTTGTTAATCTGTGAAGTATAGGATCTCCGAACATTAAATCTTACAAATATTGAGATACAGGTATATCAAAATTCATTTAAGAATTTCCAGGATGAAGTAGTTTTAGACCGACAAAAGACAAAGATATATTTCTACTAATCCAGACAGCAACTGTTCATAACAGTTAGAAAGACTTTTTATTTTATCACTTGGTATGGATTACAAAGACAGTCTGCCAAACATTTAAAGCTGATGAGTGAATCATTTCACGGGAAACATTTTCCAAAGTGTCACTTGCAATTAGCAGCCAGCGTTGCATAACATGCCATTCAATGTGTCAAAGTGGGTGACACCAGACTCATCAGAATCTTATCCAGCCCACAAGGCCATTTCAGATTTGATAAAAGAGTTTGTGATGAATTATTAGCACCTTTCTCACCTGTTTCCCATCAGTGAGAATGCCCTGTTGGAAATTATTGTTCAGATCTCACAGATGGATGTGTGTTTACTTTGCTTGATAAGTAGACTTGCTATTGTGATAATGACTAAATAAGGTACTTGTCATGATTAAATAATACTTGTTAAATTTTAAATTAATATGGAATTTTGAGTTGTGACAATTTAATTAAAAATGCAAATGAGTCTAAATAATACAACAAAGAATAATTAAAATAATTCTACTCAGGGCACAAGAGGAATGAGAGGGGACTTTATTGTTCCAATTCGTAGAAGTACTTAGCCAGTCCACTTTCTTTATAACGGCTTCGAAAGAATGGAACTCTTTGCCAGTGTATATTAGAGAAATTCTTATCGTCTTTATACTGTTAAATTTAACGTGTGGCTTGTCAAAAATCAATTATGTGTGAGCACTGGTATATAATGTGTCTGTTGTCTTTATTTTTATATTCATTTTGTTTATATTTATCCTGTTTTTTCCCTTGATTGTATTGTATTTTAAGTGTTATATTTGTGATAAATCTGTTTTTTTTTAAGCTTAGGATGCCTTTTAAGGACTGGCCAGGCCTTTATGGCTAACTCCAGCTCATTTACATTCTTGTTTCTTTTGATCAATGAGCACTGTCCCTGTCTTATATTTATTGACTGTCCCTGTCTTGTATATATTATATATAATAAACACCCCTTGTTATAAAAAAAAACGCCTCGTCCTTGTCTGAGAACATTACAATATACTGTACTATAAAAAAAAAAGTTAAAAAGACAAAGGCCCCTAAAGGGACCTTTGCAAAAGTAAAAATATACAGACTTTCACATGCTCACGAGAAACGTATCCCGTGCTCAGAAACTATTTTTATTTTTGCAAAGGTCCCTTTAGGGGCTCCATAGAGTTTGGATTGGAGTTTTACTGAATTATTAATTTGAAAACAAATCTTGATAATATACTTTAAGCCTTTCTGAAAAGTGCATGACTATTTTTTTAGATCAAGGGATAAAGTTTTAATACTAAATGGGAATTTGAATTTGATTGTCTGTGTAACATTCTGAAATGATTTAAAGGGGACATTTCATGAAAATCTGACTTTTTCCATGTTAAAGTGTTATAATCGGGTCCCCGGTGCATCTACCAACCCAGAAAACATGAACAGTGACAACCCAGTAACTTTGTTTTGGTAAGCCTTTCTCTGCATGCATGTCAAAAAATAAGCCGATCAGATTTCGCTCCCCTTCTGACATAGGAAGGGGAGGGGATCTTATTATAATATTACCGCCCCTTAATATGCACGTTTCCCCCCATTGGTTGCAAAGCATGCAAACTGTTCTGTTGTTTTCTGTACAGATGAGCACAGAACACTATTTGACCAAAAAATGTCACAGCTGTCTTATAAAGACCTCAGGGAACTGCGTCAGCTTGTGTAAAAGTTAAACATGACGGGACATGCAAGTCGATTAGACGAATCAATGTAACTCTACAACAGCTACATAAATGTATCCACTAACCAATCAGAAACGTCTAGGTACAGTCTAAAAAAGGTACAGCGTTTTTGCTCACAACCAAAAAGGAGCAAATTTGACAAGCTATAATAAATGATCTGGGGGGTATTTTGAGCTGAAAACACAACAGAACATAACAGTTAAAGGGATAGTTCCAGAAGGGAAGGTTAACTTACCGTCACATATACCCTGAACTCTCGGTTGACTAGCCCAAACCTTGCTTACTGCAGGTGTGCAGGTTTCAAAACCACTGTCTAAGGTAAGTTCAGTCAACTCGGAGTGTGAAACTCAGAGCTAAATCCAAGAGTCACCATGAAAACGGAAGTGCTTATACTTCTTTTTTCTTCTTCTTTTGTTTAATGACGATTTAAATTCTCAGTCCATATAGCCACTTGCAGGGCAATTGTGCAATCAAGTTTTATTCTTATCTTTTAATATTTAATCAGTTTTTTTATTACTATGAACAATATTTATTGTCACAGTTACTCTTAATTTGATCCGTTTTGGTTTCAGGTTCAATGACTTTTAATATGCTTATCCCATTTCCTTTGTTTCATTTTCCCACTCTTTATTTATTTCTATGGTTATTGATTAATTAGCACACCTGCTTGTAATTTGGTTCTATCATTGTTTATTTAAGTTCCTCATTTATATTCAGTTCTTTGTCCGGTATTGTTTGTGCTAAGTATGCTGTTTTTTTGAAACAGTGTTTTTTTTTTTTTTTTTTTGGATTACCTGAGTTGTCTTTGTTTGATAAGCTACACTTTAAATTTGGACCCCCCTTTTTGCCTATCTTCATCATCTTTGGACTAAAACGCGACAATCATATTGTTGGTTTGATGCTATTTCTAATTATAGATTACAAAAGATATCTGTTCTTGCAAAGATAATATGGCTGTATATGTTTTTTGTGTTGTTTAGCCATTTTGTTTCCACATTTTTTGCAAGTTGAGGTGTATCACATGTTTTTTTAGAAAGACATTATATAGAAAACGTCCATGATGTGTGAGGTGAGAATAAAATAAAATGCATAGAGTAAAATAAACATTGTTTTACTTTCTAAAGCAAAAATCCTGTTTTCTAAGGATACTGCAGATAGTTGAAAATAAACAATGACATATAATACACTTAAATGAACACAGATTCAGATTTGATCTGCTTGATGGCTAGACAAACAACAATCTGCACAGAAAGCATGCACCAGGACATGAGCAGACGAGGACGCCTATTCTAGGTCAGATTTGGTAAATCTAGGACAACCCAGACTCTCCCAGAGCCTGGCCGCTAGTGCTGTCATGTTTTAAACCATTTTCATTTTCATCAGGAAATGCACGCGGCTCTAGCACAAAGCTAGACACTCTCCTTACTTCATCCTTTCTACCCTTTTGTAAACTCTACTAAATGTCAGGCTGTTTCCACAGTCCATCTTCATGATCTTGTTGTAAATAACATCATTATGGGCTTTACTAAGCTTTTAATCATTTACTTATTCATGTTTGACCTAGTAAATATATCTAATGGGCTACCATGATTTCTATTTCAACTTTCTATTCTCTTTGCTTTGACATCCCATTAATGCACAGTTTCCAAATTTGTAATTCAGGTAGTTGTGCTAAACAGTGACTTGAAAGTTTTAAAACAGCAATCTGAAGCCCATCTTTCCGTTACTCAATATTCATAACAGTAGTCTCCATCTGGGATAGTGGCAGTCTTGGCTGCAGTCCTTGAGTGTCTATGGAGTATAGGATCTGGGACTCTGTTTGATTGAAGATATCGTTTTATGTGGCCAAGGTGTACATTTGTCTGGCAACCATGTACATCTCTTTCCATATTTTCCTTTTGGGACTTTTGGTATTTATTTATTATTATTATTATTATTATTATTATTATTATTATTATTATTATTATTATTATTATTATTATTATTATTATTATTATTATTATTTGTTTGTGTGTATTGAATTAATCAAATTGGCATGACCCTTAAATAAAAAAAATAATTAAAAAAATGTGAAAAGATCCATGCTAGCTTGCAGGACACAAATGATGTCATGTTTGTTTAAACCATTTGACAGGGTTCTTTTGCTTGAATTATATACTTGATTGTACATAAAAAAGTCCAGGCTGGTCACATTGTTAAAACGTAGGCATTAATACGTAACATTATAAAACATACTTTTTTTTGTACATTTGGATAGTTGCTGACATTTTGGCAATATTTAAAGGGGACATATCATGAAAATCTGACCTTTTCAGTGTTTAAGTGATGATCGGGTCCCCGGTGCACCTACCAACCCAGAAGACGTGAAAAGTGACAACCCCAAAACTTTGTTTTGGTAAGCCTTTCTCTGCAAGCATGTCAAAAAATAAGCCGATCAGATTTCGCGCCCCTTCTGACATCCAGTAGGAAGGGGAAAGGATCTTATTATAATATTACCGCCCCTTAACATGCACGTTTCCAACCACATTTCCACACATTTGTTTTTTGCAAGGACAACAGTGTAACCAGTTAACTCAATAGCAAACGTTTGAACAAAGCATGCAAACTGTTCTTTGGTTGACCAAAAAATGTCACAGTTGTCTTATAAAGACCGCAGAGAACTGTTTCAACTTGTGTAAAAGTTAAACATACATGCAAGTCGATGAGATGAATCAATGTAACTCCACAACTACATAAATGTATCCACTAACCACTCAGAGACGTCCAGGTGCAGTCTAAAAGTTGCAACCTCTTCCTGAGTCTCTCCGTAAGGCTGCATTCTGCGACTGGTCATTTCGGAAATTTTGGATGACTGAGATTCACGTGTTTTGTTATTGTATCCGAAGCGAGTGTAAAAGGGATCTTCTGTCTTCTGAACTGGAGCGGGGACACATTTGCATTTAAAATGACACACACAAAAACGGCGCACAAAAATAGTTTTTGCTCACACCCAAAAGGGGGGAAATTTGACAAGCTATAATAAATGATATGGGGGATATTTTGAGCTGAAATTTCGTAAGGGACACATTCTGGGGACACCATAGATTTCTATAACATCTTGTGAAATGGGGCATAATATGTCACCTTTAAAACGTAAACATTATTACATTTTTACAGCTAAAAAGTGTAAAATATTTACAAACATTTTATATCTAAAAATATTTGTATAATTGCCATTTTACTACTTTATAGCCAAAGACCAAAGAGTCTAAATCTGCCACTGGACATGGTGAAGGAAAAATGCTGAGATAGAGGAAAAAATATCTGTCAATGTGTTCTCTCGCAAATGTTTATCATTCCCCCAAGAAACCTTTGCATTTTCGAAGGAATGTAAAGTTTCTCGGTTGGAGAGAACGCAACAGCATTGAGTTATTTTTCCTTCCATCTCATGTTTTTTTTTTTTTTTTACCGAATGGCTACACGGCATGTCCCAAAGCTGTTTTCACCGTAACACATGTTGTAATGCTTCTTGAGGCGGCAATTTTTTAATTCATATGTGCGGGATTTGATGTTTATGGTTTTAAGAATGGAGATGAAGATCGCAGGCCTGAATTTGGATATTTTCCAAACAATTGTATGGATTGTACATTTCTAAAGATTTTAAATTGGATTTCAGCAAACAAATACAATCTGATAACTTTTGTGAATTTATGTTGTGTTTTTTTGTGCATTTTATTCTAGTGCCATTGGCCACATAGGAGTATTTCTATACTGAGAAAACCTATTTTGTGTTTAAAATGTTATTTATGTTAAGGTCTATTTTAAAGTGTAGTCTTGCTTAACATTATATAATCCTTTGAAACAAGTCATTGATATGTCATTATATAAATGTCATTATAACATTATATAATCCTTTGAAACAAGTCATTGAATGCAATAGAATCAAAACAATAGGTTCCCTTACAAAAAAGAAGTTTATTCAAGTGTTCTATTACAACCCCAAATCAGAAAAACTTGGGACATTTTGTTAAATGCAATAAAATCAAGAATCTGTGATTTGTTCATTCTATTTTAACCTTTTATTAACTGACAAAAGTACAAAGAAATGTTTTCCAATGTTTTCACTGACCAAAATAATTGTATTTTGTAAATATGAACAAATTTTGATTTTGATGGCTGCAACACACCCCAAAAAAGTTGGGACAGAGACATGTTTACCACTGTGTCACATCACCTTTACTTTTAATTTAACTTTTTAATCATTTGGGAGTTGAGGATACTAATTGTTGGAGTTTTGCTAGTGGAATATTTGCCCAATCTTGTCTGATACAAGACAGCCGCTCAACAGTCTGTTGTCATCGTTGCCTGATTCTCCTTTTCATGATGGGTCATACATTTTCCATAAGAGACAGATCTGGACTGCAGTAAACAGGCAGGCACATCCCTTCTATGGTGCAGAGTGTCTAGAAACCACTCAGTTTTAGCATGTGCAGAATGAGGCCTGGCATTATCTTGCTTCCCAGAAAAGATGTCATCTTGATGGCAGTTTATGTCTCTGTACAATCCAAATACATGCCTCCATGTCAATGGTGCCTTCACAATAATGCAAGTTACCCATACCGTTTGCAATGAAGCACCTCAATACCACCACAGATGTTTGCTTTTGCACCTGTCGCTGATGAAAGTCTGGTTGGTCCCTTTCGTCTTTGGGACTGAGAACTCAATGTCTGTTTTCTCCCAAAAACAAGCTGAAACATGGACTCATCTGACCACAGCACACATTCCCACTGTCTTCTAGACCATCTGAGATGAGCTCAGGCCCAGAGAACTCGCCGGCATCTCCACATAGAACTGAAGTAAAGCTTTCTCCTTGCGTAACAGAGATTCAAGTGGCATTTCTTAATGCAGAGTCAGACTGTGTTCAGTGAAAACGGTTTTCCAAATTAATCCTGAGCACATGTGGCTGTATTTAACGGATTAGCATGATGATATCTTGTGCAATGCCATCTGAGGGCTCAAAGGTCACGCACATTCAACAGAGGTCTACTGCCTTGCCCTACACAGACTGAGATTTCTCTGGATTCCCTGAATCTTGTGATAATTTTATGTATGGAAGGTGATGAAAGGCATAAATGTTTTGCAATCTTGCATTGAGAAATGGGTTTTTTAATTGTTTGACAATTATTTCATGATATTTGGCACAAAGTGATGAGCCATGAGCCGTCTTTGCTTTATACGACTGAGAAGCACTTTTACACCCAAACATGATACCCTCAACTATTACTAATTCACCTGCTCATTGTGGACTGTTTCAAATGAGTTGGATAAATTAATTTGGATAATCTTTTCACTTTTATTTGGTCTCTGGGGGTTTGTTGCAGCCATCAAAAATCAAAATTTGTTCATATTTACAAAATACAATTATGTTGGTCAGTGAAAACATTGGAAAACGTTACTTTGTACTTTTGTCAGTTAATAAAAGGTTAAATAGAATGAACTTGATTTTATTGCATTTTACAAAATGTCCCAACTTTTTCTGATTTGGGGTTGTAGTGTACTTCTTTTAAACTAAAAAATATGAAAATATAGCCTACTTTCAGTCTACATTTTATATACTTCTCAAAAAAATACTTTATGTACTTCTCAGAAATATACTTAAAATTACACTTAAGTGTACTTGACTTATACTGAGAGAAAAGTCCAAGTATATTTGGCCTGTAGCTACTTGTACTCAATCTTTTGATCGAGGTATACTTAAAAGTATAATTAAGTATTCAAAGTATACTTGGCTTGTAGTTGTGTTCACTCTTTTGATCGAGTAGGCTATTAAATATACGTTTTTCCACAGTTTCTCATACAGTCTTACAAAACTTACATTGTTTGAAAATATTAATTAGAATATAAAACAGATATGTTTCTAATTCTGCGTATCTGAATTTGTGTGTAGGCTAGTCCACTGAAAGTGTACATAGGAATTTACTTTCAATCTACTTTACTCTTTCCCCACCATTGACTGAATTTTCCAGCTATCCATGTTTTCACTGTTGTACTATAGGGGGCGCTATGACACATCTTCCAGTACAGAATCTCCGGATCAAAACACAGGAGAAGAAATAGCTGAAACAAGTGATTGCTCACTCAAATGTTAAATAACATGATCATCAAACATTAAACAGCATGTAAATCAAAACTGCTTAATGTTACCAAATGAAACGAAGCGTAACCCATGAAAAGAAAACGACTGTGCAGCTTTGGGGGTGTTGGACTCGATCTACTCCATCTGTGTTTTGATCATAGACTGTAAAAAAAGATGGACGACGACCCTTCGCTCTCTTCCATTGGCGAGAAGTGAAGCCGCCATTGTCCCGATATGGCGCTGACATCTTGGGACTTGAGTCTGCGCAGTTGCGATTTCGGGACCAGACATGCGCAGTAGTGAACAGGAAGTAAAGCCACGAAATCAATGTCCCGCTCTGGTCCCGCCCTCGCTCTCGCTGAATCAATCTAAGCATGCACCTCTGCTGCAGAGCAACCCAGTATGTCGGTGTGAAATAATTAATTATAGAAATTTAGATATTAAATTTAAAGCTCCAATCTCCTCAGTCCTCCAAAGATCCCGAAAAAAAGTCTGTTGTTGCTTCAGTGACTACTTTGCTCAGTGAACCTGTCAATCACAGCTGTTCAATCATGACGCCACAGCGCCGTTTTTATAGCATCAAATAACTTACTAAAAACAAACTTATTTTAAAAACAAACACTTGAAATTAAATCAGCTGATGACAACTACAGTAAATGACAGAAACTATCTTTGGAAAAAAGATATGTGAAGTGTAATTTAATTATTTAGTTGGTCTCACGTCCCGTTGAATAACATGGGGAGGCGGGGTTTATGAGCTATACTAGGACCGGTCACCAGGGGGCGATCGAGACGCTTTGGCTTCACTTTTCAGGGCTTGTGCGGCACGCTTGGTTTTGATCATCATTCTGAATCTGTTCGAGCCGTAGTCTTTGACAAAAATTTCTCAACGTTGTTGTTTAAAATGTTGCCTTTATTTATGAAACTCTCTCACATTCAAGTGTTGATAAAAAATAATGGATAAAGCTAATAAAATGTTTTTAAAATTAGTTAAAAGGTATTTTTCAAGTATAAAAAATATTTACATTTGAACATAGTAGGCTAGTATACTGCAAGTGCAACAAATAATAGTAAACCATAAGTATAATGTTATGTTCACTTACAAGTATACTTGAAGTATAAACTACTAAACAAGTAGTTTACTGAGAGTACACTTCAGTGTATACTTTCATAAACTAAAAAAAATACTACTTGTATTAAAATAGTAAACTACTAGTATCTAATACTTATAAGTTCACTTGTAGTACAGATGCATTACAAATGAGAAACCTAGTTGTGTACTTAAAGTTTACTGCTGTTACACTTATAGTAGGCCTACACAAGCAGTATTGAAATAGTACACTTACAAGTTTACTTCAAGTACACATTGACATTAGTATACGTAATACATAAAGTATACTTGTATACTTAAGTATACTTAAAATATACTTGAACATTACTTAAGTATACTTCAGAGAATGAACTTGACGTATACTTCTTTTCGTAAGGGCTACCACGAATTGAATATTGACAAATAAGAGTTTGCACACATTTGCATGTCTGTAAAGCTGCCAATATGTAAATCATTTGTTTTAGTGCTGTCAATATGTAAATATTGTATGTTTCAGTGAAAACGCAAGTAAATTTAAAACGCCACAATTTTCTGTCATAGGTTAATTATTTGTTAACAAACAAGTATTCATTATTTTAATGAGCTCATTATTTCTGCCTTAAATTATTACATTGTTAAAATTAATACATTTTTAACTAACTGTGTGATTTGTATATGTACATTTCTGAAATGCATAACTCAGACAGTTACCTCTGATAACAGATCAATGTAAAGCTGCTTTGAAACGATGTGTATTGTGCGAAGCGCTATTAAATGTTAAAGGAAATGAAGAACTACAATTTATGTAAAAATACACACAAATACTCATGAGATCACGTTGCAATGTCAGACACAAGGATAAACAGTATCCATAAGTATGTATTAAAGTTAAAATGGTAACTACAATAATTAATCTTGTATCGAGGATGGTAATTATGTAGTTTTATACAACTGTCTAATTAGTTTTCTCCTTCAAATATGTAAATGAGGTTTATCACCACAGCAGTCTCTCCAGACGCACACTGAACCTTACCTTGTGGCCCAGCAGCCACATTAGACTACTTACAGAGGGGGAGAGCTGTTAATATTTCACTCCTCACTGTAAAGAGCGTGTGTGAATGGCCTGGAGTGTGAGACGGCACCTTCTGTTCGATGTGAGGCCTTACAGTAAGCAGGCTTCTCTCACACAGTTCCCACACAACTCCACTGCCTAAGTTATATAAAGACCCAACTAAACTTTTTGTTCAACTTTATATGAGTTTTAGATTTTCTTGCTCATCCTATAAGTTGAACTGTCTGTAGTTTTTCTGTTGCTATCTACTAGGAATTTTAGCTTAATTAAGGGTGCTAAACTCTTTTTTAAATTGTATTTATATAAATATATATCCAAATAGTTTCCAATGTTGTCTGGTGAATTAAATCTCTTGACATTTATACTTTTTTCATATACACTACTATGCAAAATGTTGGGCTCAGTATATATATATATATATATATATATATATTTTTTTTTTTTTACTGCTGTCATTTAACAAGGACACTTTAAAGTGATCAAAACTGACTGTAAATACTTACATTGTTACAAAAAAAAACTATTGCAAATAAATGCTGTTCTTTTGAACTGTCATCAAAGAATCCTGAAAAAAATAAGGTTTCTACAAAAATATTAAGCAGCACAGACATTTTCAACTTTAATAATAATTAACACTATAGACTGCTGGAGTAATGACTGCTGAAAATCTGCTTTGCCATTACAGGAATATATTAGCTACCTTTGAAAACATTAAAACAAAAAAGGTATTTTCAATTATAACAATAATTCACAATATTAATGTTTTTACTGTATTTTTATCAAATAAATGTAGTATTGGGGAGCATAAGATACTTTTTTCAAAAACATTAAGATTTGTAATCATAATGGCAACATTAATATTTAACGTTTGTTAATTGCACACCTGGATACATATTGAACTCCATCTCAAGGAGTCTTTAATACTAGAAAGACATGCTTTTAAAGGTAGGGTAGGCACATTTTTGGAGTGGCCAGCAATAGCAAGTTAGCTTTGAAAGCATGAGACCCCACCCTCCCTTCAGAGCATTTACAAAACCACACCTTCTTCAAAACACATGAACACAACACACACAGCAGAATCTGCAAAGCACCACGCGATGAGAGACAGCGATAAACTACTTCAACAAAAAAACCTGGTCTCATTTCCTGCAGCAATCTCTTTATAAACTTTGCTGTGTGAAACAAGAGGGACTAAAGCCATTGACTGGAGAGCAGAGAATTGGAAATTAAAAGCATTAAATCACAATTTGTTGTATGTGGTGACACATCCTTCATGGGCCAGTGGGCCGCAGTGGAGAGGTCATCCACTGGCTCTGAGTGATGTGCTTCATCAAAAGGTGCTCTGGTACCGGATATTTAGGCTCACCGTTAACCCCCTCCAGATGACATGATGGGTTTGCCTGCACATTTGTTACTGTTGTGTGCCAAATTGAGATTGACAGGCTATGAAGTTGTTTTTAACATAAGCTAATAGTTTAAATGGCACATAAAGGAAACATATAGACTTTGTCCGAAAGCAAAAAAAAAAGTCTCCCTCCGCAGGAAGGATACGGAGGTGAGAAGGCAACAAGGCATGTCAAAAATCCAATGATCATGTAGGCTACCATCCTGTCAACTGAGATACCTTCATCTGATTGATTTTTGAAGGCAGCATACAGATGTATCCTTTGTAAATGATTGCTAATTTGCTTGAATTTATAAGGTCTGTACTGATTTATTTGTATAGTTATTTTGAAGGACTTTATGATGATAAGGCCTTAACGTGCACCAACATCGGTGTATAAAGCGTGCACTGTTTCCGCTATGTGTATGTGCAAACACTTTCGATGAAGGTAGGTATTGCATCTTGCAATACATGACTGTTTTCTCCCCCCATGAAGTTTTGGGCATCCCACTTGAGGGTTATTGTTTTTGCTGTAGCTCTTACGTTGTCTACATGAGTGTCACGAATAAAACGCTAATGGAAATATCAGTTTAAGGAGTATTTGACCATCATTCCAGTGGGGTAGCAACATCCTTCACTGCCTATGATATCCTACAATCCTGTGCATTCAATTGTGACAGTTAGCTAAAAATTAAATATGGAAAAAATATAATATAAGTTGCGGTGGGTCAGTTTAGGTAAATGTAAATTTTTGACCAACTTTTTTCACTTTTGATGTCATTTCTAGCGATAAATTACTATTGTGGTAGGCTAATTAAAAATGTTCTCAGTTATCACCAACACTCTCTCTATTTTGTTGTAAATCATTAAAGGGACGATGTGTAGTTTTTTAGGTATTTTATTATCTAAAATCAATATTTTTATTAAAAAATATGTCCTCAATGTTGTACAAATACCTCTGCCAATGATCTGACTTATCCTCGTAAACAAATAATTTATTATCTTTATATACATGTGACGGGTAGGTCGACGGAGGCTTCCATGTCGTCCCGCCATTTCGAAAAACTATAATAGCAGAGAGGGTCAAAAAGTACTAGGCCAACGCGTTTCCACAACGCGTTTTCGTTCGTTTCGACGAAGTGCTATTAGAAGACATCCTGTCATAGCTTTTTGGCACATAACAGGTACCGTAGATGCAACACGCATTTGAAAAAGCGGGGCGCTGGAGAGCACAATTCGTTTGAATGCAATATAAAATTTCACCGCTAGATGGGAGAATTCCTACACAATGTCCCTTTAAACCATGATGTTGCATCAGAAGCCTGTTTGAAATCAGTTTTGTTAGGTACCTGTGCAAATGCTGCCTGCAAAGTCAGCTGACTTGTTGCCTTGCCCCCCTTATCAGGCAGTCTAAGCTTTCGAACACAGCCTGAATGCTTTCCAACACTCCCAGAATGCATTGTGGTAAGTTCAGTCTAAAAAGTCAATCCAGTATGGCAAAAAAAATTTTTTTTAAAAAAGATGAAAAAAAAGATCTAATTAGTATTGACAAAAAGTACTTCAGTGTAATTAAAAAGGTGTGTATGTAGATTTTTAATGTTTACTAGCGCTGTTAGCATAGAAGCATGCAAATGTCTAACTCTGTTGCAAGTCAAATCATTGCGTGCCACAAAAGTTCCTGCCTATATACACTACCGTTCAATTCAAATAGTAAGGTTTTGTTTTTAAAGAAATTAATACTTTTCTGCAGGATGCATTCAATTAATTAACAGAATTAACTAAATTAACAGTTAATACATTTATAATGTAACAAAAGATTTCTATTTAATGTAAATGCTGTTGTTTTGAATGAATCCTGAGCACAAAAAGGATCACAGTTTACACAAAAATATTAAGAAGCACAACTGTTTTCAACATTGATGATAATAACAAACATTTCTTGAGCACCGAATTAGAATGATTCTGAAGGATCATGTGACACTGAAGACTGGAGTAATGATGTTGAGAATTCAGATTTGGCATCGCAGTGTGAAGGTTATCGTCTGCACCACTCTCTCATCATCTGCACTACACTTCCCAGCATCCCTCTTGTCTTCACATCTGCACTCACTCCCTCATTTACCCACACCTGTTCATCATCATCATCCTTGTCACCTGTGCACACCTCATGACTGTTGATTTGTGTCTGTATTTAGTTCCCTTCTGTTCAGTTAGTCTTTGTTGATTTTATGTTGTATTTTGGTGTGTGTATCCTCCGTCCGTCTGCCTGTTTGAACCCTTGTACGTTTATTTTATCAGTCAAAGTTCTTATATTGGAATTCTGGACTCCTTGTCTTCATCTACATTCACCACATCCGTGACACACTGGATATTACATTTTAAAATATATTAAAATAAAAAACTTATTTTAAATTGTAATAATATTTCACAATATTACTGTTTTCTTATAAATTCAAACTTGATGAGCACAAAATGTTTCCTTTCAAAAACATAAATAAACCAAACCCAAATGGTATGGGTTCCACAATAGTTAAAGCCCGGGCACACTAAGAACAATAACTATGAATATATAGCGATTACTTTTTATTAGCATCCACACATTAATGCTCAATGACATTCTGTTCATTATAAGCACATGCAACATATATGTCGTCCGCCACTTTAAATGCGCAAGCTCTTTAAAATCGGATGAATTCATTAGCTCTCAAGGTTTTCAGCTGAAAAAAAAAACCCATTATGAAAGCAATTCCAATTTACAACAATTTTGTCTTTGTCGTTTCCATTATAGTTGTGTAGTGGACTTTTCTTTTCTCACAGTCTTAGGACAATTATTAATTTACGGGTACAGTTATCTTTCTTTGTGTGAATGGCCCTTTGGTATGATGCCTATGTAGGTAGTGAGGCTGTGAACAGAACCATTTCTGTTGATATTTTATAGCTAGCTCTTGTATAAATGCTACAGAAGAAAATTCCATATTCTTGAGTTACTGTATGTTACGCTGCATTAAGTTCTATCAACTCTCGGAGGAGTTTAGCATGGTAATGGATATGATAATGTTAACCTGTCTTTAGTGACCCGGGATATCATTCACTACCCTCCTCCTTTATTTTTTAAAGTTAGACATCAACCTTCCTAGTATTCCTCAATCAATTCATTATAAACAATAAAACAAGAAAAACATTATACAATTATAAAAGAATGCCTGTTTTCCCATTAATTATTTGTAAAACTTCTATAGGGTCACTAACTACCCGAGGTGTGTAACAGTGCAATTATATTTTCTTCTGCACAAAAATAATTTAATCTTTGATGACTGAATAAGTGCAATTCACCTTTGTTCCACGAGGTGGCAATGTCTGATACTGAATGCTGAATGTACTGGAAAATGAGCTCTGACGAGGACAGTGATGATAAAACATCTGCTCAAACTAAACCCTTACAAGCTCCAAAAGTTAACAAAATATGCTTTATTTTATTCTTAAAAAATTTTTCTCCAATATCAGGAGAGTTTTATTTAATCGTGACAGGCAGAGATCCATCCGTGTTAGATGTAGACCCGGGTCGCTAAAGACCCGACTATGTAATAATGATTGGCGAAACATCATGCATTTAAGGGTTAATGCATTTGGTCTTGGCGGAATGGATCTGCTACGCTGCTTTTGATATTGCTGCTGCTTCAGAGCAAATAAAGAGCTTACTACTGCCCGCATAAACAGACACGCTATTGTGAGCAAGTATGACATGCTGCTGCTGTTGCACAAATAGCCTATATGTAAAACTGGCCATGACAGATCTATATGGTTGGACCTGGGGAAGGTGGAGGTGGAAATTGCTAGTGTTTCTGAAGTCACAAACTACCTTGTAACCAATCCCGTAAACGTGCCGTTACTAGCTTTAGCATATCAATTAACAGCAAACTAGTAGGGGAGTCTGGAGATATGGCAGGTTATCCCGGTATATTTTTTTGCTGATATGAAAAATCTGGTAGATTTAGCAATATAGCGCGTTTATGATGTACAGTATATCACGATGTTATGATTAACTATATGCGTTTCTCCATTGAAGTTCTGAGCTGTTAAACGTGTTTCTGGTGATTATTAGAAGGCAGACTGAGATGCGAATGGGAACATAGTTTGTGTAACATTAGCAACACACTAGCTGTTTGATAACATAGTCGAACAAAAGGCCAATCATATTAATTACCGTTATGTGTACGCCACTATAAAGTTTGATACCATTGTGCAGCGTGTACATCAGTAAGTTGGCCGAGTGAATCTGTGAGCTGGCATGAGTGGAGGCGGGGCTAATTAGCATATTCATATTCATATACTAAATGAAGCAAGGGTGTAGATTTACATTTGAGCTATTTTAAGGCATGACTACTTTTTTCACAGGAAAAAAAAAACATTTAAAATATGCCATTTTAGTGATACAATTATTGACTACAGGGGGACTTTAAATGTTTTGCAGCAAGCTCATTGGTTGCAGATACAACAGAAATCGATGAGCTTGTGCCGTGCAGTTAACAATGTAAGGACCCATTGGCCTACACCATCTAGAGTTTCATGACGGAACTTGGTCTTTGTTTTTAAATATTTGAAAGTTATGTTAGATAAATCAAGGGCATCTTTGAATTCGAATGAATCCAAAGATATTTCTTCCAGCAACATGTAACATATGCAAACATGTCTTACTACTTTGCTGTCCCTGTCTGCCATTTAAAGTATTAACTTAGTGAAATTGTCATAGTTTGTATTAGCTTGCCAAAGGAAAGTGATGACGTTGCAATAAGCACGTGAAATCACTTTTTGTGTCTATTTTACCGTAATTCACAATTCAATGCAGTGAATAATTTATGGCTCATTTTAACCCTCAATACCTCTAGTCTCATCCTGCACTAGACCTGCTCCTTTCAAAAGACAAGTCAAAGACAATGCAGTCACTTAGCAAGCACAAGTACAAAACCAACCTTTCACCATCACCATTATCTGATCTTCTAAGAGCTCAAATGAAAAATTATATCCCACCAGCACAAACCCCCTTAATTTGAACCTCTTATTAGCTTTAATTCCGTTTAAAATGAACTCACAACCTGACTGAAAAGAAGGCAATTAACACATGCTGGCCAAGTGAATGGCAGAATGGGAGATGTGCTGTTTTAGCTGATGTACTCATTCACTCCCAGCGGTGTAGACTGTTTGTGCCGTCCACACGTCCCAGGTGGGCACCCGAGAGGCATGCTCGTGGCACAGCGCCAGATCACCAGTTATCTGTTTAAACAATTAAGCAGCTATTTCAGGAACAAGGAACCACCATCCACCCACCAGTTGACTCCATGGTGGCTCGTGGGACACAATGGCAACAGCCCATTTTAGTCTTGAACAATAATGTAGTGTTGGATCTGGTAAAATGATCAGTCTACTACATGAAAGGTCAGTTTGCAGTTCTTATTTTTGTCTCTTTTTTGCTGGTGTATATACTCATGATAGACAGACAGATAGATACATTATTATTGACAGACAGACATCAACAGACTACAGATATATTTTTCTTTCGTTAAACCCCCTGTAACTTTAATGATGGCTATTTCTTTTCATAGAAAACATCTTTCCGATAAATCAATAATAGGCAGTAATGAACTTGCTTTTTAAAACTGTTTATTGCCAAGTTTTCTTTGTACTGTATTATTATTTTTTAAACTAATATAGTGACAACTTTCCTTTAAAAAATTACAGTAAATGGTTTTCTTACTTTGCCAGTTTTCCAAGTTTAATGATACGTCTGCTATGTGTTATTTTAGTATTTTAAATACTTCATGTAGTATATAGTATAAATTCATATTTTGAATAGCATTTTCAGTTTTCGGTATAACTGGTATTGTCATTTTTAAATTTTAACTTTATAAATATTAATTCATTATTTAATTTCAGTAAGTCATTTTAGAACTTCAACTTATTTCAGTTAGTTTCCGAAGCAACATTTCTAAGTTTTGTTTAATTGTTTTAAGTTTAGGTTTTTCATCTAATGTTTAGCTTTTATTTTATTTCAGCTTTATTTCAGTTAACAAAAATGTTTAATAGTTTTAGTATTAATTTTAGTTAACAATAATAGCACTGTTTGACACGCATGCTTATCTCAATCGCAGGCAGCTGTATATGATGGGCCCTTTCAAAATATAGGAACTATGCACCGATATGAAAATTTTGGCCGATATTGGTAACCGATACTTATTTGAAAGCCGATAACCGATATATTGGCCAATAAATCTAAATCAAAACTTTTATGTAATTTTTGAGAGCCTTATTCCAAAAACAAAAGTCTCACCATTAAAGTAACACCAAGTAACTTTTCCTCTGCGGTCGCCCTACAGGTTGGAAGCGGAATTGTCCATTACCGCTGTCGTAAATAATTTAGCCTACCGCAGCCTACTGTCGCACGCGCACGCACATGCTCTCTGTTTATCTAGCACCGGCTTTGGAATCAACAATGGCCACAGTCAAGGTAGAGTATGATGCTTAATTTTACGAAAGTATGATGTATTGCGACATCACAAACCAGCAATTGTAGCAATTGTAATGCTTGTCGTAAAGCAAGTCAAATTAGTAGTTTTCTTATGTCTCATTAGAACTACAGAAATGCGACCCGATCTGGCAATCTTACATAGCGTGGATATATCAGATAAATGACCGCAAAGCTGTGGCATAAGTGCATTTCAACATGTCAACACTTGATGAACCACTGAAACTATTTTGGAAACATTATTTTAAGGTAAAAAATCTTACTTAGTGTTGCTTTAAAATCCATTTCACAAGCCCACAATTATAATGATGTTCTCATTATAATTTTATGTAGCTTATATGACAGACTTGTGCTGCACATGTTGCACTTGTAGAAAATTGCACTGTATTTTCCTATTTTGAAGTGTTTCCAATCATATTTCAAGCGATTCAAAACCATCATGGCGAACAGTGCGCTTCTGAAGTGTTTCAGCTGAAGGAAATAATCCATTATTTATCGGCTTTAATATACCGCCCACATTTTTTTATTAAGCCGATAACATTAAAACTGAACATATATCGACCGATATGGGGGCCGATTTATCATGCATCCCTGCTTGTAACAAAATATAATGGAAATATAATGGACAGTATCAAATTTGATTTATTTAGTGTAATTTGTTAAATGTAAATGTTTGAATCACCCCCCCCCCCCACCCCAACCCCCCCCGAAAAACACTAAGAACTGGTGTGAATAGAGTAAACGCTCACCCTGTCATCTTAAGCGTTTTACTTTAAAAAGGATCTCATGGATGAGCAATGTATTATGTCTGTTGCAGACACAGCAACAGATGTAGGCTAAGAGTAACGAGCAGCAGCGAGGTTAATAAGACTGTGAAACTGTATAATAGGCTTAAAGAGGCGTGGGAGGATTTCTTCTTGTTTTTACTATTTTGGTAGATGTGTTATAAAATGACTGTTTACAGACTATGAGGAGTCTGAGGATCCAGCATCTTGGGTCTCAAATCTTGATTTGATTTATATGCAGTGGACCTTTTTCTTTTTTTCTCTTTTTTGTCTTTTGTGTCAACAAGCTATTAATTTTCTTGAAAATTATTCTTTTAAATCATTATTATAATAACATTAAAAAGTAACATCAACGCCTCAGGCAACAACCATTCAAAGTGACTTGTAAATGTAGAATTATATTAATTACTTGGAAACCCAAATAAAATGCCTTGCCTCTTCTATTCCCAAAGGGCAACACATAATTTCTTACAAAGGAAAACAGATGACTTCAAATGAGTCAATCATCAGCCTTTCATTCATGCCTCATTGGATCACAGAATATTTTGGATTGTTTTAGTGCAGCACACAAAGCCATGGTCACGGTAAATTAATCTTGATATGTGTTTGATTGTTTTATTGCAGATTTATTCACAGCAGCCAGATTTTCCCAGACTATCCTATGTTTTGTCTGCTATGTCATGTTTTCTTTCACTCCTTATTCATATGTTTTATTTACAAGTGTAACATTCCTTTCAGAGAGATAATCTTGTATCTGTGCCTCTCTGTACTTTTATTTGCATTTTTAAATGTTTTATTTTATTTTTACAGTAAAAAATGATTGTAATTTTCACTCTAAAAAACAGTAAAAACTTGTTAATTGGTTTACAGTAAGTTCCCATACTAAATACGGAGAAAAACTGTAATAGATCTAACCTTACATTCTGTGTAATTTTACAGTAAAATACTGTTAAATGCACCTTTTTGGAAGTTAAAAGAACAAATCAACTTATAATTTACAGTGAAAAAAATCTAAAACGACATTCTCACAAATCCCTATGTGACACTTCACATTTTTAATTTTAATTATTTTATATTTTAATAATGTTTCTTTTTTTTTTTTCTTATCAGTCATGTACATTAGGGTTTTATGTCTTATCTTATGTTGTTAAACTAATGTTTGTCACAGTCTTCGTCTGCACTACTATGTCTTCGTCTGCACTACACTTCCCAGAATCCCTCTTGTCTTCACACCTGAACTCACTCCCTCATTTACCCACCTGTTCATAGTCATCATCATCCGTGTCACCTGTGATCACCTCGTTATTGTTGATTTGTATATGGATATCCCCGCTGTCCTCCTCCTGTGTTTAGAGCAAGGGAAGCAAACTTTGGAGGAACACACGTGGACCTTTCTAGAGACTGCTCATTTAACTCACTACCCGGACGTCTGCCTCTGCACATTTTTCAAGGTGAGCTTGAACGACGTATGCAGAGAGCAGTTAACCGGAGAAGGTCCACGGGATAACTTTGCTGCCTTTGTGGAGTGGGTGCTGGTGAGCTGTAACCCTTCTTTCACCATCTGCTTAGGAGAAGAGGATTTCGCCAGCGCCCTTCTTGAGTCTCGTCCTGCAGAGACTGTCCTGCCTGAATCTAGTCCCGCCGAGATCGTCCTGCCTGAGTCTCGTCCCGCCGAGACCATCCTGCCTGAGCCTCGTCCTGCCGAGACAGTCCTGCCTGAGTCTCGTCCCGCCGAGAACATCCTTCCTGAGCCTCGTCCCGCCGAGACCGCCCTGCCTGAGCCTCGTCCCGGCGAGACCGTCATGCCTGAGTCTCCTTCCGCCGAGACCGTCCTGCTTGAGTCTCGTTCCGCCGAGACCGTCCTGCCTGAGTATCTCCCTGCCGAGCCTGCGCTCCACGTCAGCCTTGCCAAGCCTGCGCTCCACCTCAGCCCAGCCGAGCCTGCACTTCACCAGAGATTGTTCACGTCACGTCTGCCCATCCAGAGACTGTTCACGTCAGTCCCGCCAAGCCAGAGACTGTTCACATCAGTCCCACCGAGCCAGAGACTGTTCACAACATGCACGCCGAGCCAGAGACTGTTCACGTCACGTCTGCCGAGCCAAAAACTGTTATCGGGATGGTTCACAAGCTTGTCCCTGTCCCAGAGCCTGTCCCAGAGCCTGTCCCAGAGGCTTTTCCTTATTCCGTCATTTCCCCCAATAAATATTTTTTTGGGGGGGGGGCTATTGGTCCTCGCCGTGGCCGCCCAAAGACCCTCGGCCGCCCGATGGGTCGTCTCCGCCATGGCCACCCAAAGGGGCATCTCCGCCATGGCCACCCGAATGGGCGTTTCCGCCATGGCCTCCTGCACATCCTGCTCCACCCTGCCCGCCTGCTCCGCACTGTAGGCTTCCTGCTACAGTTAGGCCACACCCTGGTCATCCTTCACGGAGCCCATCCCCCCACCCCATTGATGTTTTATGCCACAAGGTCGCCGTAAAACAGTCTTCGTCTGCACTACTCTGTCTTCGTTTGTACTACACTACCCAGAATCCCTCTTGTCTTCACACCTGAAATCACTCCCTCATTTACCCACCTGTTCATCGTCATCATCATCTGTGTCACCTGTGATCACCTCTTTATTGTTGATTTGTATCTGTATTTAGGTTCCTTCTGTTCAGTTAGTCCTCGTCGGTTCTTGTACTTTAATGTTACTTTGTGTGTGTACCCTCTGACCGTTTGCCTGCCTGTACCTGTTTGTTTATTTGTTAATAGTAAAAGTTTGTATTGGAGCCTTTTGACTCTGACTCTTCTTCAGCCCGTACCACACCCGTGACAGTTTATTGCATTATTTTAGTGTCATGCCTGTTACCATGATGGTGTTTTGTATTTGTTTGCATTTATATTTGCTTTATTTTTTGTGTGTAAATTACAGTTTTAAATTGTAATTATTTTTATTATTTTTATTTTTTTATTATTCTGTGTCTGTCTTGTGCCTTTGTCAGTACTGGAAGCCACTGCTACTGAATTAAATGTTTGGGTTTGTGAAAGTAAGCATAGTTGTTAAGTAAAACTTTTTCTGAGTCTGATAATTAGAAAATTGGCCAGTAGTATTTAATGCCACAAAAATATGACTGGATGTCGAATGGATAACAATGGCTCTGTGATCATGCTGTTTCATTATAATTTAAAATGGAAAGCATTCAACTTGAAAACGAAATATTTGATTTAGCAAAATGTAGCCTATTTTCAGTTTGGGATCAAATTTATTTAGAATTAATTTACACAATCTACAAAAAATAAAACTTGATTGTAAAGTAACCTAAAAATGTGCTTCATGTGGTAATAGCTAAATGAACTGATTAGCAACACACCCTATTGTTCCTAAAATCTAGGTCAGTCGGCTGTATAGTGTAAGTCCAGCGGAGGTTACTGACCTTGCACTGCCCAGCACCTGAGATAAATGACAGGATTAGGAGCCTCACAGGATGACGGTTTAATAACCCTGTTGTTGTTGTCAAAGGAAAGCCTGTTTACACACAGTAGTCACGTGACATGTGAAAGCAGCTTAAAGCTTTCGAGGCTCTGGTGAACCCAGTTAAAGGTCAGTCAGCTGGAAATGTTCATCAATGGAGCAAATCTTTCTCCCAGGTTGGGACTATAAATTACAACAGCTCTTTTTATTAACATTTGCATTGCATCTACAATATATTGTAGTGATTCTTGTAAATGATGACTTAGAGAATACACATGTGACCCTTAACACGCAGAGGCCATAGTGGTTCAATGTAGAAAGTAACCAGATGGGTGTTTGGGCATTAAAAGATCATTCTGGTTTGTTTGGTGCTGTTTTAGGCAACACTCCAGATAATTCTGACCTTTGGCAGGCATTTTCTCTCCTGATCGGAAATATTATTTCCTGCCATTGCTTTTGAAAGATAAGGGGCACAGCAGTGGCAAGCTTGGACCTTTTTGTACAGCTACACAATTAAAAAGAAAAAGGGGGGCTTGATTAGCTAAAGTGGACCTAAAAATCATTGTTAATAGATATAATGAATGCTGTTTCCCAATTGGACAAGCAAAAAAATAAAATAAAAAAATCAATTTCCTCACTATATACTTCATGCAGTAAATCTGAATGTGTACTTAGAAACATATTGCATAAGAATACATTTAACCCAGTAGTGCCCGGATGTCATGCGTTATTAAAATGATTTGAACACGAAATTTATAAAAATAGACTATGCAGATTTATTTTTTTATTTTTCATATATAGCAACTGGTGGTCATATATTTCAAGAAAATCTTAAACCTAGGTTATAATTTGTTTTTCAACTGCCTTTACCTGTTAAACACGTGCACAATGACTGCAGGGGGCAGCAAAGAGATAAATCATTTTTTATACTCAACTTGTGCAAATATTGGAACCTCCTGGCATATGTATTTTTGTTGTTTCCACCATTCATCATTGCAGTCGAAGTTTGAGTTTTTATTGGCATTTTCTTCTTCATTGAGTTAGGGATGTCGCGATACCGGGATTGACGATAATCATGATATTTAAAAATGAATAGTACCCATATGATAATTAGACACGTAATCCTGTGTCAGTGTCTGGTTGACATCCCAAGTACAGTAGGTGGCAGTAATGCACCTTAATGCTGGTTGCCACCTTTTATAAAACACAGGCAGACAGTGTGGTATTGCCAAGTAAAAGCATGTCCTCAGATATGACAGACAAGACACTCTACCATTCCAAGTAAGTTAGCTCGCCAGTGTGGACGTTTTTTGGATCCCTGAAAATGACTCCTTAATCACTGCAGTCTGCAGGACTTGCTGATCAACGACCAACCTGCTCACCCACCTCTGCCTCCGTTGCAATTTGCTAGTCCTGAAATGGGAAATGTTACATTAACCTGTTAACTTTTTATGCCTTTCTGTGTTTTATTATTATTTACATCCATCAGGCTTTTTAGCCCAAACATGTGCTCTTGGATAAAAAATTGTGGATTATCATATGTTTACTTCAAATATCTTTAGAGAGCAGTATTTTTTTTTCTTTCAGTATTTCCAAAATTGTGCGATGTGAGCATTATGGAAAGCTAAACTCTTACATGTAATTTATGTTTCATTCATACTTGACGCGGTGGGCGCCCTCGCACAGAAAGTCCACAAGTGAGACTCATCCTAGACAGCAGCATTAGCCCAGATCCGGGCCATATTTGGAACATGTGGATTCCACGCTTACCAAATGTGGGCCGGATCTGGGCCAGTGTTGCTGTCTGGGATAGGAGTAATACAACTTATGAGGCGCTTCTCAATTCTCAAAAAATTCTTAATTAATTTTCAAAGTAGGTGACTGTCATTCTCTTCCACGCTGTGTGGCTTACTGTTTAAGATGATTTCCATTACACAAGAGTAGATGTTAAAACTTCATGCTGATTTGCACTTGGCTTTCACCAAGATAAGCACCAACTAAGGCTCAATCCCAATTCACCCCTTGCCCCTACCCCTGTTTTCGAGTGTACCCCTTGGCCCTTAAAACAGAGTTACAAGGGCCAAGGTGTTGAAATATTCCCCTACGAAATGGAACAACCCTTCATGAACCGAATACGCCATCATTCGTCAATGATCGCTCTGACGTTACGGAAGCGACACATTTTTTCAGGATTTCTCCATGACAACGACTGACAATGAGCACCGCTGCTCTTACCTCTGAGGAAACATGATGATTATAACGTTCCTTCCTGGAAATGTATGCCTTATCTGTTTAGGAAAGGTAATTTATTGTACAATTTCTTAATTTAAATTACTATATTATTATTATAAGAGTAAATAAAGTGCATGGTGGTGTCATCTGGGGCTAAATTTAAATGTTTAACCATTTGCGAAGCCATGATTCGCGATGTATTCTGGGAACTTTCTCGTAGCCCTCCGTTCAGAGTGTGCCTCTGAAAAATCTCTGTTTCGAGGACTATGTAGACCTACCCCTTCGCCCTACCCCACTATCACAACAAGAATCGGAACACCCTACCCCTAGACGTGAACGCGCAAAACGGAGGGGTAGGGCCAAGGGTTAGGGGCAAGGGGTGAATTGGGATTTAGCCTTAGACGTAGCTTTACAGTAACCTATGCGTCTCCATTCATTTCCGCTTCCTTCCATATGGTGATGTGAATATCCTTCTGTCTGGTGTTAATGGCTGAAGTATATTTCCTGGCGCGTCAGCACACACAACGGCTGCGATTCTGGCTCCGGGGATCAACCACGGTGCGTTCTCCCCAGCGGATCAGCATGACAACTGTCTTCAACAGGGCACCTTCCGTCCTCAGTGTTTCGTTGTCTTGCCCACGACACCTCAAGAGGGCTCGACAGTGATTCTGCAGTCCCAGAGTCACCATCCTCCATCCCCCACTCAACTTAGCCTGGCTTACTTTCCTGTACATCAGCGTTTCTTTCTTTCTATTGTGCTTGAGATTCCTCCTACTGCTGAGGTTGCTCCTTCCTCGTAGTTCATGTGGCCTAACCACAACCTCTAACGCCACAATCTCACTGCAACCCGACAATACGCGCCAACCCGTTTGACTAACGCTGTCGAAGTCCCACTGTCGTCGCTAATCGAGGTTCAGTGGCAACAGTTACGTATGGCATACTACCTACCGCAAAACAACAATATCTGTCCAACACAAATCCTCATTCACGCAAAATACAGTACACGGGATTGTAATAACTATGATAACTATGCAAACTATACAAATAATCCAACAGACTCTTCAAGTTTTTCAAGAATTCTTCAAAACCGTAGTGGCGCGGCCTGTACACATCTAGCCAGAATCTTTCCGTCTCAACCACAGCCAGTTGATGCTCCTCTCTGCTGCTTCAGATCTTCACTGTGCGACACAACTCTTGGCCACTGAATCCGACGTCTCTGAGAAACCGGATTATAGAATGTGCCACAAATCCTCGACAACCCACTTCCACTGGATCTCTAACCTTTATTTTTACAGGCAAGTCATTAAGAACAAGTTCTTCTTTACAATGGCGGCCTGATTATAATGGCGGCCTGATAAACCCGGACTCTCCATCCTCGCTGTTCTGCTTCAGTGGCTAGATGAGCATACTGCAGTTTCTTCCTCTCCTGCGCCTCATCTACAGCATCCTCCCATGGCACTGATAACTCTATCAGGTGAACAAGGCATGCTGATCCAGACCACAAAACAATATCTGGTCGAAGGTTAATGGTGGCAATCTCAGGTGGAAAAATAAGCCGTTGATCAACATCTGCCAGCATTTTACAGTCTCTAGCAGCTTCCAGTTGTCCTGGGCGAGAATTAGTTTTAACCCCTTTTCTTGGTGGTTGCTGTCCTGGGCGGAGGAATATTGTCTTCTGTGTGTAATTTTTTGCTAGAACAGGTGGCAGCGTTTTGGTCATGTTACACTTGTCTTCCAATCCTAAAGCCAAACATCGCAGTTCCTGGTCATGGTGCCAAGTAAACAGTCCTTGGCTAAGAGCAACCTTACATCCTGTCAAAATGTGCCTTAATGTGGCAGGTGGTGAACATAAAGGACATGAAGGATCCTCTCCTACCCAGAGGTTAAGGTTCTTTGGTGATGGGAGAACATTATATGTTGACCTGATAAGGAAACTGATCCTACGCTGTTCCATTGACCATAGGTCTTGCCAACCCATCTTGCGTTATTCCACACTCTCTCATCTCATTCATTCTCCCTGCCTGGCCTGGGAAATGACATTTATACACCTCATCCTCTTCTCCTGCTTTCGCACCTCGTTGACTGACAGCTACCTCCTATGAGCTGGGGCTGCCTTGTGCCATTTAGGAGGAGCTCAACTGAGCCTAAAACCCCTCTTCCATGCTGTTCTTGCCCCACAATATCACCAATTTGAAGGGCAGTCTTTGTATCTTTCACAGCTTTCTTTGCTGACCACTTTCTTCCAGTTTTCAACACAGGTGCTGCCTTCCTTACACATTTGTCACCTGCAATATTCCTTTACTATAAAGTCCCACTCTGCTGAGGCAGCATGGAACTCCCAACCATTTCCTGATGCATGAACTTAATAAAGCTTCCAGCTTCTCTACTGTTGTCAAAGAAATCTTGTAAACAGTCAGTGGCCACAGCAATCTCGACAGTAGACTAAACTGAAAGCTCCAGAGTTTTAGTTTGTCTGGTAGAGCGCAGCTGTTTATGCTCTTCAACCCTTCCACCGCTTGTCGTCTACCTTCTCCTACATGAACTGTGTCCTTTAGATCCCCATCGTACCATCTTCCAAGACTCTTCACTGGCTTCTCAGACATTGTTGGTATTGCCTCACCATTAATGAAGAATGTTTTATCTACTACTTTGCCTTTAATTATAGATATGCTCCTTGATTTAGAGGGCTTAAATTGCATTCGTGCCCATTCAATGTTATCGGTTAATTCACCCAACAACCGATTAGTGCAGGCTACCGCACTGTTGGTGCAGACTAATGCCCCCAAATTTATCCAGCTTCTTTTCAACTGTAACAGTTAATCTTTCCAATGCAAAGCATAGATCTGTGTTTACCGTGTCTCATGCAGTTTTCTCACAAGCTCTTGGCCATTTAACTCCAGGCCTCTGCCCGTTGAGGTTCATTTCTCTCTTATGCTGGTTAGTCTGACCGGGTTCGCAAGTATCATTATGTTCACCACTAACTGTGCAAGTCCTCCTCTTCTCTATGACAGGGATGATGATATCCTGCGTACTGTGGTTTGCTTCATGTCGCTGGATTTCATTCGACTGACTTGACTGACTTTGTAAAAAGTACTGATCAATGCGAGGCCCTTGTCCCTTCTGCCTCAAGCATTTCATTTTCCCTTGATGAATCTTCAAACCCCTGACCGTTGCCGCCTTTCTCAAGCCACAGACACAAGCCTGGAGTTCAAAGTCTTTGCTAACTGCAGATCTTGAACTAGTCTTTTGTGAAGTACTCTCCTTACTCATATCCGTTTCCGTTCCTAAGTCGTTAACCGTGTTGTCCAACATTGAGTTATCTTCTGCCCCCGCTCTTGCCGACTCTAGGGGTATTTTCCTCTTTCATTTTTTTAAGCCTTGGGCGGGTGTCTCCAGCATCCTGTAAACACCGAGCTGGATACTGCCGACAAGGGTAACTAACCCTTACCAGCCCCATTGGGGTCTCTTTCCTCCTGTCAGCTGTCTCTCCAGGCTGTCACAAGGTCTTTCCCTTGTTGCCAGCTGCACTATTCACCACAGTCACTGGACGTATTCAGATCTTCATGATTTCTATTACACGAGAGTAGATGTTAAAACTTCATGCTGATTTGCACTCAGCTTTCGCCAAGATAACAACAGACTAAGACGTAGCTTTACAGTAACCTATGCGTCTCCATCCATGTACGTACGCTTCCTTTCATATGGTGATGTGATTATCCTTCTGTCTGCTGTTAATGACTGAAGTATATTTCCTGGCGCGTCAGCACACTCAACGGCTGCGATGCTGGCTCTGGGATCAACCACAGTGCGGTCTCCCCAGCGGATCAGCATGACAACCGTCTGGATTGAGCTGAGTATAATGCATCTCTGGGGTCTTCAACCGGGCACAGACCACAGATGAATTAAATATTTAACATTGTTAAATTTATTTAGGGCACATACCGCACATTCATTCATTCAAATATTTTAAAAGACTGGAATAAGAGCACCAGTGCACACAAGCAATTTTTAACAGTCAAATTCATTTAAAAATAAAAACTCAACAGGCATGAAATAAGTAAGATTAATCAGTAAGAGAAAAACACTTTTATTGAGAAGACAAGCACTGGACTTGATGCACTGGTTGCAGGTTAGTGGGGAAATATATTTATTTTGTATTCAACATGCACAGTTTTAGACATAAATATATTTATTGGAACATTTTAGCAGATTCAAAAAAAAATTTAATGCAGAGAACATGATTCATTGTTTTAATCAATTGACAGCCATAAAATATAGTAATAATTCAAGTTCTCATCTATGTAGGTTCTGTGACACACCGAATTCTGTGATCTAGTAGGCACTATAGTGATGGTTGGGTTAGGATTAGGATTGGGATTATCTTAATACAGTGCCTACTAGGGTCACAGAATTCGGTTGTGCAAATAGTCCTTTGATCCTTCCTCGTTCCTTTCTCCTCTGTCCTCCAGCCTGTCAGCAATCAAAGCAAGCCATCTTGAAGGACATTTTAATTCTCTGACTGCACTGGGAGGAACGAGGAGTGAAGAAGCTTCCAGAGGAGCATCGAGTGAGGATGCACAGATCTATCCTATGTGAAAGTCTTTATTTTCGAGAAACCTGATACACGTATAAATTCTCCTCCCTTTCACATCTTTCACAATCATTTTAATTTATGCTTTACCTTTGAACTATCTCACATGTTTAATCAGGGCATCTTGCATTTTTTTCTTAAATAACCAACCTTCAACAGAGATCAAGAATATTTCAATGAACAAATAAGTTTCCTTTGATTCTTCTGTCCTCATTTTCTTTCCTCGCATCCTACTAGGGAGGAGCTGGAACTGAGGAAAGGAATAGAGGAAAGGAAACGAGGATGCACATATAAGAAAGAGAAGCACCCATGATGTTTCAGGAAATTCCTAATATGGACAGAGACATTCAAATATATCTGTAGCTGACTAAAATGCAAATAGAGACTGATTAAACATGAAGAGAATGAACACCTGCATCTTCAATAAACAAGCTACAGTTAGTCCAAAATGCAGCCGCTAGAGTTCTTACTAGATCAAGAAAATATGATCATATAACACCGATTTTATCATCACTTCATTGGTTACCTATAAAGTTCCGTATTAAATACAAGATATTGCTTTTGACTTATAAAGCTCTAAATGGTTTAGCTCCAGTCTATTTAACGGATCTTCTATCGCCTTACAATCCATCGCGCTCTTTAAGATCACTAGATTCGAGGCTTCTGGTCATTCCTAGGATATCCAGATCCACCAAAGGAGGCAGAGCATTTTCACATTTAGCTCCGAAGCTCTGGAATAGCCTTCCTGATATTGTTCGTAGCTCAGACTCTCTCTCCCAGTTTAAAACTAGACTGAAGACGCATCGATTTAGCCAGGCATTCATATACATTTTTATCTTACAGTTACTGTAAATTCGGCCTCTAGTTCATAAACGCCAGAGGAGAACTGGCCCCCGACTGAGCCTGGGTTCTCCCAAGGTTTTTTTTTCTCCATTGGGTCATTTGATGGGGTGTTAGGACACCATTAGGTCACTGGATGGAGTTTTTCGGTTCCTTGCCACTGTTGCCTTTGGCTTGCTCAGTTGGGGATATTCAAATTAATTAACCAATCATACCATTGATTAGCTCTACCAAACTTGGATGTCTTTTTTTCCAGTAATAAACAAACATTGTTAAGTTATTTGATTGATACTGTGAAGCAGCTTTGATACAATCTGTATTGTGAAAAGCGCTATATAAATATATTTGACTTGACTTGACTTGACACCATTGCGACAGTCACTGAATCACTGAATAGAATACTGATAAGAAGCCATCAGTTTGCAGAACAATGTTATTTTAAACTAGTTGCCATTAAGTGTAATTGTTCCTTTTGAATGCAATGGCTGATAGCATTATTTATAAAAAAATATATATATATAGATATTGCAATATAGCGTTATCATGAATTGTGTAGTGAAAAATCTGATATCATGATAAAAGTCCTTCGAGTAAATACAACTGTGAGTGTTTCCCCCTAGTGGTCCCACCAATTGGTGCAGTCAATTCAAAGCACACCCAGGTGAGTAAACACCCAGACATGGCAGTATGAATTAAAAATAACCCAGACAATATTTTTAAATGGAAAAAGAGTTGTAGAGTCTTAGTTATTTTCCAACAGGCTTAAATGGGTTAAAGGCAACTGCAGTCCAGCAAGGCCATTTATGATTTTTTAACCTTTATTTGGCATCAGTATAAATGGGTAAGAATTGAATACAGATGGCACTCTAAAATGAGCATAATTTCGGCATCTCTAGAAGACTAAAGAAAACAGTTCGCCCTTGAGGCTGGCTTATATCCAGTACTTGCTAGTAAGTGGATGCTGGTTAGTGCCTTGAAGCATGTCTGACCTTACTCTGATTGCACATGCTTTGTTTGACCTATTATGAGCTTTTAATTAGTGGAGAACATAGGGGATTTAGGAGGTCTGTTAAGTCGGGTCTCTTTGTTACATAAGATCGTAATACGGATCCTTTTTAAGTTACTTATTGGCATCGCTAATTAAAACAGTGCGATTTTTATCATCACTATTTTATCAACAGTATAACTATTATATCTGTGTAATGCATATTTAAACTTTTCAAAAACTTCAAACATACCACAGTACTATTTCATACGTAGGTACACAATGTAATTTTGTTGCGCTCTGGCGGTTATCAAACAAAAATGGATTGTAGCCGGAGCTACTTCTCTCTGTTTCTATATGATGAGTCACGCAGTCAGGTACTGTAGCCTACTGGGCTTCTCCGCAGAGGTTTTCGTCCCGCCCTGTCTAAAGTAGTCTGAATATAAACACTTATTATAGGCGTACTGTAGTGAAAACGTGGTTCGGCATTTTACAACCTGAACTAACCTTGCCTTGTCATAAAATGTTATGTGATATTTTATGAGAATTATTGAACTTGAGACTTAGTCTTGATGGTCTGCTGGGGCCCTCTCTGTTTGTTTGTTGCATGAAATATTTCATCATGAAAAGGTATTTTCAAGTCCTTTCAAAGTGCATTTGTAATGAATTTTTGAATAAATTAATAGATGAAAAAAAAGCATCATATCTTCAAATCTTCATATCATCATATCTTTAGTACAGTCAGCAGTCAGTCAGCAGTCAGAGGGGTGTTTGCTTTAGCCCATGGCCATTATAGCAGTAATATACAGTCCAATCTGTAAATCTCACACTATGCATCATGCTGTGATCAATGTGATGCATGTTTCGAGTGTTTACCTACAGGTTCCTGAGAGACCACTCTATCATTTGACGCTTTGCTTGTGACCCTCCCCATCCTCCTTTTTTATTTTTTTTTTAAAAATGTAATATTGGTGTACACAAGGAAACAAACAATAATGCTGAATCCTCTCTCACCAAGGTCAATATATTTGGTTTACAACTTTGTAATTGCTGTGAGCTTTGTTTCTAGCCTCAAAAGTAATTCGTGGAGTTCAAATGTTCAATTTGTCAATTAAAGACAGTATCATGGAACCAATAACAAAAGATTCATGAGAAAACTGTGCAATGAAAGCATCATGTTAGAACATCATTACTCACACTTACAGTTCTTTTTTTATCCATTGATCTAAAGTGAGTTGTTTCTTTTCCCCCTATTATTTCTTGACATCCTGGAGCAGAATAAACACTCATGGCTGTAATTTGTAAAATGGGCATGTCACTGAAAAAACAGTTTTCTCTCAGAAATTGCTTGTAAATTTCACAATTAATTACAAAGAAATTGTCACGGTTCATCAATCCATGTGTTCGTTTTGTATATCTGTTGGTGTGTTTTGGTTGTGGGGTTGTGTATGTGTGTAGTGCTTGTTTGTTGCTTAGCACCGGCTGATTACGCTAACTGCCGTCAGCTGCAACTAATCTACTACTTGTTAGCTGCCTTTATCTAGCTGGAGGTTTTCATGCAGGGTGTCGGTTCGTTGTTCATGTTTTCTTGTATTCTGTCACCCAGTACCTGTTTCCTAGTTCCTTGCGCGCTCTGCCTGTTTTCCACGGAACATCCAGTTTACTGAGGGATCATCCGGAGATTGTTCCTGTCGCTGTCCTGTGTCATCGCTGTTCTCCAGTCCAGTTCCTCTCCTCTCGTGTTGAATCATCCAGGTCGCCCTCCTGTAAAAGTGGTGTTTTGAGATCCTCTCCTCTCGTGTTGTGTCTTCCAGGTCGCCCGCCTGTAAACGTGGTGTTTTGAGTTCCCCTGTCTTGTCCATCGTCAATAAACTGTTTCACTTGCACTTGGATTTTGAGACTCATCATTGTGACAGAACGAACCGACCAAGATGGATCCAGCAAGTGTGGCCGAATTGACGGAGATTCTATCGAAGAGCGAGGTGCGCATGCAACAACAGGAGGAACAGGCGATGGCCACGGGTCGTGCTGTCCAGGCATTGGTGACCCGGGTCTCCGAATTAACTACCCAGTTGCAACAGCTAAGAACCGAGACAGCTTCAGTGCAATGTCAAGTGACTACAAGCGCTTCCGTTTCGGTCGCGCAGCCCATACGGGCTACTGAGCCTCGTCTTCCGCCTCCAGCGTTCTATTCTGGTGAGCCTAAATTATGTCGTTCATTTTTGGCTAAGTGTTCCCTGCATATCTCTCTTCAACCTTCATCATTTCCCACTGAGGAGGCTAAAGTGGCTTTTGTCATTACACTTTTATCGGGGAGAGCCGCGACTTGGGGAACTACCGTGTGGGAACAGCGACTTCCTTGTTGTGACTCGTTTGAGTAATTCTCACACGAGCTTAGAAAGGTCTTTGATCGTGCAGCTTCCGGTAGGGACGCAGCGCGAATTCTTGCGGAGTTGCGTCAAGGAGATCGTCCAGTAACGGACTATTCTATTGAGTTCCGCACTTTGGCTGCGGAGTGTGGCTGGAATTCGGAGGCTCAATGGGACATGTTTTTACATGGACTTTCCGATAATATCAAAGATGAAATCTATGCCATGGATTTACCCACGGGGGTGGATAGACTCATCGACCTAGCCATCTTGGTGGATTCGAGACTACGACGACGGGGACCGCGAACACAGCGAGGATGGCTGGCCACTGCACAGTCTAATGTATCCTTTCCTGCTGTGGAAACTGCAGAGTCTTTTCCAGGTCCGGAGCCTATGCAGATGGGCAGATCTCGTCTATCGCAACAGGAGAAGCAGAGAAGGAGAGAGAAAGGATTGTGCTTGTACTGTGGAGCCGTTGGCCACATTGCTCTCCAATGTCCGGTAAAAGCCAGCGCCCGCCAGTAGGTAAGAGGTTACTGACGGGTGGGTCTACACTGACTAAATTCTCTTTTTCTGCTACTCATCTCACTGTCTGTTTAAGACTTCCTGCTCAGAGCTTTGACTGTGAGGCTCTGATTGACTCGGGAGCAGAGGGAAATTTTTTAGACTTTGACCTCGCTCAGAGACTCATGATACCGATGGTGACACTTACTCAACCCATCTCTGTAGTAGCGCTTAACGGCCAACGGTTACCCTCTGTCACTCATTCCACGGCCCTAATAAGACTCGTTACCTCTGGTAACCATTCTGAGGAGATTGAGTTTCTTTTAATTCACTCCCCTTCTGCTCCTGTGGTACTTGGCCATCCCTGGCTGGTACTCCACAACCCGCATATTAATTGGTGCAGGAATTCTGTTTTGTCTTGGAGTGAATATTGTCATGCTTCTTGTTTAGTGTCTGCGTGTTCTCCAGTGTCTTGTGTTGTGTTTCAGGATGAACACGCGGATCTATCTAACGTGCCACGTGAGTATCTTGACCTGAGGGAAGTGTTCAGTAAGTCTCGGGCTGCTTCTCTCCCTCCACATCGTCCCTATGACTGTGCCATAGATTTACTGGCAGGTATGTCTCCGCCGAAAGGCAAGTTATACTCACTTTCCGTTCCTGAAAGGGAGGCCATGGAGAAATATATTTCTGATTCTCTAGCCTCTGGGTTCATCCGTCCTACCTCTTCTCCAGCGGGGGCAGGGTTCTTTTTTGTGGGGAAGAAGGATGGTTCCCTGCGACCTTGTATTGACTACCGAGGGTTGAACAACATCACGGTAAAGAATACTTATCCTTTGCCGTTGATGTCTTCGGCTTTCGAGAGGTTGCAGGGAGCATCCATCTTCACAAAATTGGATTTACGCAATGCTTATCATTTGGTCCGCATCAGGAAGGGGGATGAATGGAAAACTGCTTTTAATACCCCCAGGGGACACTTTGAATACTTGGTCATGCCTTTTGGTCTGTCTAACTCCCCTTTGGTTTTCCAGGCACTCGTTAATGACGTGCTGAGAGACATGGTAGATCAGTTCATATATGTCTACCTGGATGACATACTGATATTTTCTTCTTCTCTCCAGGAACACGTTCAGCACGTCAGACGAGTGCTCCAGAGACTGTTAGAGAATGGGCTTTTTGTCAAAGCGGAGAAATGTTCGTTCCATGCACAGTCGGTTCCATTTCTGGGTTATATCATCTCCTCCGAGGGGACGCGCATGGATCCCGACAAGGTTAAGGCTGTGGTGGATTGGCCAACTCCAGATTCCCGTAAGGCCCTACAGAGGTTGCTGGGGTTTGCCAATTTTTACCGGCGTTTCATTCGCAATTTCAGCCAACTAGCCGCTCCTCTGACTGCCTTGACCTCCTCCAAGACGACGTTCAGGTGGTGTGGTGTAGCTGAAGCTGCATTTACCAACCTCAAGAGCCGCTTTGTTTCAGCTCCCATTCTTATAGCCCCTGATCCTTCACGTCAGTTTGTGGTGGAGGTCGACGCGTCAGAGGTGGGGGTAGGAGCGGTTCTTTCCCAGCGCTCTCCCGCGGATGACAAGGTACACCCTTGCGCGTTTTTTTCTCATCGTTAGTCTCCAGCGGAATGTAATTATGACATTGGTAACAGAGAGTTGCTGGCAGTCAAGCTAGCGTTGGAGCAATGGCGTCATTGGTTAGAGGGTTCAGGGGTACCCTTTATTGTCTGGACTGATCATAAGAACCTTGAATATATCAGATCAGCAAAACGACTCAACTCCAGGCAGGCTCGGTGGGCACTTTTTTTCGGTCGTTTTGATTTTACTCTCTCGTACCGCCCGGGTTCCAAAAACATCAAACCCTATTCTTTATCGCGCATTTTTGATCGTTCCGAACGCCCGTCTACTCCCGAGTACATTTTACCGGAGACTCTATTCATCTCCACACTCGTTTGGGAGATCGAGTCGAAGGTCCTTGCGGCCTTAGAAGGGGTAACGCCTCCGCCCGATTGTCCACCGAGTCGTTTATTTGTACCGGAGGGGTCAAGGTCCGACGTAATTCGGTGGGGTCATTGTTCCAACGTAGCATGTCACCCAGGAGTTAATCGCACCAGTTTTTTGGTCAGGCAACGATTCTGGTGGTCCTCTATGGCTCGCGACATTCGGAGTTTTGTATTGGCATGTTCGGTCTGTGCTCGTGGTAAGACTTCCAATCGCCCACCGGATGGGTTACTCCAACCGCTGTCTGTCCCTTCGAGACCTTGGTCCCACATCGCGCTAGATTTTGTCACTACCCTCCCGCCCTCCCAGGGCAAGACGGTCGTTTTGACCGTAGTGGACCGGTTCTTGAAGGCGGCTCATTTCTTTCCCTTGCCCAAATTACCTTCTGCCAAGGAGACAGCGGTTGCTGTCATAGATCACGTCTTTCGGTTACGTGGCCTCCCGATGGACGTGGTATCTGACAGGGGTCCCCAATTTATTTCAAAATTTTGGAGAGAGTTTTGTCGTTTATTGGGGGCGAGTGTCAGTCTTTCTTCTGGGTTTCATCCTAAGAGCAACGGGCAGACCGAGCGTGCCAACCAAGACTTAGAGAGAGTGTTGCGATGTTTGGTTTCTCAGAATCCTTCTTCCTGGAGCCAAAAACTCTCATGGGTTGAGTACGCACATAACTCGTTACGAGTGTCATCCACGGGCCTATCTCCTTTTGAGTGTAGCGTAGGGTACCAGCCACCTATTTTTCCTAGTCTGGAATCTGAAGTCGCGGTCCCCTCTGCTCACGCCTTCGTCCAGAGGTGCCACCGCACATGGACCAGGGCCCGAGAGACTCTGCTCCAGGTGGGGGCGCGCACTAAGGCTAAGGCCGATCGCCACCGGTCAAAGCCTCCCGTGTACGTTGTGGGTCAAAAAGTGTGGCTTTCTACTAAGAATATTCCGCTCTGTTCCGTGTCTAATAAGCTAGCTCCTAAATTTATCGGCCCGTTCACGGTCACCAAAGTCATTAGTCCGGTGACTGTCCGTCTCAAACTTCCTCCAGCGTACAGGAGAATTCACCACGCCTTTCATGTCTCCAAATTGAAACCTGTTTTTCGTTCTAACCTTAATCCGCCGGTTCCGGTTCCCCCACCGCCGCGACTCGTAGACGGGGAGCCTACGTATTCGGTTAATCGTATTCTGGACTCGAGACGGAGGGGACGTGGATTCCAGTACCTGGTGGACTGGGAGGGTTACGGTCCGGAGGAGAGGAGTTGGGTTCCTGCTAGGGACATACTGGATCACTCCCTGATCGATGATTACAATCGTCAGGTAGGCTCTCTTGGGAGTGCCAGGAGGCACTCTTAGGGGAGGGGGTACTGTCACGGTTCATCAATCCATGTGTTCGTTTTGTATATCTGTTGGTGTGTTTTGGTTGTGGGGTTGTGTATGTGTGTAGTGCTTGTTTGTTGCTTAGCACCGGCTGATTACGCTAACTGCCGTCAGCTGCAACTAATCTACTACTTGTTAGCTGCCTTTATCTAGCTGGAGGTTTTCATGCAGGGTGTCGGTTCGTTGTTCATGTTTTCTTGTATTCTGTCACCCAGTACCTGTTTCCTAGTTCCTTGCGGGCTCTGCCTGTTTTCCACGGAACATCCAGTTTGCTGAGGGATCATCCGGAGATTGTTCCTGTCGCTGTCCTGTGTCATCGCTGTTCTCCAGTCCAGTTCCTCTCCTCTCGTGTTGAATCATCCAGGTCGCCCGCCTGTAAAAGTGGTGTTTTGAGATCCTCTCCTCTCGTGTTGTGTCTTCCAGGTCGCCCGCCTGTAAACGTGGTGTTTTGAGTTCCCTGTCTTGTCCATCGTCAATAAACTGTTTCACTTGCACTTGGATTTTGAGACTCACCACTGTGACAGAAATAGCAAGTAACACTTGAACAATTGACTTTAATGTGAAATTTTGAAAGACTGAAATAATTTTTCCTTGTAAAATGTATAATTACATTTAATAAATAGTATTTAATTGGGATAATTATAATTAGATAATTGTGAATGTGGTCAAATAACAGTTTATTTTTATTTTTTTATATTATTAACATTATATTATCTCAGTGGCACTTTACATGTGATACTTATTCTTCTCACCCGCATGGTCTTATTTATAGATTTTGTCTTCAACTCAAAGTTTGTTACGCCAGCAAAACATGTCATCATTCACAGAATTTGTATATAACCTACCTATTTTGCATTATGCAAGTACTCAACTCTCTGTGCTGGTGAGAAATGAGAAAACAATGAGAAAATATCTAAGTAAATATTATGAAATATCAGAGTAAATAGTATGCAAATAACATAACTTTTAAAATGAACATGCCCATCAAAAATAACAGTGATAAATGTCATTAAACAATCATCGCTGATATCTTTGATGGGCATGTTCATGCTATGTATTAATATAGTTTGTAAGGAATGAAATAAAAATTCCTTACAAACTGTATTAATACATAACACAACTTTACAAAATGAACAAAATATTAGTGAGGAAGAAAATGAAAGGAGTCATATGTACAGTTGGACACCGAGAATAATGAAACCAAAGGTGATTGAACGAGAACTTTAACACTGTTCAAGCAGCAAAGAAATCAGATACAGACTAGGTAAAAGCTTGCGCACCTGACAGTTGTCAGTCAAATGTGATAAAAGTAGTGTGTCAGAGAGAGAGAGAGAGAGAGAGAGAGAGAGAGAGAGAGAGAGAGATGAATAAAAAAGAGACAAATATTAAGGTGTAGCGCTGCCGTGAAGCCAGCAGTGATTGTAAGGCCTCTCTTCAATTACCCATGACATGGATGACAGATGCCAGCTCGCCTGCCAAAGGCCTCATCACTCCTTGCACCCAACGACAGGCCATAATGGCAGCGGGAAACTCGTAAACATGAATCACCCTGCAGCTGTCACATCTCATCCGCCCCAACCTAATTAAACAATTAGGGCAGTTCAGTAACGATCACTCACTATGACATCCAGAGCTGGGGATACACAGACAAGTCACTGGAGTCCAGTCAACAGCTAAAGAGCTGATATTTGTCCAGTCACCGTAAAAGGAGACAGAAGGAGTTAGCTCAGAATGATCGAGCTCTTTCAAACATGTGCTGATCAAGGATTAGAAACAAGTTTATTGATGAAGTTGCACTTAAAAGGAATTTGGCTAACTGATAAGAATATAATATATTAACAATATATAGTATATATATACAATTATATATATGTATATATATATACAATGATAAGTTCTTAAATTAATGATGACTTTCAAAGAAGTTTATGTATTTGGAATTTATAGTCATATTTTAAAACTTCATTAATTCATTAAAAAAGCAAATCATTAATTAATTCTCTTAATTTTTAAAAGCCAGAATTCTGAGAATAATTAGAAATAAACTTAACTTCTCCTTTAGAAAACAAAAATAGTTACAATGATGAAAATTCTACTTGCCACTTTTCCTGAGAGCCTACAAATCATATCTTCAACATATGTTGTATTTGTTACTGTTTTATAGCAGAGTATCACTGTCTCCAATACTCCTGTAATTATCATCATGCCAAATGTTTGAGAGAAAAATTGCATGTAAAAAAAAAAGAAAAAAGAAGAAGCTTAAATCAAGTTACCATGGAAATAAGAAGAGATATCAGAAATGTAATTAATGTCACAATGTTTTCAATAATCATCCGGTAACTTTACCAAATTTTTAATTACCAAATGTGAGAATTTTATTGTAGAAACATTCAATATATATATATAGTCAGTTGACTGCTAGTTACACTGTTGTTTCATATTTTGCTTCACAATTCCAACTTCAAACTTGCCCCGAACCGAAGAATGACCCTTATGTGCAATGTCTGTGTGATGGGCTGTTATCGAAACAGGGTTGTGGAGGGTAAAGTCAGAAGAGACCGTTTACAGCACATGGACTGATTGGATTTAATCAGGGTAACACGCAGCACATAGTGCTGCCCGCTTATTAAGGCTATCAAAACATTTTATGAGAGCAGCTGTGCCACCATGAACAGGCTCTGGCAAGGCCATCATGTTCTCATCAAAGACAAACCCTTTGCTGACCACCAAGCGCTGACTCACCTTAAGTCTGAAAATACTGTGGTAATAAAGCACAACTCTCTTACCTTCTGGTCCAGCCTTTTTTGAATTGATGAGCATGTAGAGTCATTTTGGCAACAATTTCATGTAGCTACATCCATACAAATATTGGCATACTGATGTCACTACCAATTTTACGTCAACAACAAACATACCAAAGTTTACTGGCTAAGTGAACTCTTCAGTTAGTATTATTCATTAGAGATTTAATGTTACATATCACTTTGAAATTTGGATAGAAAGAACGTCTCAGTTACTCTTGTAACCTATTACGTCGATACTGAAGTTATGTGGTCTCACTTGTGAGCTCAATCACCTTTGAATAGTAAGAAAAACAGGCCAATAAAGATTAGTAAATGAGATTTGCAGGCCAAGCCGAGATATGGGATCTCTCGGCTGTACTACCCTGCAGGTGGTACAGGGTTGTGGCAGGAGTGACGTAACATCTCCATTCCCTCCTTCAGGGAACAAGGGTTACACAAATAACAGAGACATTCCCTTTCAGTCAGTCACGTTTGACGTTACGTCGATACTGACATTATGGGGTCCCTATGGAAAGCGCCACAAATAGTGACCCTTCCCAGCACTCCATGTAAGTTGAACAGACCTCTGTACCTTGTGAGACGGAAGGACAGAACTTTCCAAGAGGAAGGTCGAAAGCAGCTCTTCCTTTCCGTTTTATCCTATTCAGCCAGGTACCAGGCCAGGACAATGCGGTGCAGCACGCCCCGCACTGAGAAACCAAACGTCCAACCGCGAGCTTTCAGGGTGTATGGTTCCACTCAAGAGTCATTTTGGCAACAATTTCATGTAGCTACATCCATACAAATATTGGCATACTGATGTCACTACCAATTTTACGTCAACAACAAACATACCAAAGTTTACTGGCTAAGTGAACTCTTCAGTTAGTATTATTCATTAGAGATTTAATGTTACATATCACTTTGAAATTTGGATAGAAAGAACGTCTCAGTTACTCTTGTAACCTATTACGTCGATACTGAAGTTATGTGGTCTCACTTGTGAGCTCAATCACCTTTGAATAGTAAGAAAAACAGGCCAATAAAGATTAGTAAATGAGATTTGCAGGCCAAGCCGAGATATGGGATCTCTCGGCTGTACTACCCTGCAGGTGGTACAGGGTTGTGGCAGGAGTGACGTAACATCTCCATTCCCTCCTTCAGGGAACAAGGGTTACACAAATAACAGAGACATTCCCTTTCAGTCAGTCGATAGTTCATGAACTCGTTCATATTTTGGGCGAATGTGAACTGAACGTACTGTATTACTGCCTGATGAACGTTATTGTGAACGCGTTCATTCTGGTGTCTGTGAACAAACGCTCTCTCAGTTTAACTTCGTTCAATAGGGTGCCAGATTTCTATAGAGTATTCCAGGCGAAAACCCGGATAAAACACACATAAACAGGCCTTAATATGTAGCGAAAAAAACACCCAATCTGGCAACACAAGTCACCAGTGTCGCACCGCGGCCGCCGCATGCGTCATCAAAACAAAAAGCAGCATGGAGTCGACAAAGCAGTGAGGAGGCGTCGTATTGTATGATCAGTTTTAAGACAAGGTCGGTGAGGATGGGAAAAATCGTACATTTCTGTGCAAACTTTGCCCGCCGATAAAATAACCGCTGTCTGTGGTTGTATATGGGTTGTGGCAATAATTTAAAAAAAATAGCTTGCAGCAACATATGAAAAAAAAGAACTATGAACTGGAACCGTGAACTTAGTTCAAAATTGTGAAGTATGAACTATGAACTGAACTAGTTCATTTTAAAATTTGTGAACTGAACTTTGAACTAGTTCATGTAGAAAGTGAACTTTCCCAACACTGTCCACAGCCCACAAAATGTGTGAGCAGTGGGAGGTCCATGGAGGCCAGTGGGAGAGCTTCCATTTAATACTTAGATCATCCTGCTTATTAACAAAAGTGTCTCTCTGCAGTGCAGAGAAACCAGAACGGGGAATAATGCAGGGAATAATAAGTGATATGCCGGCCAGTTTATATACCCGTATATCTGGGAGAGTGGCTTGGCATGCAAATCTTACTCACCAATCTTCATTGGCCCGTTTTCTTACAAAACGGTGAGACCCCATAAAGTAAGTATTGACGTAATGTCGAACGTGACTGACTGAGAGGGAAGTATCTTGGCCACATCTGAGCATGCATGTACACACACACACACACACACACACACACACACACACACACACACACACACACACACACACACACACACACACACACACACACACACACACACACACAAAAAACTTTTCCCACATCATAAATGTATCACTGATGTGCATTTGCATGCTGCAACTCCATGCTCTTTCTTGAGTGTATATTTTGTCTCATTAATTTGTTATGAAGAGCTATTACATTACTTTGCATTTATAATATAATATAATACACCTGACAACAATGTTACAGTTTTAAGAAATAAGACACGGAGAAGTAGTTTAAGTTTAACATGGTAAATAATGATTTGCATATAAAAATCAGTTGAAACGAGTTGAATAGAGAGTTGTGTTTATGGTTAGGATTGTCCAAAGGGATGCCCCTGGATTTCAACCCATTAGTTTTAATTAAAAACATTTAAAAGTTGTGTGATTTGAATTATATTGTTGATTCTGGAAGCTATATTGTTACTCTAATCCTATATACTGTATGATATTTTAGAAGTTTGTCCCACTGTACTTTGTTATAAATTAACTCAAACCATATCAGTTAACAGAATAAATAACAATTATACATGATACATGCATCACAGAAGAGGCTTGTTACTATCCCAAACTGAACCAGAAGAAATGGAAATGAGCAACAGATGGATGGCAGGAAAAAGAAGACGAAAGGAAATGAGTGGAAGACACAACCAGAGATTTGAAAAGCATTAATTAATACTTCGCCAGAAGCGTATTCTAATATCAGACACATGAAGTGGTTTTGGGCATTTCATACCATGCCCACAGAATAACATTATGCTGAAAATGATTAAGTGGCCATCCATATTTCTCCATAATTTGAAGCCAATTTTCGTGCAGGGAGGTGATTGATCGTTAGAGGCACCTCAAGGAAGGTTGGAGACCAGCTGAGGATATCGAGGTGCAGGTTTCCTAGCAACCAGAGGAACCATCGTCTCAGTGAGATGGAGGAACATCTGAGCGAGGAGCGAGATTCAGTTCGGCTTCAGCCCGTTTGAAATGCTTCTATCACACTGATTCAGCTGTAAATCTGGTTATGAATATGGGCACGCTATATGATACAGTATTTAAACAGTGACATTGAAGTTGTTTATATTGCTCAAGTCGAGGTCACTTTTCAAAATGCATGTGGATGTTCCCTACAATGGAGTGTATTTGTAATCTAATATACTGGGTTGAGACACATGACTGAAAGGGCCATAAGGTTTTAATAAATGCAGGGCTTGCAAAAGGGTCCTAAAATTAGTCTGAGAAAGTGACAATACTGTTTGAGTTTCAATATAGATGCAGTGTCAGGGGTATCTAGCACAGAGAGATTTGATAAATTAAGAATTCTCACAATTTAAAAAAGGCCATGAAACTTACATTTAAAGGGGACATATCATGAAAATGTGACTTTTTTCTGTGTTTAAAGGCCCACTGAAGTGCCTTGAAATGCGCAGCTATGTATGATGCGTTGACATAATTTTCACTGAAATAGGAAGCTACGGCAAGACATATTGAATGGCTCCTCCCCCTTTTCAAATAGCCAATAGCATTTAGTTTACCTCACAGACTTCAAGTCGTACTTGACAGCACCATGGAAGTGAATCCGAGCACTGGTGATACGTTGGATTCATTAGTAGAGGTGTGAATAATTTCTAGTCATTTCATTCCTAACCGATGTATAGTTGGGAATAAAACTCGAGCAATCGAACACACATCTCTAACCAGTAGCGTAATTTTGTTTTAAAAAGTGGATTTGGGGTGAGGTTGCTAGAATGCTAAGATATATGTAGCCTACAATACCAGTTTTCGGAAAAAATTGCATCTTGATGTCCAGAAATCAATTTTTAATAGTACATTGGGTTTAATTTGCATTTAATAAGACATACTGTACTGATAAATGTTAGTTCCGAGAATTTTTATGTGAATAAATCCATAGATCCGCAACCATAACTTGTGTGCTTTCATGGGCTAGTGGTATACTTTTGCCAAGCGTGTCAGAGGTTCTGGGTTCTAATTCCGCACTCGTATAGTTTTTTTTTTTTTCATCAAAACTGAATGTGTTTATCAGTGTGTGTCAAGCAGGGACACGTTTGTGTGCATTTTGTTTCGTGATTTCACCGTCTCAGCAACGGCGATAGATTCAAGCGCACGTCCGAGTGAAGACTGTGTGCGAGCCACAAGAGAACAAGAGAATCCATACCACTGATAGCCGCGGCAACGAGCTCAGTAGCTTAATGTAAAAAAAAAAAACACATTTCAGCGCTAGAACGACTCTTATTTGACAAACGAACGAAATCACTGCCCTGCTAGTTAACTGGAGATATTTTATTTAGTTGTATAATTTACATCCGTGCTGTGAGGGGTTTCATATAGTGGTCAGGAGAATATCGACCCTGGCAAAAACACATATAAGCAACAACAGTCGCTTTGGCCAGGTGGTATTTATAGCATAGAGGGCGGGACACTTTACATTCCAGAGAGCATTTGATTGGACAGAAGATGTGATGAGAAGCTGAAGTCCGCGATGACGTCATAAAAATCCGTGATCCATTTTAGCGGAAGTGGGGGACTGTAAGTTTTGAATGCTTTTATCTCCTAAATGCGAATTTTGCCATTGGTTTGGGACACACCTACTTATTCATAACCTTAATCCTATTCATACTAAAAGCTAAAAAACGTATATTTTGATTTCAGGGGGCCTTTAAGTTCTATAATCGGGTCCCCGGTGGATCTACCAACCCAGAAAACGTGAAAAGTGACAACCCAGTAACTTTGTTTAGGTAAGACTTTCTCTGCAGGCATGTCAAAAAAGAAGCAGAGTAGATTTCCCCTTCTGATGTAGGAAGGCGATCTTATTATAGCTCATTAGCATTTAAAGGGACACACACAAAAATGGCACAGCCCCAAAAAGGGGTAAATTTGACAAGCTATAATAAATTATCTGGGGGGTAAATTTGAGCTGAAATTTCACAGACACATTCTGGGGACACCATAGATTTATTTAATATCTTGTGAAAAGGGGCGTAATATGCCGCCTTTAAGAGTTGGAAGGATCCATGGAGACTAAAAACAAAAGCCTGAGCAACAGTTTCATCAATTGACAGGTTGCAGAGAGCATTTTGTGGACAAAATATTAACATTTTTGTTAACTTTTTCGATTTTTCTGTATAAAAGACTGTTTGCATATGAAATGTCAACATTTTAAATCAAAAAAAGGTTGAGTCTCGAATCTGCTATTCTGAAGTGGTGGATAGATGACATGACAGATATGTTAATGGCCATTTGTCAGTCATCATGGTCTTCGCACTTTAAAGGGTGTAATGCGACATGAATCATATAAACTTTCTGCGCTAAAATTGTTATGTCGCAACACTAACAACAAAGGCATTGCTATTTTGTCAAGGCGACACATGGAGCTGTGACGATTTGAAAAACGTTGAAAAACCCACAAAGAGCGCTTGATATTCACTGTGAAACTAGCCGTCAACGAACTTGACTCATGCTGAAGCAATGCAAATATGACCATGTTATGTGGGAAATTGTTAAGAAGAGCAGAGCAATGTGTCATGGCAAAAGGCTGAATTATCCTTGATTAATCTTGATTTTATTTCATAGTTTTCACAAGGATGTATTAAAGGGATTGTTCATCAAAAAATGAAAATATTGTCATCATTTACTCACCCTCATGCTGTTCCAAAACTGTAGGACTTTCTTGTTGTGCAGAACATACAAAAGATGGATGAATGGATGGATTGATGAATGGGTAGATGGAGGGAGGGATGGACGGAAGGAGGACAATAAAATTCAATGGAGTCTGGTGTTGCTTTGGACCACACTGACTTTCATAGTATGAACGCAAACAGTTGAAACATTCTGCAAAATAACTTATTTTGTGTACCAAAGAAGAAAGTCATTCCTACAGGTTTGGAATAACTTAAATAATTGAGTAAATGATGATAAAACTTATTTAAATAAATATTTAAAAAAAATTTTGATCAACAATAGAGAAAAAAAAGCATTAACTAATATTAATAAATGATTTAGGAGTATTTTTGGTTTCACTATTTTAATGTGCTCTTGTTTTAATGCAATTACACAAATAAGTGAGTAGTAATATTATTAAAACATGTACTTACTATATAACTAGGCTTAGGGTCATTGCTAGTAAGTACATGTAAGATGAATAACAGGGACACTGTAAAATAAAGTATTACCAAATTTTTAATTGTTAATTTGACATGTGACATTTAGTGACATTTCATTTATTTTCTTTTTTTTACGTTTACTTCCTCTGTGACCCACGCATAAAATGGATTTCTAAAATGTCCACAAACCATCTATGCATAACTCCCATATTAACAACCCTGCATGGAGGACTTGACGGTCTCACACACCCTTCCCTTTCATGACTCATTAACATATTATTAATGCTAGCATGTTCTCATCTGCTTGAACAACTACCATATGTGGCCACAGACATGATGTTTTTTCTCAAGGGAGAGTTTTTGGTGAGAGTCATATGTTCAGATGGGCTGCCCAGTGAGCTCGCCCTGATGTGTGTAACCTTAGATCACTTCTGGCCACAGATGAGACAGACGCCACTCAGTAACAAATGCTCTGGCTGACAGAGTGATGGTATATTTAATAGGCAGACATTTTACCCGTTTGCTGCGAAAGTATGCCATCAGCCAAAATGTTAATTTGTAATAAAGAGCACACTGCTGTCCTGGTGCATCACATTTTACACAACTCCGAGGCCACCTCAGAGTAATGGCCTAATGTAAAGTGTGTGTGTATCTATTGTGTGTGTGTGTGTGTGTGTGTGTGTGTGTGTGTGTGTGTGTGTGTGTGTGTGTGTGTGTGTGTGTGTGTGTGTGTGTGTGTGTGTGTGTGTGTGTGTGTGTGTGTGTTAGTAAGCTAAATCTGACAAAAACTCTGAGGTGTCCTCAACTGAAAAAACAAATAACATAAATAATTTATAATTAAAACTTTCAAGAGTTATGGATTGGGTTAGGGTTAGTATACAGTATTTATTAGTAGTGTCATTATCTGAAAATGAAAACAAAAGAGATAACTAACAGAAAAAAAAGTCTATGAATAAAAGCAAACAAACTTGCGCGCGTGTGTGTGTGTCTCTCTCTCTCTCTCTCTGTGTGTGTGTGTGTGTGTGTGTGTGTGTGTGTGTGTGTGTGTGTGTGTGTGTGTGTGTGTGTGTGTGTGTGTGTATGTGTGTTCCTGGCTTGGACCATCTCAGCAGTGGTCAAGACTCATTAGGATGATTTGCCATTGACAGACTGATTTTATTAACCATCTTACCCAGTGATGAATAATTCAATCCAAGATGCAATTTATGTCAAATAAATGTACCGTTAAAAAGAAACCATTTCTGACACTTTATTCTGACACTTTATGTCAAGTTGTGTATTAGTGCATCCTCATGTGACAAAAAGTGGAAATGCAAGGTAGAACGCGAGTATATATATTTTTTGAATGGAATGAGTTTCAACGTTTTTTCCAGACTAACCATAAACATTAAAATAAAAAAAATTACATATATATATATATATGAACCTTTTTATTGACCTATATTGACCTTTTTATTTCAAAAATGCTTCAAATCTAATATTTAGAAATATAATCTGAGATGTAGTGGAAATTACACTTTTGGTAGGAATGTTCATGACGTTCTGAAATAAATAATAAATGACAGAATCCTCTACTGTTGCACATTATTATGGGACCCATCAAATAAACCACTGAGAGTAAGTGTGATCATTTTCTTTAAGTCCACAGGGCCAAAAGTGGCCATAGTTGAAGAATTACCCGCCTAGACAAAATGCAATATGCAAAGCAATATGTTACCTGCTGCTTTTATAAAACATAGGGCATGTTTCGCGCATAACAGATCTCACTCTCTCTCTCTCTCCTCTTGGGTGCAGCAGGCCAACCTCCCAACATCCCACTCCTAATGGAATGTGAGCGATCTGGGTCATGGGAAATGCATTTCTTTCTCTCAGACAACCGCCCACTTGACTGCACAGCTGCTGGTGGTCTAAGATCAGTGCTGGCAGTTTTGGAATGGTTCAAATCTAGATTAAGGAAGGGGAAGTTGGTTCCTTGGTAGGACTGTGATTTTTTATCAGACCTTGTTACATGTTGTAGTAACAGTTCCTGAAGTTCTTAATACTGTAGGCAAATGGACTGAAAATTATGATTTAATAAGGAATTTGGTACTGTACATAGTACAGTAGCCTACAAACAAATGGTGCAACTTTGAAATTTCCATCAATATAGTTTATACATTTTTTATATTCTTGAAAGCTTAACAATCGGTTTTGGTCTATACTCAATAACACTTGTCCTTAGGTTTCTTGCAGCTAATAATAACTGTTTCCCTGCTTGAACACCTCAGATTGTTCCCCTGGTTCTAAGATGCATTTTGCCACTACAATTCCTACTATTTTACTTATTTACTAATTTAATGTTTTCAGTGACTTGAGTATCTGAATTCATGATTTGTACAGATCTTAGGCTTCTCTAGATGTATTCTAGATGTAGCTAGATTTCCTGAATAGTTTGAACAAGGACTTCAGAGAACCATTATCCTCCTGTGCATGCATAGTTAATCCACTAGATGGCAGACACTAATGGCAGATATTTTTTGCATTAGCCTACTACAGCATCAATACTATAATATGCTATGGATTTATTTCCATACTGCATAGGCCTACAGTATATTGCATCATAATTGCATCATATATATATAGCTTTTATGCTATATAAATGGTCTGGTCTAGAGAAAGTGTTTAAGGGCAGGGTTATCTGAGAACAAAATGTATTTACATTTTCTTGTTAGTCAAAAAATTGTACAGTACATAGTGTATTTAAGTGATTTGCATAATGAATATGCAGTATTTACCTTAAAAAAAAACCTTGATTAAAGGACTGGTATATTGGATAGTAGATATTATTCTGTTGATGAAACATTGAACTAATGGCATAACATTTTCATTTTAATAAATTATAATTAAGATTATCATCCTTCAGTTGACCCATTCTTTTATTGGTTCAGTGATTATGGAAAACCAGGCCTTAGGCCGGTTTTACATAATCAGAGAGGGAAGTCTCCTCTCTCTCTTTCTCTCTCTCTCTCTCTCTCTCTCTCTCTCTCTCTCTCTCTCTCTGTCTCTCTCTCTCTCTCTCTCTCTCTCTCTCTCTCTCTCTCTCTCTCTCTCTCTCTCTCTCTCTCTCTCTCTCTCTCTCTCTCTAATTTAAAGGATTCTTCTTTCAGCTGCAACTGTTATTGTCTTCAGGATTTCCTCTCTCCGGGGCTTTTCTTCCCGTTTACTTCCCGTCATGCAGTCTCAACTGTTTTCATTCTCCCTTTAATTCAGAAAAGAACCACCATGTCAGAGTTTGCCCTCACAGTGTCCCAGGAGGCAGAAAGGCCCACTCACCACAGAAATATCAGATATTTAGCTTATTCTGCATGTCTTGATATTAAAGTCAGCAATTTCAGTGTTGTGACTGCAAAAATACTGTCCAACAATCAAAAGAAAATGCTTATTTTGAAGGTGCTTGATTTTCAAGACAAAGACAAACTGCCAAAAAGGTTCTACCACCTGCATTAAGTGAATATATAGTGTGTAATCCACCTTGATCTCATGAGTATGCTATTCGTATAAATATTTTTAGCTATTCGTTAAATATTTTAAACCACTTTAATATACATAAAATATTTTACAGCACTGGTGGAATATGATAAATGTGTTTGTTGTTCGTGTGCAGGATATTGCACAATTTTGTTATACCAGATTTTTCAAAAACGATATTTTCATATAGCCTATAGGGATATACGGGGACATAATAATTATAATATTATTATTATTTTATAATGTTTCCTGAGATTCACTTAGTGAATAATGTTAGGGAGTTTTTTTTATTATAAAAAATGGTCAACTTAGAAAAAAAGGGCAATTTTCTACCCTGATTTTAGCATTAGCATTTTGTTGCTTTTAGTCCAGTGATCATGTATCTTAGTCTATCTATCACCAGACCAAGCTCAATCTTTTAATATTGAACATTAGTCTGGGGAGTCTGCTCTGTATTTTCTACTGCACAAGAGCCATGACCAACGGGTATAGTTCAAATGACTCTATACGCAGCTAGAATGTCCTTCAACCAATCAGACCAATGATCCGGGTGACGTACTTTGCATTTGCAGAGCGATGCGAAAGCTCCAGGCAGGAAACGTGTCAACAAACGTGTTAGTTTGTAGCATTGATCAGCGGTTTGCAGAAGCAGCAATGGCATCGAACGATTTTTGCAGGTTGTGCAAAAAAAAAAAAAAAACATGAAAGTGAGTGGTATTTACACCCACTCGAGCGATATGTTTGCTAAACTAAAGAAGCCATTGAAAATCGTCGAGAGGTTAAAAGGAATTGGTTTGACGGTTGCTTTTTTATCGTCATCGTGTTAAACGAGCCAATAGCGCGCCAGGTGGATAAGCCAGTTTGTGATTGGTCCCCGCAGTTTTGTAACGGAAGCAGGATAGAAAAATGTACAGGTTTCCAGCCTGAGCTGCAGGGCAAAATCAAATCGACAGCAGATTGGACTGTGTACCCAGTATCTCTACCTGTATCTCTCTTCTCTCATTAACATGCCAGTAGGCGGGGCCAAAAACATGATGATGTAAAAGTGGACGTTGATTTGATTCTGCAGAGGCGGCCTTTCGTCACACTATGATGTCATAATGTGACAAAAAATCAAATGAGTCGTTTTTTTAGCTTGGATTAAAAAATAGCTGTTTTTGGACCAGCCGGGAAGTTTTGAGTTCTGAAACAGACTACAGAATGTTTTCACAGTTCAATGACCTCTTATATGTCAAAAGATCAAGTAAAATGTTACTTTTCAATTCAAGACCCCTTTAAAATGAGAAAAATGAAGTCAGTGTATGTGTTGTAACCTACATCTATTTTTTTAATTAACTAAATATAACTTTTCAAGTCCAGGTTCAGAAAGTAATATTCCTCCTCAGTATTTTGTTCCAATCACCTGGATTTGCTAATTAGCACAGTTTTTCAGCCAGGAGATAGAACTAATTAGTGAAATCAGCTGGCTGAATTAATGGGTGGAATAAATTATGGCAGGACTTTTACTTTCTGACCCCTGGAATTGACACCTCTGTAATTCATGGATGCATAAAAAAATATTTTAAAGTCATCACGAAACAGTAATTTTCAGAGTAAATTTGGTCCATTGGAAATTGAATGGGTCATTGTCATTTGCTATTGCTTTATTCTCATGTTAGTTAGTTAGTTAGTGTCCCGCCTTGCGCCAGTAAACACATCAACAGAGATGGGAGAGCATTTTATTTTGAATAAAGATTATGAGGGGACATGAATAATGATGAGCATGGATAAATCATTTATAAACAATACTGTAATATTCAATAAAACATAAGAATAGTCGATTCTGATCTAGAGTAATCTTGTCCCCGGAGAAAGGTGAGGCCCCCTAGTGGGACCCACGGTTAAGAAAAACTGAGTTCGTAGAGAAATAACATGTTGGTGTTTTAGGACCCTGAGGAGGAGTAGCTCTTTTCCTCTCCTCCGTGGCTTTCATGTAGGTGTGTGTTGGCCTGATTTAGTGCCAGTGGAGGGGATGAAGAGAACAGCGGACGATCACGCGTGTCCAGCATGCGCACATACATCTCTGCGCGTCTCATCTCACCATGACCGGGACTCACCCCAACTATAGCGTCTGTCCTTGAATTACACAGTTCCTGGATTTGTGGACTACAAGGACTTTCACAACCGTTTATCTCTCCTAATATATATATATATTCTTTAGCAGTATAAAAAGTTGAAGAGAACAGGTGATTTAACTGATTTCTTAAAGAAAATGCATATTTTTTGTTGAAAAAAGGAAGAAACAACAAAGACAACCGGTGCAAATATTCAGAAATAGGCCTAATAGCACAAAACAAGCTGTTTTTTCTCTAAGGACCAACTCTTTGACTTTAAGGAAATAAACATGTCCAGCAGAAGCATCGAGTGGGAGCATTTCGAGGAGCGCGAGAAAATTCACCGGTCCCCGCGGGGCAGCAGCGGTTCTCACTCCGGCTCGCGGGGTAACGGGCTCGTTCCCAGTCCCGCTCACAGCGCGCACTGTAGCTTCTACCGCACACGCACACTGCAGTCGCTCACCTCCGAGAAGAAAGCGAAAAAAGTTCGCTTCTATCGGAACGGTGATAAGTACTTCAAGGGCTTGGTGTACGCGGTGTCCGGTGACCGCTTCAGGTCTTTCGACGCTCTGCTGATGGAGCTCACCCGCTCCCTCTCGGACAATGTGAATTTACCGCAGGGAGTCCGGAGCATCTATGCTATAGAAGGGGGAAAGAAGATCACCAGCATGGACGAGTTACTAGAAGGTGAGGTTGAAGATTGTGCAGGTGCAAATGTAGACACAACAGACACTTAAAATTCCGTGTGACATCCAATAAAGCACAACTGGGAATGGAATTATCCCACTTCGCAAAGAATACATTTGCTAAGTTGACAGGTAACAAGTCTCTCACGCACATACACACCGGATTTTCAATCCATTCTGCGATTTTCAGTATAGCCTACTGGCATGACTGTTCTACATAATTATGGCGATGGCAATGTTTTTTTTATTTTTTTTTTAAATAATAAAATGTAATAAAACAAAAATAAAATCTCACAATCTCACAGTCACTGTACTTGAACATACATCAAGGCTGTTTAATTTTCAGAGTTAAAATTAAACATTACAAGACATGATAAACGCAAAATCCAACCCCCTAAAATAGGTAGTTAACATTGTTTTAACCAAGATTACTGTACTTAATTAACTTTTAGCTAATGGAATATTGAGTAAGCTACAGCAAATCTCAAGTCACTTAAGGCCACAGTCATTATTAAGCTCAGTTCCTTCCCTGACTGAACTTTAAAATAGGCATGGAGCAGGATCTTAAATCGTTAATCTTTGGATTCACCCAAAAATGAAATTTCTGTCATTTATTTACCCCCAAGTTTTTCCGTCTGCTGAACACTAAATAATATTGTTTACACCATATTGTTTATCCATAAAATGAAAGTCAATGGGGCCAAAAACAACATTGGATCTGCTGCCTGCTTTCACTGTGTGGAGAAAAACGAAACAAAACACTAAGACATATTTAATAATGATACTAATAATCATACAGGTTTGGCACTGCATGAGTTACCAATAGCAGAATTGACTTTTTTTTGGGTAAAGTATTCCTTTAAGTTACATTGATAATGCAAGCCAGCCAGTACTCAATCACATAATGTGATTCACATTGAATGTATTTCTTTATCTAAATGTTAATAATGTGCTCTTAGAATTCCTTTTTGATTTAGGCATGTTATATATTATGTAGACTAGACTGCCATAAAAACAAAGCTGGGGCTTATTGTATCTCTGTGGTTTCAACATAGTATGAATGGATAATTCATTGCATAATTAAAGTATTTAATGTGTAAAATTGTGTTATTCTAAACACAATTCAAGCCGTATAAGTATATATTTTAGTAAATTAGTTTAAAAGCACAATTCCAGTTGCTTTGGTTCAGCATGTGAGAATGTGACGCCGAATGTGGCCCTGTGTTTGCTCAATGATGCAATTGTTCAAGTGCTTTGCATTTGAAGTGCCGAGCTCAGCATCTCTTCAGCTGACTGAGGGTTGGCTTAGTTCTCTTTTGTGTTTCAAATTTGTATAAAGTCTTACAAATGCATGATCAAAGCTATGAATGGTATTTGCTAAAGATTGCCAGGAACAGGCAGCTAGTATGTTGGAGTGTTTGTAGCGACACTGCATATTGTGCTGGCAAACCAAACTTTGTCGTACATCAGGGTCCCATCTGGACATCAAGGCAGGACTGGTTATGGGAGGGTGATGGAGGGTTCATAACCCTTGTGACTGTTCCAGTCCACACCTGAGGCTCATGTAAATGACAACCATATCACTATATTTCTGTCTTCCCACACACATAGTTTGTCAAATAGCTGCCATCTGATTGTGGGTCAGTTTTTTGTCAGTAATAGTGACCCCATCTGGAGTGTACTTCATTAATTAGCCTTTTGTTAAATTTTCAGCTTAATAAAGCCCAGTGCCTTGGGAGTCCCCCCTCCTATTTCTGAGGCAAACTGGGTGAAATTGAGATTGCATGATCCAGTGGTGGTGGTAACAATGACCATGTTGATTTATGTTGTGGATGAATGGTTGTAGTTCTGGGTCAGTGGTGGAACTAAATGTTATTCTTGATTTATGAGTATGAAGTATTATTTGTTTAACTGAAAATGCTTTTAAAAATCTGCATTGCCATTTCATGGCTTTTGGGTTTTGTTTTAGACATTCTGGTTTTATTTTAATTTGGACCACGCTAAACATGACATATTTTGTATGCATCAAAGCGAACAGACAGACTCTGTGTATGGTTATATCACGCATCTCTTCTTACTCTCATGTGAATAAACAAATGTTTCATTCACACTGGTGAGTCATATGTTCTCAGTTGCATCTCTTAGCTGCCAAGATGAGAAATATGATTTGTCCTCTCAATTTGAAGTTCACTAGTTTCACCAGGGGCTGTAAACTTTGCCATTCAGATTTAGATGAAATTTAGATTTTTTAGGTGCTTATGCAATGAAGCTCAACATTTAGAGTGTGCATATAATGCATAGCCAGGAGCGATGATGATTAGTAATTAGCCATTGTTTGATTTTTTTTTCTGTTTCAAACTTAAATATATTGTTAAACATTTAATCATAACAAACCTAGACACAAACATATTCTGTTTCTATTTGAGGTCATGAACTTCAAATTCAAGTGCTGTTGAGATATTAATCTCACTGTTTGTAACTGTGTTGAATCAACTCGATCTACTGGCACAGTGTATCTATACCACGAGTTTTGTGCTTTCATTTGATGTGCTCTTTATACGCAGAAATCACCTTTTACATGGATGTGGTACACAAAATATCCTTGTTGACTTTAATTGGTTGTCCACATTATCCACTTCAAGCCTGCCAAGAACTTACCCATGAATGAAGAACTGCCCATCAAGCAGTTCTAGTGGATGAAGAAGAAAGACTGTACAAACTTCATTGGTTCTGCGTGTATAAATATCTGAATAGGCCTACTGTACTTCAGTAAACCTCAACAGCAATGGCAAACCTGACTCACAGTGCAGCTAGGCAAGCTCAAATCTGATACAAAGCTGCTCGGATCAATATTCATTTACAGTGAGAGTGGCAAGGAGAACAGAAAACAGGTAAATATTTCCTGATTTCCACTAGAGGAGACACAGTTGGGTGTGTAAAATTATGAAATATGATTTACTTTCAGAATATCCTCTCATTTTCTTTCTTAAACTACAGTAAACTATAGCAAGCAAAATCATAATAAGAACACCAATAATAATTCCACAAAAAAACGAAAATAAAATTACCACGCAAAAAGTGCATATTAAATGCATGTAAAAGATAAGTTCTGCATATAAAGAGCCCACCAAATGAAAGCATGAAACTTGTGCTATATATATGCAATGCCAGGAGGTTGGATCTATAAAGATTGACAAATCATAAGTCAATACTTTTTTCAAGGTGAGCTATTTATAAATTAACTTTTAATACATTTGTTTCCTATCTTTATTATTTTGTAGATCATTCTTATTATTTTGATAAGATGGCTGCTTTCACTATCTTGACCCCCCAGCCTAATAGTCACCATAAAATCAAAATGGACAATTCTTATTTTTAATGGAATATTGCAGTATTTATTATAAATGATTTATCCATGCACATTATTATTATTATTATTATTATTATTATTATTATTATTATTATTAATATTATTATTATTATTATTATTAAATGCATGTGCCCTTATAATCTTTTTTCAAACTAATCCAATCAAATTATCTAATTAATTCCTGATGGACACAATCTCGCCCTACATTTTTCTTGTGTCAAAATAGGAAAAAATCATGCCAACTTTATCATGTGGATCACTTTACCACCATAAAGCTTACTCTGCTCAGCAAACATTAAGCAAAATCATATGAACAAGAGTGATGTTACACGAATATCATGGCAAATCAAAGTGGAGCAACAGAACTAACAGAGTAAATTGCAAAAATAGCATCACACAAAATATATCACTGTGCAGCACTGTGCTTCTTAGGATGACAAAGCTCCATTTTCAGACCAGCTGCATCTGCTGTAGTGCCAAGATGTGCCATCACACGTAAACAGGCATGGCCTTTATGCTGCCGTAGAACAACTTTCATGGGCTTTAAGTATTTAACACAATGTCTATCAGACAAACTGATGTTCAATTTTGTAAAAAAAAATCTATAATGAACTTCATAATTATGCAACATTTCTTTGGCAATAATGTTTAATTCTTGTGATATTCAAGGCCTATTGGGTTGTGAAGTATTGCTGTGGGAATGGAGGTGTATACTTGCTAACAGTTACATTGGAATTCCTTCAAAAAGTAAAATACTTTGCCTTGGACGTTGTCCAAAACCACAGCTAAAAAGTGTAGAGAGGCAGAGTTGGGGTCACAGATGGGAGGAGTGTGTGTGTGTGTTTTTTATTTTTTATTATTCAACCCAACCCTTTGTAGTCTCAGATGTGTAAGTTTATAATAGGAGTATGTTATTATATTTACAAACTGTTGTACAGGTGCTGAGGTGTTTCATATGGAAGCATGTGTCAAGGCTAGTTTGGTTTATTCTGTTAAATTACTCTTATTTTGATTTTCATCATTATTTTGTTTTTTTATTTTGTGTCCTGTATTCTCAGTTCCTGTATTTAGTTCCTGTTCCCTTGGTTGTCATGGTTTCACCATTATCATTTGTTTCACTTGGTTACTGATTATTTTCCTCACCTGTGTCTGGTTTAATTGATCATCATCTCATGCATTTAGGGGCCATTTTCTGTACTGTTTTAAACTAAAAACGGGAAACTTTTTGTGTTTTCGCTGTTCATTTACTGTGATGACTGTGTTTTGAGGGCCTGAAACTACACATTTTTAAGATGGGTTTCAAAATGCAAGTTTTTGAAAATTATAGCATAATCCTTTTTGTGTAAACTACAAAAACACGATTTTGTGAAAATGGTGACATCATGCATGTCATGTGTTTAGTCTATAGGCATTTAGTGTTTATTTAAATTTTTTTTCCATTTTTAGTACATTGTTGTCGTGTAAACATACTCTTACATTTCTGAGATTCTTCTGTTCATGGTCGGTTATTATTGCTACAAAGATCCTTTCCTCCAGTATACCCCGTGACTCAATGTGACAGCATGTTTTTGTCTCAGAGTAAAAAAAAATAAAAAATAATCATATATTTATACAAATAAATAATTGTGTTTACATTTTACAACTGCAACTTCATATCACAGAATCACAAAGTTGTATCTTGTAATCATGACTTTATATCTCAAAATTCTGTCTTCATATAACACAATTGTGCCTACAGTATATCTAAGAATTGAATTTATCAATATCTTATCTATATCTAAGAATAACTATCTCATAAATATGACTTTAAATCTCACAATGTGACTGTATTGCGATTGCGATTCAGTATGCGATTGTTTTAAAGCTCTTTATATTCTGTATTATTCAACAAAGACAATAAATAAGTCATTGTATAGTAGGGGTGGGAATCTTTAGGCACCTCAAGATCCGATTCTGGTTCTGGGAGTCACGTTCTAATTCCAAAACGATTCTTGATCTACTTTTTTTTAGGCATATACATCATATACATAATTCACCTTCTGTATTGCTAAATGTACCCAATTTTTCATATCAACAGAACAATATACCGGGATAACCTCAACCTGGCCTCAACTCTCAGCATAGTAATGATATGCTAAAGCCCGCCCACACATTGACGTAATTGGTTACAAGGAAGTTTTGTGAAGTCAGAAACACCCGCAATATCAAACCACATTTTGAGACTGTCGATTTGAAAATACTCAGCAATGGTGTTAACTTATGAATTTGCACATGGTTTGTCTTAAAGCATATTAAAAACACCACATAGACAAATAAACATCGTTAACTTGATTTTCACCACAGGGGATCTTCAATATATTAATAATAAGCCATATCTACACCGTAAAAACTAATTTGTTCAGTTTACTTAATTCAATTGTGCAAACTTGTTGCCTTAATTTAATTAAGTAAGCATAACTTAATTGCATCAAGTTCTTCTTACTTAATCTATTTAAGTTTTGTCAACTTAATTCTATCTGTGATCTGAGGAAGTGTACTCCCAGAGTGCATTGCGGCATGAATAAATTAATTGCTTTGTTTTACCATTTTTGGCTTTATTTTACCATTAACATTTTATTTGCTATCATTATTGGGGTTATACTGACAAGAAACAGCAAATAAAATTGTAATGGTCCAATTAATTAAATTAATTTAAAAAAAAAACTTGTTACCAAAATTGCAAGATATTGTCACAAATGTAGAGGGATTATATTACCCAAATTAAAAGTTTATGCCATAAGTGTTAGCAATAAAATGCTAAAAGATCATTATTAAACATGAAATATAGTTATGTTATACATCAATACATTCAACATAGAAATAATTTAAGAATAAATATATATAATATTTATTACTTCACTTCCTTTGAAATCAAATAACTGTGATTCAATGTTACATCACTGCATCAATTGGAAGAGAATCACAATAATAAAAATGAAGTTCCAAGTGCCCAACCAAAAGGAACACTAATCACAATAATGGTGAGAAATTTTAGGAAATCAACATGAATTTATGAAGTCAACTTATGTGACATTCTCCCAAAAAAGTTCAACACATTATTGGAGATTAAGTTAAGTTAACTAAACATATTTTAGTACGGACAATGTTAGATTTTACAGTGTATTTGTACATTTTGCGCTGGACATAAATCCATTCATGTTATTCTCCTTTTGCAGGAGAAAGCTATGTCTGTGCTTCCAACGAACCCTACCGTAAAGTGGACTACACTAAGAACGTTAATCCCAACTGGTCAGTCAATGTGAAAACTGGGACGTCCCGCTCGATGCCATCTCTTACCACTTCAAAGAACGAGCTGAGAGAACGAGAGAGCAAAGACTTCATCAAACCCAAGCTGGTGACTGTCATCAGGAGTGGTGTCAAACCACGCAAGGCCGTCCGGGTCCTTTTGAATAAGAAGACGGCTCACTCCTTTGATCAGGTGCTCACGGACATCACTGACGCCATTAAACTGGACTCTGGGGCTGTGAAGAGACTCTACACTCTGGAGGGCAAACAAGTAAGTGATAGATTTAAAAAGCCATTTAATAAAAATTATTTAAATAAAGATATTAACTAAAGCCTAATGGGGGTTGAAATGATTCCTATGGTTTCAAACGGCATAATTAATCTGACATGTTTTCTGAGTGATTTATGCCCTGACACTGTCTGGAAACCATAGGAAACTAAGCCTATATGTGTGCTCTGGTCTATTATCATTACTACATCTTTAATTTGAACAGCTATAACTTTTTATCCCTATGCTAAAAAGGTCTGTGGCTAACTTTAGTCCCTCTCCTCATGGGGAACAACTTTTCCTCAAGCACCCATAAGTTTGCCATGAAAATTGCCTTTTTTTTTCATTCAGTTTTTGACATTTTATTCATCTAATGTATCTGACTGGGATTTTTAAAATGTTTTTTGAATTGAGAAATTAGTTTTTTCATGGCTCTCAAAGTTAACAGAGTTGGACTGGTGATCCAAAGGTTGCTGGTTCGATTCCAGTACCGGCAGGAATATGACTGAGGTGTCCTTGAGCAAGGCACCTAACCCCCAATCGCTCCCCGGGCACCACTCAAGGCTGCCCGCTGCTCCGGGTGTGTGTATCCACGTTTGCAGTGTGTGTGTGTTCACTACTCACTACTCTGCTCCTAATGTGTGTGCACTTACTTGGATGGGTTAAATGCAGAGGTCAAATTCCAAGTATGGGTTACCATACTTGGCCATCATGTGTCACTTTCACTTTCACTATTTCTTTGTGTTAGCTTCCTGTACTCACTGGATTCCAATTGATGCTATACATTTTTAAACTAAAACAACCTTTTTTTCCCCCTTGAATGCTCCAATAGAGCATTGTCCTGAAAAAATTAGGCCACACTTTAGTATTTTATCAACTTTAATAAGTGTGAACACTTCAGTGATGCTACCCTCAATGGACTCATACATAATGAAGTGAGCTGTTTGTAGTTTAGATAGGGCAGAATTATACATTAGGGTATGGTAATGACCACCTGAACCCTTTTTAATTCTGAATGTGCTTGAGCCAATCCAGACAGGAAATCCAGATGGGGCATGTCTTTAGTCACCTCTGTGGTTGTTAGAACACTAAAACAAGTAATTCTCATTTAATATATGTGGTTATGGTTAAACCAATCTGCAGTTTATTCTAAGGACAGCAAACTGTCAAGTAAAGGAATGTGTTTGATTCTGTTGCAGCTTCACATCATTCTTTCATATTCTTTATATCTATAAATATATTAACTACTTGACTAGAAATTATCAAAATACTTTGGTTATTTACAGGAGTATCTGGAAAAAGTTATATATTATATAAAGTTATATACATTATATTGGTACGTAGTGTTTGGCAAAGTATAATGTCGAGGACTGGCATAAAGCACATTTGAACTTTGTATTCTGGTAATGACAGGAATAATGACCATTCAGTCATGGTCTTTCCAACAGAGACAGTATTCAATACATAGTGTGTCCCACTGTTTTAATCTTCTTTCATCTATACACCTACAGTAGACTTTCTTTAAAGCTTTTTATACAATGTATCTTTTTCAATGTATCTAAAAACCAAAATGTGGATTTTCAGGAAATGAAAAATAGTAATTGTTCTACAAAAAAAAAAAAAAAAAATTCTAGAGAATCTTCATGCAGAAATCTTATGAAGGCATGGGAATTATCCCCTTCTGTTCTCTTTCAAAAAGCTGGGGTATGTGGGGTATGTGTATAGCAGCTGACATGTTTTGATGATGTCATTGGGGATTCAACTCGGCAGTGGTGAATTGTATGTAGAGAGCTCCTGGCTGCCTCTCGGCCATTGTGAATCTCTTTGGAATTTAGTGAGAGAACTCATGCGCATATTTAAAGTCTGTCCTGGCTTGATCTGCCTTAATTATGCAAAACTGCCTCCAAGAATTGCTTAGCAAAAGTGAATGTAGAATTATTATGGTAATGTCTTAGGCTGCTTTTGAATGAGTAAAGAATACAAAGAAAGTATTTGAAATAAGTTGCTCACCTCTTCCTTTGTTTCTGGGTGTGTGATATTGGTGGAAGAAATATTGTCATTATTTTTGACTGTTATTTTAAAGACCCCCTATGGTGAAAACGTCTCAGGTTACGTATGTAACCTGAGAGGGAAGGAGATGCTGCGTCGAGATGCGGTGGGAACGCCCTGCGTGATTGCGGCGCGAAGCATGTGTATAATCAGTCCATTGGAAAAGCGAGACGTCATAGGCGGGTGACGTCATTGACCAGGAAGCTACAAAGCACCCCTGAATACAGAACGCGACAGCTTCTGAAAAGCCGAAGCAAGTCGATCTCAGGCATGCAGGGAGTATGGCAGGGCTACGCAGCGTCTCGTTCCCTCACAGGGAACCAAGGTTACATACGTAACCTGAGACGTTCCCTTTCAAGGGAACTCGGAAATGCCAGTCCTATGTGAAGTCCCTGCGCACACTAAGGAGCAAGCACCCTGGAATCTGGAGTGGAGCCAAGATCCAAGCCATAAAATCTCACAAAAGTATGCGGTGAGGACCAACCTGCCGCATCACAGATGTCAATGAGGGAGACCCCCGACAACAAAGCCTTAGAGGCAGCCATACTCCTGGTAGAATGGGCCCGGACAGCCAAAGGTGATGGCTGACCGGCCGCTTCATAGGCAAGTGAAATAGCCTCGACTATCCACTTACTCATAACCTGCTTGGAAGCAGGGTTACCTTTTCTAGGTGACCTGAAACAGACAAATAGTTTATCTGAATTACGCCACAGGGCAGCTCTGTGCACGTACGCATCCAACGCCCGAACAGGGCACAGCAGATGAAGTCTTTCCTGATCTGGTGTATTAAAAGGTGGAGGACAGAAGGCCTGCAGCACAATTGGGCCCGTAACATTATTAAGGACCTTAGGGATATAGCCCTGCCTAGGGTGAAGAAAGGCTTTCACTATGCCAGGTGCAAATTCTAGGCATGAAGGAGCAACCGACAAGGCTTGCAAATCACCAATCCTCTTGATCGAAGAAATAGCAATGAGAAATAAAGTTTTTAGAGTAAGGAACTTTCCTGAAACCTCTTCAATGGGCTCGAAGGGAGCCAAAGCCAAGCCTTCCAGTACAACGGCCAGATCCCTGGCCGGTGCTCTATTGCGCAATGCAGGCCTCAGCCTCAGGGTACCACAGAGAAAACGAGTAATAAGAGGATCTCTCCCTAATGAAGCACCACTCAAAAGAGTGTGGTAAGCAGATATAGCCGCCACATACACCTTCAAGGTGGAAGGAGATAATCCAGCAGAAAAACGTTCTTGCAGAAAATCAAGTTCTGTACCAACAGGACAGATAACAGGATTCGTAAGACGTTCTCCGCACCAGGCAGAGAACAGTTTCCATTTAAAAGCATAGAGTTTTCTCATGGAGGGAGCTCTAGACTGGAGTATGGTCTCCACGACCTCAGTCGAGAGACCTGATTCTATGAGCAGAGCCCCCTCAGGGGCCAGGCCCACAGTTTCCACAGCTCCGGGTGAAAAATCGTGCCCTCTGCTTGGGACAGAAGGTCCCTCCTGATGGGAATCTCCATCGGAGAGCCGGGCCAATAGGTCCGAGAACCAAACTCTGGCCGGCCAGTACGGGGCTACTAACAATAGACGAGCCCCCTCCCGGCGAACAGTCTCCAGAACTTCCGGGAGCAAAGATATCGGCGGAAAAGCATACAGGTTTAGCCTCGGCCACACCTGCACCATCACATCCAGTTGGGTGCGTGAGGGAGAACCACATGGGACAATGTGTTGAATCTGACGATGTGAAAAGGTCGACCTGAGCTTAACCGAAATTCTCCCAAAGGAGCTCCCTCAGCCCCTGCCTCGACAGGATATCCGCTCCCAGATTTAAATGCCCTGGGATATACATTGCCCTGAGAGACAGTAATTTCCCTTGGGCCCATAGGAGGATCTGATGAGCCAGTTTGCAGAGATGTCGTGACCTCAGACCCCCCTGATGGTTGATATATGAGACCACCGATGTGTTGTCCATACAGACAAGCACATGTGACCTCACAGGTCTGGCAGGAAGTGTTTGAGTGCTCGAAACACCGCCATCATTTCTAGACGATTTATGTGCCAGGAAAGAAGATGGCCCTGCCAAAGACCCTTCGCCGAGCGACCACTCATGACCGCCCCCCAACCTGTGAGGGAAGCATCCATCGTGTGCACCCGCCCAGCAGTCTCAGGGATATTAGATCGACGAGGAAGAAACATCTGGAACGCCACTGATTGTTTTTTTATTCTCCTGAAATCTATCGACAACTGTATTTATAGCGTCGCTTCAGCCGGAGGCATTGTCATATAACCATAATGCTTAATCCCCATAACATTACTGTAGTTAGATGTCTGAGGATTACTGTAGCAATGTTCAGGGAAGAAGGAGGCGGGAACCGGCGAACAATCAAAATAATCTTTATTTAAAATAAACCAAACAAACTAAAATACCGCCAGCAGCCCCTCGCTGACGACTGCTGGCTTACCCAAAATAAACTAACGGCCAGCAGCCCCTCGCGGACGACTGCTGGCTAAAATAAAACACAAAAACCAAACACAACTAAAACACAGGCCTGTTCCTCTCTCGATCATCAACGTCGTCGCTCCCCCTTTATGCTTCCGCTCCTCCGTGAGAGATGCGAGACCGGTGTGCTTCACAGGTGCTGCTCATTAGCAATCGCACCACCGGCCTCGCGCCATTCTCTCACGTCCCTCGGCCGTCCTGTTCGCCACAATTACGATACGAGATGAGACCGATTTATTCCACAATCCCGACACCTCAGTTTTGAGATCGGGAAAAAACGGTAAGCCCAGACGAGAAGGTTGTGATCTTGATGGAAGGAATCTCTCATCTAATAAACTCTTTTTATTAACATCATCACATTCCTCTGCTAGCCAGTCAATATTTAATTTAGACACAGCACGAGTTATAACCTCCAAAAGTTCCTCATCAACAGAGGTATGAGGCGGCAAACTCTCATAATCCCCTGCATCAATACTGGCAACATCCAATTCCTCAGAACTGGATAGTCGCAGCATTGGTGCCTCATCTCGAGGAGAAGAAACTGCAGCGTGTGCTTCTCCCTGAGATAAGGCACTGGATCTAACAGGTGAAGGCTGAGATAGGGCAGAGCCCGTCTCAAACCCCGCTGACAGATCCATTTGCGAACCCCAAGATGCGAGTCGACACTGTGCCTCGGCAGCAGCGGGACCCGCACCTCGGGGAGCGTGCACCGAACCGTCCTCCTCAAAGAACGCCCGGCGGGAGCGGAGCGTCCTCACGGACAGCTGTTAGCAATGCACACAGTCAGCTCCCTCGAGAACTGACTGGGCATGCTCCACTCCCAAACAAGCCACACAAAGCTGATGTGTGTTCCCACCCGTGATTTAACGAGGGCAGGGAACAACACAACACCTGAACTCTTGTTTCGCAATATATATATAAATATATATAGATAAATACTGTGAAACATTGTGCTTGTGACAGACAACAATAAAAAGACAGGGGCAGTATACATAGAGCGCTTGCTGAAGGCACAGAAGCTGTCGCGGTCTGTATTCAGGGGTGCTTTATAGCTTCCTGGTCGATGACGTCACCCGCCTATGACGTATCGCTTTTCCATTGGACTGATTATACACGTGCTTCACGACGCAACCACGCAGGGCGGTTTCCACCGCGCTTTGACGCAGCTCGAGTTCCCTTGAAAGGGAATCAAGTATTTAATGTTGTTTATATGTCTATGTGGTGTTTTTACTATGTTATAAGACAAACCATGTGCAAATTCATCAGTCAACACCATTGCATTATTATTTTTTCCTTAAAAATGCTGTTTACCAAAGACAGTCTCGAAAACATGGTTTTAAATTGCCAGGTTATCTCTGTATATTTTTCTGTTGATATGAAAAATCGGGTACATTTAGCAATATAGCGGGTGAATTATGTATATGTATATTAAGATGTGATGATGAACTATATGCCTTTCTCTACTGAGGTTCTTAGTTGTTCAAAGCGTTTATTTTAAGGATACTGATTTTTAGAAGGCAGCTGTCTTAGTCTGAGATGGTGAACAGGAACATGGTCTGTGTAACATTAGCAAAACATTATTAGCTGTTTGATAACGTAGTCAAGCCAAAGGCTAATCATATCAATTACCGCTATGTGTCTGACATAGAGAGCAATACATAAAATGCATTACCATTCTGATACATTGACTTGTAGACAAGCCTGTATAATTCGCTCTTCCACTTATTCTTCTTCAGTTTCTGGTTCAAACTTATGGTGAATTAAACCAGTACTGCCACTTGCCATTGTGCAGTGTTTACTACAGTAAAGTTGAAAGTGTAGATCAGGTATTCTGAGCTGGTGTGATTGAGTTGAGGCAGGGACCAATATGCATATTCATGGTTCCACATATACTAAATTGAAGCAAGGGTGTAGAGTTACATTCAAGTTATTTAAGGCATGAAATATAGAGTAGTTACGGAGGGAAAAAATCGGGCCTGGGAGGAGTCCGGTGAGGCCATGGAGAAGGACTATCGGTTGGCTTCAAAGAGATTCTGGCAAACCATCCGGCGCCTTAGGAGAGGGAAGCAGTGCCCTACCAACACTGTTTACAGTGGAGGTGGGCAGCTGTTGACCTAAACTGGGGATATCATCAAACTGTGGAAAGAATACTTAGAGGATCTCCTCAATCCCGCCGACACGTCTTCCATTGAGGAAGCAGAGGCCGAGGGCTCAGAGGTGGACTCGTCCATCACCCAAGCTGAAATCACTGAGGTAGATAAAAAGCTCCTCGGTGGCAATGCTATGGGGGTGGATGAGATCTGCCCTGACTTCTTCAAGTTTCTGGATGTTTTGGGGCTGTCTTGGCTGACACGCCTCTGCAGCATCGCATGGCAGTCGGGACAGTACCCCTGGACTGGCAGACCGGGATGGTGGTCCCTCTTTTCAAGAAGGGGGACCGGAGGGTGTGTTCCAACTACAGGGGGATCACACTCCTCAGCCTTCCCAAGAAAGTCTATTCCAGGGTACTGGAGAAGAGAATTGGTCGATAGTGGAACCTCGGATTCAGGAGGAATAGTGTGGTTTTCGTCCTGGCCATGGAACACTGGACCAGCTCTATACCCTCTCCAGGGTGTTGGAGGGTTCATGGGAGTTTGCCCAACCAATCCACATGTGCTTTGTGGATTTGGAGAAGGCATTCAACTGTGTCCCTCGTGGCATCCTGTGGAGGGTGCTCTGGGAGTATGGGGTCCGGGGCCCTCTGCTAAGGGCTAATCGGTCCCTGTACGCCCGGAGTAGGAGCTTGGTTCGCATTGCCAGAAGTAAGTCAGACTTGTTCCCGGTGCATGTTGGACTCCAGCAGAGCTGCCCTTTATCACCGGTTCTGTTCATAATTTTTATGGACAGAATTTCAAGGCGCAGCCAGGAGCCAGAGAGTATCCTGTTTGGGGACCACATGATTTCATCTCTGCTTTTTGCGGATGATTTTGTTATGTTGGCCTCATCAGACTATGGCCTTTAACATGTACTGGGACGGTTTGCAGCCGAGTGTAAAGCGGCTGGGATGAGAATTAGCACATCCAAGTCGGAGGCCATGGTTCTCAATCGGAAAAGGGGGGCTTGCCCGCTTCAGGTTGGTGGAGAGTTCCTGTCTCAAGTGAAGGAGTTCAAGTATCTTGGGGTCTTGTTCACAAGTGAGGGAAGGATGGAACGGGAGATTGACAGACGGATCGGTGCAACTTCTGCAGTAATGCAGTCGATGTACCGGTCTGTTGTGGTAAAGAAGGAGCTGAGCTGTAAGGCAAAGTTCTCAAGTTACCCGTTCAATCTACGTTCCTACTCTCACCTATGGTCATGAGCTGTGGGTCATGACCGAAAGGATAAGATCCCGTATACAGGCGGCTGAAAATTGTCTTTCTCCGCAGGGTGGAGATAGGTTTAGGAGCTCAGTCACTCGGGAGGAGCTCAGAGTAGAGCAGCTGCTCCACATCGAGAGGGGCTAGCTAAGGTGGCTCGAGCATCTGTTTCGGATGCCTCCCGGACGCCTTCCCGGGTAGGTGTTACGGGCACGTCCTTCCGGGAGGAGACCACGAGGAAGACCTAGGACACGCTGGAGGGATTATGTCTCCTGGGAAGGCCTCGGTATTCCCTCGGAAGAGCTGGAGGAAGTGTCTAGGGAGAGGGAACTCTGAGCATCTCTGCTTAGACTGCTGCCCCCGCGACCCGGCCCAGGATAGGCGGAAAAAGATGGATGGAAATATAGACCTAATTCTGAAAGGAGTCCCACAGGGCTCTGGTTTTGGCCCTTTTCATTTCAATATTCACATGCTCCCATTAAATCACATCTGGGGCCTATACCATGATGGTTGTTGAACAAACTCAGGGTTATAGGATAAGTTAAAATTTGACAAAACCAAACCAATTCAATCTGGCTTTATTGGTACCATGAATCTTATTACGCTTATTTAATTAATTAATTAATTAATTAATATTTATTTTTATAATAATATTTACATTCTACATAATTAATTAATAAAATGCTGATGAAAATGCTAAAGCTGGCTGGCAACTTTTTTTTTGAAAACGCTGTCCGGGAAAGAATTAAAAAGTTTAGTATGTCAAGAGTAGTCCCAATTTGTAGACAACATTTAAATTGGACCATATGTTGGACAGTCTAAACCTGTGAAATTGACTTTAAGCCAAAAGTGAACTACGCTTTTAGCCTAAAGTGCTCTACATTATTCATAGACTTTAGCTGAGATTGAGCAGCCAATGGCAGTTTAGCACTAATATAATAGGCCCTAAGGCTGTCCTTGATTGGGATGAACATGTCATCTACCCTCCAGCACAGGGAATCCTGATGTTTGTGAGTGGGTCAGTGGGAGTAGCTCCTGGCACACACACACACACAAAACACATTAAACATTTATGATGGGATAGCACTGCATTGATACCATGGCTTTAAGTCAATTCAGGAACATCCCTGTTTATTGAAGAGAAAATGTATGAAATCTTAACACCAGCAACTGGAAATTTTAGTTTTAGATTGCAAGATCTAGTCTAATGAATAGACTACATTTTTAATGTTTTGTGTGTGTGTGTGCCAGGAGCTACTCCCACTGAGCCACTCACAAACAGACGTTAAACCGAGGTCCTGACTCTCTGTGGTCATTAGAAATCCCAGGATGTCCTTAGAAAAAAAGAGTAGTGGTGTAACCCTGGCATCCTGGCCAAATTTGCCCCTTGGCCTCTGTCCATCATGGCCTCCTAATCATTCCCATTTACTGATTGGCTTCATCACTGTCTCATCTCCACCAGTAAGCTGGTGTGTGGTGTGTGTTCTGGCACAATATGGCTGCCGTCGCATCATCCAGGTGAATGCTGCACATTGGTGGTGGCTGAGGAGATTCCCCCTTCCATGTGAAGCGCTTTGAGAACCTAGAAAAGCGCTATATAAATGTAACGAATTATTATTATTATTACTAAGGGAACATTTATTACAAATTAAATAATAAAAAAACATTTTAAATTATGTCGTTTTTTTTAAAGCAGCAACCTTTTTATTGCTAGGTTAATGTTAGAGAATATTTTATTTGCAGTTTAACTATATTGTAACATGCAATATATCTCATTTGTGCCTTTAATATTTTAAAGTAATGGGACACCAAAGTGTACCATATTTGTACAATATGCCCTACTGTAAATAAATTGGTCAGCTTGTGCGTTTCTCTGCCGTATATCTTGTGTGCTGCTCCACTCAGCGATGCGATCATGGTGAGGCGAACACATAGCTTAATACTGTTGCACTCTCACTGTGTGTCTTGTCTAAGCCTTATAGTAAGATTAACGTCTTTGAATCTCTTTAAAACTGAGGAATGAGATAAGAAGTAAAAACATTAAAGCCTTGAGATTGGAACTTTATAATTGCAGACATACATATAATCCCTAAAATCCACTGGATCCGTCTACGGCGCGGAACGTCAGCATCGCGGATGCCGCAGCTAATCGCGGCCATTATAGTCAATGCTCTTAAGTCCACCAGCTGCGGACACAGCGCATCTCAGAAGCTTCCCAGAAGCGTCTCTCCGCTCCGCTCCGCAGAGAATAGGTAGCAGGTCTATTTTTGCCGCTTGCCGTGTCAAGCTGCACAGAGTACATCGTACCGGGCAGGAAGTCAGACACAGAACGGCATAGAGGATCCGGTCGATTTTCAAAATAAAACACCCTGTGGAGACCAACGCTCCGCTACTGAAACGCGTCTGAGACGCTTCCAGTGGACTTTGACGCCGAGCTAGGGACGCATCAAAAACGTGGCACTGACGTTCCGCGCCGTAGACGGATCCAGTGGATTTTAGGGGTAAGGTTCCAAGAAACATTCATCAAATCCATCAGACTGACTTAGATGAAACTTGTCTTACATTTAAGCTGCTTTTCACACACTGAATACATATCTTATTGCTTTCATGGTGTGTGTGTGTGTGTGTGTGTGTGTGTGTGTGTGTGTGTGTGTGTGTGTGTGTGTGCACATACTGTATATGTAAATATTGTATGTCTGTGTGCTCACACACAAGAAAGAATTTGCTTTATAACTGTGTTTACTTGAGAGCTTTTTTGGTTGCATCAAGCAAGGCTGCATGTCATATGTGATTACAGTTGGTACGCCCTCACTAAGACTGTAAAGAGTTTGAGGCGGCATGTCCTCAATGCACAGCTGCGGACACACTCCATGAAAAGTATGTCTCCCGCTCCAGAGTGTATATTGTGTCACTAGACTGATTTGATAGTATCGTTTGAGTGTCTCTGAAGCCCAGGGGCCCATATTAGGCAGGGTCATTTTGGCTGGGATGCATTTATTTTATTTTATTTGTGAATATATGTACTTAAAGTAACACTATGTAGATTTTCATCCTTCATAATTTATTTCCAAGACCCTTGTGATGGTGCATCGACTTACAATAGGTTAAATGACACGTCTGCCATAGCCTGTCGTGGTCTGTATCGCTTTTACTGGCACTATGTAACTTCGGGATTCGGGTAGTAACCGGAGCAAAAAAAGAACTACAAAATTCGACTGCTTTACGGCATACATAGTTTTTCTTCCTTTGTGATGTCTTTCATAAAATCATGCATCATACTCTACCTTTTCTGTGGCCATTGTTGATTCCAAAGCCGGTGCAGGATAAACAGCGAGCGTGCACGTGTGACGGTAGGCTGCGGTAGGCTAAATTATTTACGACAGCGGTAATGGACAATTCCGCTTCCAACCTGTTGGGCGACCGCAGAGGAAAAGTTCCTTGGTGTTGCTTTAAAAAACCATTCAAAAGTATGGGGTTAGCAAGATTTGTTTAATGTCACCCAGGCTTTTTTTTTAAATCAAAAATACAGTAAAAACAGTAATATTGTGAAATATTATTAAAATAAAAATATTTTTTGTCTATTTAAAAAGATAATTTATTCCAGTGATGGCAAAGCTGAATTGTCAGCAGCCATTACTCCAGTCTTCAGTGTCACATCATGATCCTTCAGAAAACATTCCAATATACTGATTTGGTGCTTGAGAAGCATTTTTCAGGATTTTTGGGTGAATAGAAAGTTCAAAAGAACATTTGAAATATAAGTTGTTTGTATCATTATAAATGTCTTTACTGTCGCTTTTAATCATTTTAATGTGTCCTTGTTGAATTAAAGTTTCGAGTATTGAAAAGGAATCTTACTGACTCCATTCTTTTGAATGGTAGTGTTTTTATATTTATCATCAGCTATTTTGCTTAATATTTGCAATTCCTATAAGACAATACATTCTTAAATGAGCTATACCACTTTAAACAGGGTCAAATAACCATCTGAGCCTGAGAATTAGCCATTGCCTTGAAATCAAAGAAAGCCCTTCATCAAACAGTAAATTATGAATATTTAGGAGTAACATGCATGTTAACAAGATAGCCACTGGATGCCATCTGCTTCTGAGGATTCCAAGCCTATAATTCTCAGCAGGTGGGGGTGGGGATGCTGAATCGTGGACACCCCACTGAGACTCCATCCAGCTCTGCTGTAATTGAACCTAAAGGCTGGGGGATTTAAAGTGCAGCTGGCAGGTGTTGGCCGCGTTTAGGGGGGCTAGCGGATCTGTACTAGCCAACACAAGATTGTCTCAGCTTCTTAACGGCTAACTCCATGAATGCCAATCACTCTTTTCTCTTTAGTTTTTTTTTTTTTTTTTTTTAGTTTCTTTGCTTGGTTTACATCACATAAGCTGATGGAGAGAAATAATACGCACTTTCTTTGGCAGGAGTTTACTTTTTTTGCCAAAGTAGTAATTTGTAAATACAATTTACCAATTTTTTTATTTATTAGCCTAGATGTTTAATGCATTACTTCCCCTCCCAGCTACGTGCTTTGTGATTATCTGATAATGGAAACCAATGACATGGCAATAGACTATCCATGATTGTTTTATAAATCTCCATGAGGACAAGTCGGTCTCCAGGGAAATGGCAGAGAGGAGGCACCGTGTGAGAAGTCAAGATGCTGGTAAGAGCAATTATACACTTAAGTTATCAACCCATATGCACCCTATATGCCTCCATCTCTTCCTGCCGCTTCCTCATTTACCATACAAATAACACTTCAAAAACTCATGATTCGAGCTCCGTTGGTTTTAAAAGTCATTTGTACATTAGTTGAAAACACTCTACATCGATCTTAAGACCTTAAGCTTTTTTCAAATCTGCTCAGAAATCAGAAATGTGAATGTTGCTATGTCCCAAACACATGTTTTGTACCCAAGCCAATAATCTCAGTGCGTAGTTGGAAAGGAATCTGATTTGCAAAGCTGCAGACCTGAATGAAAGTGGAAAAATAATTGGTCCTTAGATAAATGCAAGGGTCTACAAATGAATACTACAAATGATGACCTGGCAGTTATATGAAGTCTGCAGTGACTTTAAGTGACCTACAACAAAACAAACTGACAAATAAAATTACATCATCATGTTAAAATAAAACTCATAGACATACTTCTGATTGGAATTCAGGTCAGTGACAAATGAGAATGTGCATGAAAGTGAAAAAGAAAAATATTTTAATAGTCTAGTTTAAAACATGTACCATGTTTAATATTTCTGTTGGATTCTTGTGGTTTAAAAAAAAAAAAAAAACTTTTATTGCATTTTCAGGAAAGAATGATCATTTAATGACTCTAAAAGTATCATTTTATGCATATTTCTGCATACAGTTTTGCTTTGGCAGATGATTTATTTTTAAATATTAAGCAGTTTTTTTATTATTGTTTATCACGTTTATATTAGGCTATATTATTTATTCCCCATAGTTTTAAGCATCATAGCCTTGTTCAGCACTGACAGAGAGATACACATAGATGAAGGGATGTGTAAATACGAGTGTTCTAGAGTGAATAGGTGCTGTGGGTATATGTCGCCATGTTCTTATAGGGACAGTGAGTGGGGGTTAGTGATTGACATATCGCCCTGGAGTAGATTAAAGCATACTAAAACCCTTAAAGTGTTCTGTGTTTGTATGACATCAGTATAATTTGAACAAGCTAATGATTTCTAATAGAGTCTGATAGCAGAGACAACAGACTTCATATCACATCTCTTCAGGTCTTTTAAATCACATTAGATCATCAGCTCACAGTAATAAATAGGACACTTTGTTTTCAGTACTTCACAATCTGTCTTCTAGGATTTATTTTGTTGTATACCATAATCTCTTTGACCTGTCAATCACCTATATTAGTTTTACCTAGAAGAAATAATGCAAATAAACATTAAATAAATAAACATGTTTATTACAAATAAACATTAAATAAATTATTACACAAAACAAGGGTTGTTACTTTAGTTGCTTTCTTGCAATACAAAATGTGAGATGACTGTGGATTCTTCCATCCTTCCAGACCTATATGCTTCACTTGTTTTAAGGGCAGATCAGGATTAAAAGACTAATTGAGGTCAAACTTAAAGTATCATGAATCTGAATAACAATCATTGTTTGTCTTCTAATTAATACAACCATCACCATCTGCATATGCTGCATTAATTTAACTAACAGTATGTGGATGCGTCATGTAAGTAGCAGACAAATAGAGTGTCTGGTGTCTATATGGTTAGTCTGACAGGCCATCCAGCCCCAGCAGGCATCTTTAGGAGACACTGAGCTTGGCACATGACCAGAAACGTGTCAGTGGAGCCAGCCGGGGTCACTGTGTGATCTCAATGCCCTCTATTGTTTTTTTTATGCCCAGTCTGGAGTCCTTATCGAGTGAGTCTGACGAGTGCAGAAAAGGATTTCCACGTACCCCATTGTTCACTGGTATCAGTTTCCTGTTTGTTGTCATTTGTCATTTTTGGTTTCTACTAGGGCTGTCAATATTAATTAATTTTGTGAAATTTTTTTTTTCAGTTAAAGACATTCAAAATATTTATTGCAATTAACGCAGCATGCATTTTTTTTTCATCCTTTGGCTGCTCTACAGTATATGATCACGCTATCATTCATTCAAGTGCTATTAAACCATTCAAGCGCGAGAAGATGCAAACAAATAAAAAAAGAACTCAAATCTGTCTGTGAAATGGCTCTCTGTGAACAAACACCCGAAATGCACGCACATGATGCCTCACTGCTCTTGACTGAATATGTTAACTTTTGTAGCTTTAATAAGGATTAATCTATATTCAATTTAGAATTTATTGCAGTGAAGACAGTGTTTGATTAATCAGTTTCTGTATATTTACCAGTTAGACCTACCTGAAAGTCTTAAATCATTAGGTTACATGGTTCAAAAACAATGAAAACAACTTTTTTGTTTTTAAATTTAAAATTGATAGCTTTTAAATATACTGTAATGTTAAATGGCTATAATTAATGGCTAAAATTGAGAAAAAAATAATCAATTTAATAGAGACATCAGTATCAGCACTGGTATCATTGATGGCCTTTATTAGTGCTTAGTAAAAAGATGCCATTAAACAAATATTTAAAATATACAGTCTTTATGTTTCAACAATAATTTAGAGATTCAATGTGAAAGTATTACAATACAAAAATATATGAAAAACTTTAATGTTAGGTGTGATTAATCGCGATTAATTACAGAAAAATGTGTGATTATTATTATTTTTTTAAATCGATTTTAATTGACAAATTCCTGTCACTCATATTAAGTTTTTGGAAAATAAATAATGCAAGACACCAAATAAAATGCTGTTTTTAAGACTACTGGACTAGTTGAACCTCAAAAATATGTTGTTGGGATTCCATTGTCTCAGATACAGAATATTATTTATTATTTATTAATATTATATTACATTTTTAAAATTGAAATTCTAATGTTTAATATTGTACTGGCAGATAAGCCATTTGATTGACTCTATCCCACACAGCAGATTTAACGTGGGGGCACGTTGCTGATGTTACTGTGGTTTGACAGCTCGTCTCATCGCAGTGATAAATGAAAGCTGATGTCCCAGTCTCCGCCTCGCCCTTATCAGTTAGACTTTTGATGACTGACTTCTGAGACTGCCTTTATTTTTTGTTGAAGCTGTGGGAGCTGCTTAAGCTCCACTTTAAAAAAATAATTGGTAAAAGAGCAAAAATGTTTGGTAAACTAAAAAAAAAATGCTTCACGTGGTAACATCAAAATGTACTGTTTTTAATTAAGTCAAAAATAGAATTTATTATACAAATGTTTTTATCCTCTAATCTGATTGGCCAAGAGAGTTTAAACAAATGTTTTTGGAAGTATATTGTGAAAATAGTAATACTTTGAAATATTATGACAATTATGACACATTTCTCTTTTATTATATTTTAAAATGTAATTTACTCCTGTGATTGCAAAGCTGATTTTTCAGCAGTCATTTGTCAGTGTCACCATTCTGAATACTTTGATAAATTGTTTCCAGGATTCTTTGATGAATATAATGTTCAAAAGCACAGCAATTGTTTGAATATAATATTCTTGTAATATTGTAAATGTTTTTACTGTCACTTAATTAATTTAATACGTTCAATCCTTGCTGAATCCTTGCTTTGAAAGTCAAAGTATTAAATTATTAATTAAGGAGCCCAAATTTTTAATGGTAGTGTATGATTAACAACTGTTTACATTAAAACAAACAGTAAAATGGTATATTCTATGTCCTTGACTGCTAAAGTATGTGTACAATATTAAATAGTTATTAAACTCACAGAATTTTGATTTATTTTGTTCTTGATCCAGTCATTGGCACTCATTGATTTTTGTACTTTTTACATTATTTCATTTCCAACTCACTGATCTATTTGGCAGCAGAAGTGCCCCATTAAGTATGACTTTAAACGTATCGGTTGCTGAACACACAATCGTAACTTCATTTTCTCTGTGAAAGGCTCATTTGTCAACGCTGCCTTTAATGGCCTCAATTATTAATGGCTGATGTGAGGAAAGCCTCTCCTGTGCTTCAGTAGCTAATGGTTGACAAACTCCTCCAAGCCTAGAAGGTTCCAGCTTATCCAAAGCCTCTGAGTAATCGATTTAGCTTGAAAGAAACAGCAAAGCTAACAGTACATAAGCAGTAGTCAGACATATACTGGAGCTACTGTATAGATGTTTTGTTTCTCCCTAAATCAAGTCTGTTTTGCTAATGCTATGATCTTGGCTTGTGTTATCCTCTTTGGTTAACATTCCTGTATTTTGCTTTGGATCAAAAAAGCACCCAAACACCCCATGCAGTGAACTGGCAGTATACCATAGTGTGTGACTTTGTTTTGAGCATAGACTTCATCCCCTCATCCCATTTATATGCTTTCTTTCTTCCCGTCTTGACAGTGTAGAGCAGTTCTGCTCTTATACCCTTCATTACTGTCAGCCAAATAAAGCTGAGCTGTTATTACTCTCAGCGCCCTGCCGGGTCTCTCTAGGCACAGGCCTGTACTTTACTGGGCTTGTTAGACAGACAAGACTTAGAGGAGCTTAATAATACAAGTCTTAATGAACACCTTGCAAGAAACTTAAAATAAAATGATCCGTAACAGACTTGTTTAGAAATTTGTAATGCTCATTATAATAGTCACTTTTTAAATCTAACAACTATCGTAACAGCCTAGCAACAATGAGCAATGTCCTAGCAAACCCACAGAACAACTGATTAGAATACTCATAACTTCTCAAAATACTGAGAAAGTTGTCAATGTGTGGTGACAGTTTTTGCACTGTTGTTTATTTTACAATTCATGAACACCTTGCTGTCTAATATGATTTTAGAAGGGCCACATTGGTCTTTTATCGGCACTAGCTGGTTGTTGCATGTAGACCAGAATGACTAGTTTTTCAGGCTTTAAAATGTATTCTGGTAACCACAAATAAAATGGTTTTAAATGTTTAAATCTATGTTGGTAGGTTGTTTTTGTTTTTGTTGTTTTCAGAATAGGCCATGCATGTCATTTTTATTTCATCTTGCAAAATTGGTTCAAAGCCAATAGTGTTAGAGTATTGCTTTAGTGCAGTGGATCTTAATTGGAAAGTTCACCCAAAAATTAAAATTCTGTAATCATTTACTCGTCCTCAAGTTTTTCCAAACCTGTATAAATGTCTTTGTTCTGCTGAACACAAAGAAATGTATTTTGACATATCATCATTGACTTCCACAGTTGGAAAAAAAAAATACTATGGAATTCAATAGTGCTCCCGAACTGTTTAGTTTCCCACATTCTTCAAAATATCTTCCTTTGTGTTCAACAGAACAAGTACAAATTTACACAAGTTGAGGGTGAGTAGATGAATTTTCATTTTTGGGCAAACTATCCCTTTATCCTTTTTGACTCCATTAGCAAAAACAACAGTATTTGAAGGCCCCCAATACATTTCTGTTACTTCTACAAACGTTAATTAGCTAATTCATTATTCTTCTGGGTTTACACTTCTTATTACCAGTTTATTTAAGCCTACATTCATTTTGTTGTCATTTGTGATTACAAGTTTTTTTTTTTTAATTATTATTATTAGTTTTAGACAAATGGTTGGTTTTGTTATCACTTTTGTTTTTCATGTCTTTTATTTTGTAATTTGGCTTAGTTTAGGTTCCTGGTTTTGTCATGTGATTCCCCTGTCATCATGTGATCATGTCTTGTGCTTTCCTAGGCTGAATCCGGAATCGCCCCTTAATCCCTCATTCACTATTCCCTATAGTTCACAAATACTGTTCACTTGAAGGAGTGAATGAAAAGGAGTGAGCGATTTCAGACAGCCGTTGAGTGTACAATCGGTTGTACACTCGTTATTGCAGTGCAATGTGGGATTGAATAAGTACACACAATAATGTCCACAATGGTTTTGGACACCACTACAAATAGCTGTCCCCTCAAATAACACCTATTTTAGGCTATGGGGGGTATTTCGGATTTAGCCCTAGTCCTATAGGTGCGTTCGACTTCGGCTGCGGCTCGATGTAACCAGTCAGGGAGGAGCTGAAAACGGAGACGTGAAGTTCGACACTTTCTCCTTCCCGTGGTGTTTGCCTACTTTATAAGATATGTAGTGAATTAAATGCAATATTTGTCAAATACATAGACGTTTTAGGAGGTTTTCATTACAGAGTTTGTTTGTACAAGAATAAAGTTCAACACAAGCCTATACTATTTAAATACCAGTGTAGTGGAGTCTACATTTTTTATCAGTTTTATTTTTATAAACGACACAATATAACATCACGACTACATGATAAGAGCTTTTATTGTTATTAAAAAGCTGATTTGTGAGCATCAGTGGAACTGAAAGTGTCAGAATGGGTAGATCGACACTCAGTGTCGACAGACACACGTCTCGAGTTTTCGATACACTAGTGCATCGAAACATTGTTCCGGAGCATTGCTTGAAATGAGGCTGTCACGTGACCTGTGGAAATGAAGCTTCGTTACCTCACTGACACGTCACTCTGGGCTCAAAAACAAAGCGTGTCGATTGCGTTCTCCCATACCCGCTATCCATTTAGTGCAATATTATAATTATATCGGTCATGCCTATATGTATGTAGCCTTTTTTTAACATGGTGTATTGTTGATTATTCTTGAATAAAAATATGTAGGCTAATTGCTGTTGTATTTGTGCATTGGTGTTTAACAATGTTCATGTTTGTGTTGTTTAAGGAACACGCAAAAAAAATGGTGCAATGAAAAAAAAATCACATAGGCCTAATTTATGGCTAGATGGTGAAAACACAAGTTTGATGCGAGTAAAAATAAAGAACAGAAAATCTTTGTCTATTGTATTGTGCAAAATACAATGAAACTATCGCCACATACACACACCTTGCTAATGGTATGCTTAATAAATATACAAATAAACCTTACGATGATATCCCAATGAACAAAACATCTAAATGACACAGTTGGTGTAGGAATATTTATTAACCACCAGATGGCGAAGTTCAGCACTGTCAGAAGCTTCGAAAAACCAACGCAGTTTGTTGTAAAAGCCTCTGCTTCAGAAGCCTAGTTCGGCACATACCTTGTCAGAATAAAAACGAAACACACGTGATCGTTGTCATGCGGTGAATCCATCCAATCGTAGGACAGCTGTGACTTCTTTTAAAAACATTAAAAATCGTACCGACCCCAAACTTTTGAACGGCAGTGTATATATAATCCAAATATATAATCCAAAGTCAAAAGTACATTTTTAGTACATAGTCATACCTGGTAACAAATCCTGTTCAAATAGGCTACATGTGTAATGATGGTGCAGACGCAGAGGAATCCATTTGCAGATTTATTGAGTATGGTCAACAGGCAGGGTTAATCAACAGCAGACAGAATCAACGAAGAGAGCAAAGAGCAAGACGAGGTCACAGGCAAAGGTCAGGGCAGGCAGCAAAAGACAAAGTCCAAAGAGGAATCCAGGTCAAGGCAGGCAGAGAACGATCAGAGGTCGGAGTACACATTCCTAGGTCAGTAATCAGATCAGCAAACTCAGAGATAAACGCTTGGAATTGAAAGCCGGGGCAATGCAATACTTCGCAGAGAAGTGGTGTGTGGAAGTGGCTTTTATGTGAGTGTAAATGAAGTGCAGGTGTGTGTGCAATCATATCCTCCACCCAGTTGGTTTGAGCTGCGAGTGTACGGAAGGTGAGAGCATATTCAGCCGTCGTTCTTCTTCCTTGAGTGAGAGTTAACAGTTGTTCTCCAGCACTTCCCCCTTCAGTGGGGTGTTCGAAAACGTGACGAAACTGCTGGAGGAACTCCTTGAAGGAGGAAAATGATGCCCCGTCTGTTCCCCAGACCGCAGTGGTCCATTCCAAAGCCCGACCCGTGAGCAGCGAGCAGACAAACGCTATACGGCTCGCATGATTGGTGTAGAGTGAGGGTTGCGGATCAACAAAGAGGGTACATTGAAGCAAGAAGCCTTTGCATTCAGCTGTGTTACTATCGAATTTCTCTGGGAAGGCAAGCCGAGCATTGACTGAAGGGCTCGGGCTTGATGTAGATTGCGTAACATCTTGCGGTGGTGCGGCGGGAACAAGGGGTGTGTTCCCAATCACCGTACGAAGTTCTTGCAAACCCAGTACTAGCTTCTCAGTGAGAGAAGTCAGATGGTTCAGTTGATGATGATGCACATCAAGGTGTGAGGCTTGGTTCGTGAGTTCCGTGGATAACTGCAAGACAGCTGCTGGATCGGTGAGCGGCGAATTATTCTGTAATGATGGTGCAGACGCAGAGGAATCCATTTGCAGCTTTATTGAGAATGGTCAACAGGCAGGGTAAATCTACAGCAGACAGAATCAACGAAGAGAGCAAAGAGCAAGACGAGGTCACAGGCAAAGGTCAGGACAGGCAGCAAAAGACAAAGTCCAAAGAGCAATCCGTGTCAAGGCAGGCAGAGAACGATCAGAGGTCGGGGTACACAGTCCTAGGTCAGTAATCAGATCAGTAAACTCAGAGATAAATGCTTGAAATTGAAAGTCAGGGCGATGCAATACTTCACAAAGAAGTCGTGTGTGGAAGTGGCTTTTTTGTGAGTGTAAATTAAGTGCAGGTGTGTGTGCAATCAGTCCCAGGTAAGAGGCATGATGGGGTATTGAGTTCCTGAAGGTGGTTAATATTCCGGGAATGGATCCCTCCGGTGGCGGAGAGGGAGCGGTGTGGGAGCCTGCTCCGTTATAATATGGGCCATTCTCCAGAATTTGTTCAAAGTTAGAGTTGGAAACATCTTGAAAAGAAAATTGTCTTTTCCCATAAATTTATTATAAAGTATTCTTTTTTAAAGTAGGCCAATACATTTGATCATACATATTTTAAAGTTAAGGATTCATTATTTTGATATAGCTTACATTGGAACAAACACTATAATAACATATTAGTTGATGAGTTTATTTTTGACAGAACATACTATATATTTAACATATGAGCAGAAACTGGCTAACAAAAGCTTATTTGATATTTTAGAATAAAAATGTTATAATCTATCCAAAACTACGAAATGTTGTCTTTCATATTTCATCAGTAACATAGTAAACATAAACAACAGCGCCCATCTGTGCCATTAATTCATTCACACACAGAAACGTGATTCAAATTTAAACAGTCTTTTTGCGTTTACAGACACTAATCCATATCATGATTATTAGAACAAAGCACAAGAATAAAAAACTAACTATTTACAATTCTCGGCTAGATCCGTCACTCCTCGAAATGAAAATAAACCAGCACATGTTCTGAGGTAAATTATTTCTCACAGCCTCGCAAGACGACATAGTACATTCATCTGACGATTAAATTTGGTGTGTTATCGATTTTATGAGGGGCGTTGACACATTTGCATGTGTTGCCTCAGATCATTTGCGTTTGAATAGCGTGCGCTCTCCGTGGGCGTGTCAAATTAGCAGAATAATGAGCTGCGAGAACTATAATTAGATCGGCTGACACCTCTTTCTTTTTTTATAGATTACATAAACAGAGAATATTTATTTTAGTTTTGAATTAGATATTTTAAAAGTACAAACTTAAATGATTTTTAAGATATATTGCTCATGCCTGAGTGAATAGTATTCGCTGAGTTTTGTTTAAGTTTAGAGACGTGCTCCAGAAAAAAGGTTAACGGAGACGAAGCGACAGAAAGCACACCCTGTTTATTTTATTTATTTTACAAAAGCACAATGTTTTTTTTTTTTTTTGGATTGTAAGTGGACACATAAAAAAGTAGACATTCAACAGTTTATTTTTTTATATTTCTTAAGGCTGTATGACCAAAAAATAACAGAGTATTTTAAATCTATTTTCCTGCTATGTGAAAAAAATCGAGCGCGTTTGCCGACCCCAGAGGGTTAATATGAATCTGAGCAAATCACTCCATAGGATGAACTTCTTCTACCCATTGAAGTGCCATTCAAATTCCAATCATTTCTACTGTATATACTGAAACATGATCTGTAATTCTCTTTCCAATGCTGTATTTAAAATAGGGGATGTAATCCACTGCTGCTGTATGTCCAAAGTCTGGATTGTTCGGTCCATCTGTGAATATTTGAATACTATTGTAATACTCCTGGCTAAGGTACTGCTTTACTACTACTGTATATCCTCTGATATGAGTATGTCCTTTGTTTGTATCTTGTTTTGCAATGTTAGATCTACATCTGGTTTAGGGAAAAGCCAAGGAGGTATTGATGGTATTACCACTGTGGGACTAATATTTATATAATTTATTTCTATGTTCTGGTCTTCTTTTTCTATATTCCATCCAACTATTTATTCCTTCTTTTCCCTGTTCCCGACATTTTTCTAGGACCTTTTTCACTGGGTGATTCTCCTTGTGTCCCTTTAGTGTGCACCAGTATGTCATTTTTTATTGTAACCTCCTAACTTCCAGGGGCATTTCTGCCATTTTTACCTGTATTGCTGGAATAGGGGATGTTCTGAATGCCCCACAACTTATTCTTAAAGCGTGTGACTGAATAACATTTTTTTTAACATAGATGCTGATGCTGAGCTGTATTATATGCATCCATAATCTATCACTTATCATAGCACAGTATATTCTTTTTAATGACTTGCGCCTCAATCTGCCCCTGCCAGACATCTTAAAACGTGTATTCCTTTTTTACCTTTATCTATTACTTTCTTTATGTGACTGTTAAATGGAAGTTTTGAGTCCATCCACAACTAGTGATGTTACGTCTGACACCAACGCTCCGAAGCTTGCTTCAAACTCGAACGGTCCTTGCAATGAACCACTGCTTCGGAGCTTGTATCATTACGTCACTAGTCACGTGAAAATGACTTCTGAAGCAAACACACTGGTTCACTCCTGTAGTGAACCATCTGGCTGACTGCTTTGACAGCCCAATCCAGTGTTGACAGGTTTGAAACCTGGCGGCTGTATTTATTATAAAAGTGAAGCCAAACCATGGCAACACCGCGGGTTGCAGTAGTCGGTGTTTGGATTGACGTTATTATACAAAAAACAAAACAAAGAAAGAAATCGCCTTTCACCAAAGACTGGAGAAAATAATATTTCTGAATAAAAACCATACCATTTAATGAACACTTTGTCTAAGCCTTCTGCATGATGTACCCAAAGCACACCCTCTGCCAAATGTTTTTTTTATTTTTTATTATTAATTAGAGAACATATGAACATTGTTACATAAAAACATGCATCAAAGACAGAAACTTCAAAAACCCCTCTGCTACATTATACAAGTACAACCAGTAACACAAGCATATCCTTTTCAACATACACAAATATCAGGCCCACCAGTTAACAAGTTATAGAGTTCTGCTTCCCTCAGCTAAATTAAGTTTTATGTAACAAAGTTCAGGGAGGAGCATGTTCAGGTAATCAGCCAATCAGCTCAAGCAGAAGCCGGTATAAACAAAGCTTTTCCTCACCTCCTGTCTCACGACAAGTGTCTCAGTATCCCTCCACCACCCCATCACCTCACACTAGGCTGGGTCTACCCCAGTATAGAGGGGACTACTCTGGGTTTGGGCAAAATTTCCCCGGACAGCAAGCCAAATACGCATAAATACAACTTTAGATTTCATGTACGTGTGAACTTGTGAAACAAGATAAAGCTTTCACACATGATACTGCCCTGCTAAAAAAAATATATATACAGAAACCATTGCAGAAATTCTATTGGATTTAATGGTTTTCATGGGAATTTTATTGGTTGTAATGGGAATTATAGTGATCTCTGTGGGTCTCTACTGATATGTGTTTGGTTCTATTGGTGGGGGCATTAAATCCTAATGGAATATGTCCCAAACACACTACAAAAAATAATTCTGTAGTGGTTTAAATGGTAAAAGCAAATGGTTCCTATTGGTATTTTATTAGAAACCATTAGAATTTCTGTGATGGTTTCCAACTTTTTTTAAGCTGGTCTGATCTTCTGTCCTTGTCTAAAGATATAATTACACACACACACATCATGCTTAATGTTTTATTATCAGGGTGAACACATGAAATTCATCAGCATCTGTAAAATTCACCTACATAAATGAGTTTCACAGCACTAACACTGTTTCAGCTTTGATCGCCTCAGTAAACACGTAATTAACGGGGCGTTAACATATAAGCCTACTTGCATTTTATGGTTGTCAGCTTTGTTGCATTACATTTACTTCACCAGGAGATGGTGCTGCAATTTCTATCTGAATGAAGCTTCGAGTAATGAACCCTTTTCGACACAATTGTATCAGAAAGCAATAATGCTTTGAAACGCTTCATTTGGCCATCACTATCCACAACCCCAAAAACCTAATTACTGATACATGTCGAACAAGCCTTTTGTGTCATGTCCTCATTTGTTCTTGTCATGTGTCCTGTGTTCTCATTGGTTCATTGTTTGATTGTGCACAGGTGTTCCTTGTTAGTCATTAGTCTCTGTATATATTGCCCTCATTCTACCATTGTTTTTTGTTTGGCTTTGTTCTCACTGCTTTTTGGTGAGTTTCATGTCATGTCATGTTTAAGTTTAGTTTTCACATTCATGTACTCATGTTTGTTATAGTTCTGTATTTTGTGTCATGTTAATAAAACTGCATTTTGGTTCACTACACTTGCCTCAGTGGACTACTTTACACAAATATTTATACCCAATTAAATATTTTAGAGCTCGAATTTTTGTGAATTACATCAATTATATAAAAAAAGTTGTACCCCTGTGCAATTTTTTCTGACATGCTTCTATGTGCTTTTTGAATGTATAGGTTGACAAAAAATATATCATGTGCTTTCAACAATCAGTTTACAGAAACACTTTTGACTCCGTTCCAGACTGTAATTTAATTCACAGATCCAATTCCTCAGATAAAACATTTCAGGCATGGTTAAAAATCTCCCATTGCGTCTTTAGTCTGCCACTGCACTCAGGCCAGCAACTGGGCCCATATGTCCCACTAATCTGCTGATTGATGGAAATACTGCTCAATATCTGTCCCACAGTCCAACCTTCCTTACAGTTCAGGACTTTGTGATTCAGGCATAAATACTTCCATAAAGCCTCTGAGCTCAAAACAGCTAATTTATTTGAGTTTTGTGTGCAGTGAGGAAATTTAAAGATTAAACCCCTCTTTTGCCATTAGAAGCTGTTGAATAGTTTATTATTAGCGTCATGTCAAAGTCTAAAAGCGATCTTAGAGCAATTCTTTCTCTGCCTGTTTTGTCTTTCTCTTTGCTGTGTCAGACTCATGATGGTAAAGAGGGGGCTGTGTACTTCTCCATCTGTCTGTGATCTTTCACTCCATTCCATGTAGTTGTGTGTGTTTGAGCTCCACATTGGGACCATCTGCTTCTTGCTGCCCACCTCCATGTGTGGAGGAGTGGGCTGTAATCCGGACGTCATTCTTTGCCCACCACTGTGGGTGTGTTTGCATGTGCTCTAAAATTGTTTCCTTTTTTTTTTTTTTTGTATTTCTAGTGATGCATTGCATATTACTCAGCCTGAATTCAGATTTGGTAAATTTATCTAAAAGTAGCAATGCACTGACCTTTCAACAAAATATTTCAACAAATTTTTGGTTTTGGTCAAAACCGCCTTGAAGGGCCAAAATCAAGGTGATGTTTAATTAGCTTTTCTCCAAAGACTGTCACCATCTATTTCACACACAACGTGGATAAGCTACATTAGGGAAGCATGCCAGCTTTGTGGACACTAGGGTTGAGTTGACAATGATTTCTCATTATCAATTAATCTTAAAGGTGCAAAGTGCAAGTCTCTGAGTTTTTGCAGAGCTACGCCCCCTCTGGCGACAAGCGAAACTGCAACCAGAGTTGTGCACGCTCATGGACCACACGTACGCTTGCACGAGCACGAGCTGTTCATAACTAAAGGAGCATCTGCCGCACAGATTTTTCGTGTACAGCCAAAATGTCTTCAGTGGTAATAAAGTTATAAATCTGCAAGTCATTTCAAATATATGGAAGGAAAGACATTTGAGTAAATTACTCTTATGTGTGAGGGGAAAAACGGGGGGTAGTAGAAAACTTTGTTTATGTTTTTACTGTATCCACCTATGATTGTATTGTTATGAAAACACATTCATAAACAATATAATTGATTACTTCGCAAAAGCTCAAAATAATAATCATACCATACACGGTTGGTCAACAACGTTCACTCAAATGTCTCAAGGTAATAAACAATCATATGTCACCATGACGTTTTCATAAAAGCCAAACAGGCTAATCCGCCGAAGACTTGCGGGGTTCAGCCTGTTATTGATCTGCTAAGTAGAATATCCCAATAACAATACATCCTTTTTCTGTTATAATTTACTCAAAATTTCTGTCTAATTATCGGTCATTTTTTCAGCATGTTATATCACACTCAAGAATCTTGAACTGTTTTGCTAATCACTAAACTACATGTAGCGCTGATTTATTTAGTAGATATTTTGACAGGGACAATACACACTGACAAACATTAATGTGAAATGTGTCAATACTTTATTTAGTAAATAGTTAGTCTGCTAAACAGTATGAGTAAAGTAAAAATATTTACCCCTTTACCATTGTATTTCCCTTCCTGCAATGTTCAATTCAATTCAATTCAAATTTATTTGTATAGCGCTTTTCACAATACACATTGTCTCAAAGCAGCTTTACAGAAAGTGCATTTCGGAAATGTACATAGAAAAATACAGTTAGTTAATCATGTATTAATTTATGGCATAACATATCGCCGGCTTTGAGTCGTCTCTTCACAGGCGTCGAGTCGTCTCTTCACAGGCGTTGGGGCATCTGAAGTCTCCGTGAGAGGTTGGATACAAATTGAAGCTGACGAACGCTATTTACCTCGGGACTAGCGTCCCGAGATAACAGCAGAAAGGCAGATGGGAAATAATTACCATAGCTGATGTTCATAATGTTAATGCATTCGAACTGATTCAGCAGTAGTATTAAAGGTTAAGCATTAAGTAAATGCTTGGTTAAAGAGATGCGTCTTTAATCTAGTTTTAAACTGGAAGTCTCGAACAATATCAGGAAGGCTATTCCAGAGTTTAGGAGCTAAATGCTCCTATGCATGAAATGAATAAAATTCAGAATAAAACATGTATTTAATCACAATACCAAAATATTTTACGTTTTCCTCGTTTTGATAGAATACGAGCTCCCACATACCTCATATATACTACATACAAAATGTACCACATTCACGGGAACAATTTGCTATTTTTACCGAAAAATACAATATAGCCAAGGCAACGGCGTTCTTCCTTGTTGGTCAATGACATGAACACCTTAGCATGTTAGCAATGGACACAAGGCTAACGTTACCGCTAGGCCATACACAAAAACATAGTTAGCATCTTTTATTGGATATGTTTTATGTTTCATGTTGTACTATTCTTCCGAACACAATTCCTAGTTTATGAAACTGTTCACTAACAATGGTAGTAAAACCAATTCTGATTGTACATGTATCTAGGTTACGCTAAAGCATTACACATTTTACGCATCGTCATTTGTTGTCATACATAGATTGGCTGTATCAAACATTAGGGACTGGGCTATATCTTACCGTTTTATCAAGAAAAAAGCCAACTGAGGATCCCGTTTGAGACCAAGAGCAGACCGGAGATCTCTCCATTTGTTGAATGCCTTCCCGAGGTTGACTCTCGTCTTACTCCGACGCCTGTCTGACTCCAATTTGGACCTTTTGGTGGCACTAGACAAAAAATTTCTTTTCTTTACTTTACATGGAGTTTGCGTTGGGGTTTGGAATGGACTACAAGCCGGTCTCTTTGAATCCATCTTCTACCTTTGACGCACGAGTTGTCTTCGCTGATGCGGAGAATGGCGGCGCCGGCGAATACACAAACCTGCGAGACATAGCCTGGTGAGCGTGAACGCGCATGACGTCACGCCCAGTCTCAAATTCGAACCCGAATCCCTCTTATTTATTTTACTGTACAGGATGATAGAGGCAATCTCAGTGATCAGAGAAGGCCTCATTCAGCCCATCAGGCAATTGTATATGCATGTATGGGTTAGAAAACGTGTATTTTTAACATGAATTGTTGCGCAATGCACCTTTAATTTTGATGAACCAGTATCTTTTAGTCTATTCAGTTTTCAGTTGATGCATGAACAAAACTTCCCTGAACATTATTTGTAGTGTGCATCCGATCTAATAGCCAAAACAAGCTTTGCTATTTGTTACTTTTGATATGAAACCGTCTCCGCTTTCAAAAAATGTCATATAAAAATAAAATATAATATAAAAAAAGAAGTGTAATTTGATGATGGTCTTTAATGTGGTGTTACACATTGCTCTTGATGCCTCAGTTCAAGCTACACATGATCCGTTTATCTGTTCCCCTTTACTATTAGTTATAGCACAAAATAAATATGAATGAACAAAGTTAGTCGAAAGAAACGCTACAACTAAAATGCATCATGTCTCGTAATCGTTCAATCAGTGTTTCAACCAAAGGTAAGTCAGTAAAACAGCAGGAAACAATTTAATCTCCTCAGGAAAGCTATTTAATGTCCATAGCTCATTAGTCTGAAAAAAATAACTGTGGAGTGGTGCATTTTGATAAATATATGCACTATATTTATTAATTGAATCTGTCATTAAAACAAGTTATTATAAACATGGTTTTAATTCCCGGGTATTAACCTTTATGTAGAACAACTCTGAACTAAAATTATGGTTTCTATTTCTTGCTGTGTTCACAATAATACAGAGTAATACACACTTGAGAACTTCAAGTGTGTAATTTAATGGGAGGCCGACACGGAATCAGCTCCAACTCCATACAGAAGAGGAATACCTGTCATTTACATTTACATTTATTCATTTAGCTGATGCTTTTATCCAAAGCGACTTACAATTGCTATATATGTCAGAGGTCGCACGCCTCTGGAACAACTAGGGGTTAAGTGTCTTGCTCAGGGACACATTGGTGTCTCATAGTGCATTCGAACCCGGGTCTCTCACACCAAAGGCATGTGTCTTATCCATTGCGCCATCATCACCCCAATCGTTATTAATAATTGTCATTAATACAATTCTACAATCATGCTTTCAGCTACCAATAAAAGTGTAGGCCTACTGCCTTCAGTTCTGGTTAACAGATTTTATCACAGCAAACAATCCGCAGTTTCAGTCTGAGTCTAGATGGTATTTCAAACTACTTGTTTGAATAGACTGCAGTGCAATATTGTGAACTACTACATGCTTTATCAGTTAATCAGATAGCTGATGCAGTAACATGATTACTTCCATTCATTTCTCAAACAGTGTTTCTCTTTTTCTCTTCACCCACCCCTTCCTCTCTCTGTTCAGATTACATGTTTGCAGGATTTTTTCGGGGACGATGACGTATTCATCGCGTGCGGCCCTGAGAAACACCGTTACGCTCAGGATGATTTTGTGTTGGATCACAGTGGTAAGGCTTCCACAGCCTTTATAACCGGTAGGCTGAGCTAAAAACTAACATCATTTCAACCAAATTTTTCTCATACTAAACTCTAATAAAAATTTGTATCCCTTCACTAAACACATAGGAAGACATATCACATACACAAACACTGTATATAAATCACATTGATCCAGAAAAGTTGGGACATTTTGTAAAATGCAATACATTCAAGAATCTGTGATTTGTTCATTCTCTCAAACCTTTATTTAACTGACAAAAGTACAAAGAAAACATTGAGTTTCTCAGTCCAAAAGATGAAAGGGTAGGGGTACGGGGGTGCATCAGTGCAAACAATATGGGTGACTTGCATGTGTGTGACGGCACCATTGATGTGGAGATATATTGGGATTGTACACTGACATTTAATGGCATCAAGATGACATCTTTCCTGGGAAGCAAGACAATGCCAGGCCTCATTCTGCATTTGCTACAACATTAAGTTGGTCAGTGAAAACATTGTAAATCTTTTCTTTGTACTTTTGTAAGTTAAATAAAGGTGTAAGATAATTAACAAATCACAGATTCTTGATTTTATTGCATTTTACAAAATTCTCCAAATTCTCTGTTAATGGGGTTGTAAATTAATATACAATTGCAATTTTGAATAAAAAATATATATATATTCAGAAAGTATGTATTAAATTGACCAAATGTCCCAGTCAAGCCATTTACCTTGTTGCAAAATATTTTATTTCAAATAAATGCTGTTCTTACAAAACAATCGTCAATTCATCAACAAAAAAAAAAATCCTGAAAAAATGTATCACTGTTTCCACAAAAACAGTGTTTTTTTTCATCAGTGCTTTAAAACAAATAAACAGAAAAAAACAAGCACAGAACAACTAATTGGTATCAGCACACGAATGTTGTATTTGTGAATATTAATAACTTGCTATCAGCACAAAAACACCATATAATTGTCTCCTATAGAAAAAAGTGATAGGATTGCAATAGTATCATTTCCATAATGGAATCATTCATTCACATTCATTCACTGGGTTGAAAAAATGAATACATTTTCCAGAATGAACACAAGGGACCAAAGGATTACCATTGTCAGAGGAAGTGACCTTGTTATGAGAAGTTCCTCACCATTGTTCAGTGTGCAGTTTATGTTTGTCTACTAGTGAACATGAAAGTGCAGGTGGGGAAGTGAAGATTTTCTGTGGCAATGAAGTTCAAAATAAAATCATATGATTTTGCCTATAATTTTCCTGTTTTGCTCAAACGCCTCCATTTCCTGTAACATTTGCCACACACACACACTGTGATAACTTGATTCGTAGCTGTGTAAATTTAGTTCAGCTTCTTGGCATTTTGTCCTAGTTCTTCTCCACTGCCCCACTTAGACTAAGTAGGACTTTTCCAAAAATATAAAGAAAAGTTAAGTTTGCGTCTGACTGTATTTACAGCTCAAACTCTTCTTTCCGCAGCAGAAGTGGAGTGTCCTTAAAACGCAAGCCCACCCCAAATCTAAATCTTCTGTAACTAAAGAACTCATTACACGTTCTCTCTCAGATTCTGCTTTACATTAAGCCCCATGAAACAGATTAGCTTGGCAGTAATGGCATTTTAATAATGTAATTTGGCTTGTTTTAACTTCATCACTCCATGATCTAGTGCTCATACGCTAATTTATCACTGCTCTGCGTCATTAGCAAGTGCCGTGTAATCGACAGGACAGATCGGGCCCACAATAGCTGCTGTTAAGTATGAGTCATTCCTTACTAAAGTTCTGCATCCACTGCTCTCATTAGAAAGATGGGCTGCTCTCAAAGGCATCGGGTAGACAATTTGATTATGCCTCTACAGAAGGCTTCACAGTCTTGGCACATGCGAATATATCTGCAGATACCACTTATTTACTAACAAACATTCATATCAGGCCAGCACTTTGTGTACGTTTTGGTGTGTATATGGATTTATGTTCCTGTGTGTGTGTAACTGTTGAACTGCACATACTGTAAATCGCCAGATTTATACACAACCATTCAGAAGTCTGGGGTCAATATGATAAAATGTTTTATTTTATTTTTAAATAATACTGTTATTTTAGCAAGGACATATTTTGTAATTTTGAACTTTCTATTCATCAAAGAATCCTGAAAAAAAATTAGCGCAGTTTTCATAAAAATATTAAGCAACGCAACAGTTTTCAATACAATTTTGATAATCAGAAATGTTTCTTGAGCACCAAATCAGCATATTAGAATAATACCTTAAGGATCATGTGACACTGAAGACTGGAGTGATGGCTGCTGAAAATTTAGCATTGCAATACATGAATAAATTACATTTATACATATATTACAACAGTAGACAGTTATTTCAAATAATAATGTAATATTTCACTGTATTACTGTATTTTAATCAAATAAATGCAGCCTTGCTGAGCATAAGAGACTTCTTTCAAAAAAAAAATTAAGAAATCCCCAAACGAATGGTAGTGTAAAATTGGTTAAACAGGCAAAGAGGTTAATTGTTTGAAATGGGTAAAGGGAAAAAAGGGTTATTCTTTGTCTGTTTTTGCTACTGTTCTGAGACCTCATGAGACATTATTGAGACATCAACTATGTCTAATCTTCTGTGTCCAGAATGTCAGGTGCTCAAGTCCTCTTATTCTTCTCGTTCTGCTCCTCCTGTGAGATACTCTGGTAGTAAAAGTCCAGGACCCACCCGACGCAGCAAATCCCCTGGATCAGGTGAGGATACACTGTGCCGCCTCTATAGTCACACTCAGTGTTGGGGCTAACACATTACAAGTAACGCAAGTTACTTTTTAAAGTAACGCATCACTTTTACATTTATAACAAAATATCAGAGATTTTTCAGATGAGTAATTTAAGTTTCTTTGTTTTCCCATTTATTGACTGACACCTTTCCTGTACCCATGCTGAGAGAAATTGGGAGAGGCGATATGTGATATGATAGTTATTGTAGATCTAGACAAAATATGAGCATGCATTTACTCAAAAACAGATTCAGTATTCCTCAATATGAATAAAAACAGTGAAATGCAAACTTAGAATACTGTATTGATATAAAATGTTAAGTACAAATATACTTTATGTATTTAATCTCATTTTATTAACCAATGTCTTCACTGCTGACCTTTTGATTATCCAATTCAACCATACAAATAAGCAAAAATCACTTTAGTTAAACATCACATTAAGTAATTTTTTTATTACTGAAATAAGAGTGTTGAACTTCTCCTGCATTTGTTTGTTTGAGCTGCGCTCTCTACTGTACAGGTGTGAATTTGTATTTCCTTCAGCCTCACTTTTGGTGTGAAAGGGCCTTTACACTTACCAAAAATATAACTTTTTTATTATTATTATAAAAAAAGCAAGGCCAGCCTAGTTGAGAAAAAGTAACGCAACGCATTACTTTTTTATAAAAAAATAACTAAGTAGCGCAATTAGTTACTTTTATCTATCATACTTGGTTTACCTCTTATCACAGAAGGCAGGTTTGGGAAAAATAACAGCAACAGAAACGGAATTTCTGAATCTTTCTGACTACTGTGATTCACGTGTCACCCCCTTTCATTTTTCTTTTCCTTCTACTTTCTGAAACGCTCTGTTCCTTGTTCAACTGCTTTCCTCTCCACTGTAGTAAGAAGAACTCCCGGACACTTCTCTACAAATAGCCAATCTCCAGTCAAATCACCAAGTAAGTTTCAATGGTAATACCTCTGAAAAGAAAACAATTTTATAGCACTATATTTTCCCCCTGAAGTTATAAGATATTAGTTGAGGTTTCTTGCACCAAAAAGAGCCAACATTTAGTTTTACGTTACCATTTCCACCTTCTTTTTGATCCTTAGAAATAAACAGAATGCTTTTATATTGTACCTTTAAGACTTCTAAAGGTAAATGACTTCTGTTGTAATTTGCTAACCTCTTCTAATGTGAGACTTCCTCAGAACTGTGGCTAATGTTTTTCAATCAACATTAATAAATACTATGTGCAGAGTTATCTAATCTTTAATAATGTTCTCAAAAGTGTTGCCAAATATGTTATTTATGCATTGTTTTATTTCTGATATCGTTTTAGTTGGACGTTCAATGTTTTTTTTAAATGTTAATACTTGTTTGAGAACATTCAGAGAACATTCCAAAGTAACTTTCCCATAATGTTTGCAAAATGATAAAATGGAATGTTCCCTTAAAGGTAGGGTAGGCAATTTCGGAGAGGCTAGATATAGCAAGCTAGCTTTGAAAGCATAAGACCCCACACTCCCTTCAGAGCATCATCAAAGCAACACCTGCTTCAAAACACAGGAACAAACAGCCAGAGCAGAGTCTGCAAAGCATCACGAGACCACTTTAAATGACCTTGATGTCTCAAAGCAGATTGCTTAACAATAATAATGAACATAAACAACTTAGAGAGCATAATATATGTGTTTTTTTAAATATATTTAGACCACTTCTATTATTGATTGCTAACATGATGTGAAGAGTTTCAGTATAATAAAAATGGTTAATGAAAAACATTACCTACCCTACCTTTAATGTTTGCACAACCAATATTTATATATAACATTCATAACTTAATGGGAACATTAGCTAAACTTTCTGAGAACATACTTTTGTTAGTTGTTTGTGACCTCACCTTAAATGTACCCCCACTGCCAAGCTGAAACCCGAATATGCATTAGTATGTAAAAAGTAGGCTGCCTCGAGTTAATTTTCTGATATATTCCTTTTAATCACATCCATATCCATTAGATTGAATAACAGATACTTTTTTGCTACTTGTTGTTGCCTTTACCATAACTAAAGCCCGGGACACACCAAACCGATGCCAAAGAACGTCTCGGTTACGTAAGTAACCCTCGTTCCCTGAGTAGGGAATGGAGACGTGGCTACGAATGGGGTTTCGCTTAGAAAGCCTATCAACTTCGAGTATTACAAAAAGAGCCAATGGCAAGAAATGCCATGGGTCTGCGGAATTTGCATAGTGTAACTCCGCAATACCTCGTGGGTATATAAGGAAGCACGCTGGCAATATGCAGATATGTTTTCCTGCTGAGGAGCCGAGACTGAACTCAGGCATTTCCCAGCGGTACAGCGGAAGTGGCAGGGAGACGTAACGTCGTGGTTACGTATGTAACCCTCGTTCCCTGAGTAACCCTTTCCCTTTCGTAGTCGCTATGAGTTACGTTGTGGCGACGAATGTCCAGTCTAATCACGCCACCTTCGCTGTCTTCCAGTGCCTTGTGTAAGTCTGAGCTTCCTGTCATGAGACTAGCACGGACGAAGGACTCCTACTTAACACAGGAATTCCAAGGTACACTGGGAAGCATATCTCAGAGGACATATGCAACACAATGCCTACCCCAAGGGAGGACTTAAAATACATATGGCCCTAGAGGGGTAACATATGGAGAAACACTGGAGTATCCAGCCCGCAGGGTGTAATATTTCAACTATAGGGATTGCAAGGTGGCTTGCCAAGGGAAAGACACATGCTCAGAGAGGCTTACAGTGGAATTACACATGTGGGGGTCACCCAGGGGGGTAACCATGCATATGGAGGCACCTAGCCAACACGAAAGCTGCCGCAGGCATAGACTCTGGCGTTGACGTCAGCAGTGCGGGAGGAACTCAGGGCTTCTCGAGGAAACTCACCTGAGAAGAATATCGCACGTATCCAGGCCGAGGAGTGGAATGGCGAGCAAGTGATGTCACTGAGCGGGTCCTATTATCAGCCACTGGGGGCAAGAACATGAGAGGACACAGGCTCCACTCAGAGATTGTAGAGTATTGCAAATGTGTTGGGTGTCGCCCAGTCTGTAGCTCTGCAGATGTCTGTTAGCGAGGCGCCATGCGCTAGAGCCCAAGAGTAAGCCACACTCCGAGTGGAGTGGGCCTTCACACCAAGGGGGCATGGTCGACCTTGCTGCTGGTATGCCAACGCAATGGCGTCCACTATCCAGAAACACTGCGTTCTGTCTACGTAAGCACGGAGGGCGCATACTGGACTTGCAGGTTCACCACCTGGTCTGAAAAGGGAGTGGTGGGAACCTTGGGCACGTATCTAGGCCGGGGTCTCAGGATCACGTGAGAGTCAGCTGGCCCGAATTGCAGGCACGCTTCGTCAACCGAAAATGCCTGCAGGTCCCCTATCCTCTTGATGGAGGCCAATGCAACCAGGAGCGCTGTCTTCATAGACAGGATCTTAAGCTCAGATAATTGCAAAGGCTTAATGGGAGCTCTCTGCAGGGCAGATAGGACCACTGCAAGGACCCAAGAGGGTACGAGGGGAGAGCGAGGATGATTTAATCTCCTGGCTCCCGTCAGGAACCTGATGACCAGGTCATGCTTCCCCAAGGACTTACCTTCAACTGCTTCATGATGTGCGGCGATAGAGGCAACATACACTTTGAGGGTGGAGGGAGACAGCCTTCGCTCCAACCCTTCTTGCAGGAAGGAAAGCACGACACTGATCGGGCATTTTCTGGGGTCTTCTCGGCGAGAAGAGCACCAGGTGACGAAGAGGTTCCACTTCAACACATAGGCATGTCGAGTGGACAGTGCTCTAGTGGAAGTGATTGTAGCCACCAACAAAGGTGGTAGGGTACTCAATCCTACCTCGTCCCGTCCAGGGACCACACATGGAGCTTCCAAAGATCGGGACAAGGGTGCCAGAGGGTGCCCCGTCTCTGAGAAAGGAGGTCCTTCCTCAGAGGAATTGGCCAGGGAGGTGCTGTCGCGAGGAGTACTAGTTTGGAGAACCAGGTCCTGGTGGGCCAATGGGGCACAACCAAAGTGACCTGCTCCTTGTCCTCCCTGATCTTGCACAGTGTCTGTGCAAGAAGGCTCACTGGGGGAAACACATACTTGCGGAGCCCCTGCGGCCAGCTGTGCACCAGTGCATCCGTGCCGAGCGTGTCCTCGTCAGGGAATAAAACAGGCTGCAATGGGAGGAGTCGTGGGAGGCAAACATATCTACCTGTGCATCGCCGAACTGTTCCTAAATCAGCTGAACAAACTGGGGATGGAGTCTCCATTCTCCTGGAAGAGGCTGAAACGAAAGATAATCAGAGAATAGGCTGCAGGAGTGGAGAGGACCTCTTGGCTCCGAAGCAGAAAGATATCTGCATGTTGCCAGCATACTTCCTTATATACCCACAAGATAGGGCGGAGTTACGCTATGCAAATTCCGCAGACCCATGGGATTTCTTGCCATTGGCTCGTTTTGTAATACTCAAAGTTGGTAGGTTTTCTAAGCGAAACACCATTCGTCGTCACGACGTGACTCGTAGTGACTACGAAAGGGAACTAGCGCTGATGATATCCTACTGTGTTGTCGCCTCGCCTGCGTCGGGGGGGGGAAGCTGCACTTGAACACACCGAGAGAACTACAGGCAACTGTCAGTTAGAATGCGCATTCTGCGCCTGCGTGCAAATGAGACAACTGTCTATTTCTGCTGATATATTCATCTATATTCATCATTCTAAAAGGGACACCGATGCTGCAGGCTACAGATACACAAACCATAAACCAAGCAGTGCATGCTAACCATTTTGAATATCAATCCTTCTAAACACTTTCTTTATTCCACTCCGCTCATGTTAAAATTGACATATTTGCCAAGGAACACTCAGGTAAGTTGATGTAACATTAGAACAGCCTTCTATCTGTACCGTCTTGACTTTCTTGCTCGCTGTTTTGCTATTATTCTCGTGCACTGACTGGTTCAGTAAGCTGAACAGCCAATCCGAGTTCCCTCTTTCACAGATGGTGCGACGCCGATCCAACATGTTGAAACGGCCCAAAAAAACCTTATGGCGTCAGACTAGAGCCAACGGTGCGGAACACACCTGGAAAACTACTTCGACCGACACTCAAAAACGGTCCAACGTTGCCCAACGTGTTGGTGTGTCCCGGGCTTAAGACTAACCAACAAACTGACAACCAGTGAATCTGACAACCCTATGAAATTCTTGAGAGGAATCTCTCTGTATAATGTTTAGCTTAACTAAAGGACATTCATCTGTGGAATGAGCTGTACATGACCTCTAACCCTTTTGGTGCAGCATTCAATCATACTAACAGCTATCCTGTGTGGCCTTCCAAATCCATCAGCTAGTATACAGAGAGCTAACTCCCATACTGGCCACTACCCGAGGCCCTGGCTTGCGCATACTCTAATCTATCAGACATGCCAATTGGATGTGTAAACTAAATGCAGTCATCCTCAAATGCCTGCTGCTTAGACTGGCTAATGCAGTACACACACCCTTTGTCCCTGAACTGTAAAGGCTCTATCGCATGCCTGGAGAGAAATCTACTCATGCCACACACTCAACGGGAAATGCCAAGAGCAGCTTTTCTACAAATCCATGCTCCCTGTGGATTCTGACACAATTAGGATACTATCCATAAAGTGCATTATAGTTTTTTTGTGAAATTCTTCTGCTACTATATATGTGGATAGTGTTTATGTGTTTGGTGCTTGATATCAGTGGGTTATTCTATGATTTAGCATTGAGGGATTTGGTGTCAAGTGTGTGGTGCATGTGAACCCTTGTCTCTGTGTTAAGAGACTTATTCTGGGCCAAGGATACATTTGCACAAGCATTCCTTAGAGGAAAATGTTGGGGTCATTAAGATTTTATTCTTAAAAGTTAATGGTTACACATGACACGGTCTCATTTGTTAAAATTAGTAAATGCATTAGTTAACATGAACAAATTATAAGCAATATATTTTTTACAGCATTTATGAACTTTTAGAACATTTTAGTTCATTATACAGTTACAATTGTACAATTGTTCATTGTTTGCTCATGTCACTTCTCAGTGCAACTAATGTTGACAGATGCGAATAAACAGAAATTGACATTAACTAAAATTAATCAATGCTGTAGATCTAATGTAGTTAACATATGCAACATTATTGTACATTTAGCAATTTATAATAATATTATATCAAAAAATAAATAAATAAATATATATATACAGGTCCTTCTCAAAAAATTAGCATATTGTGACAAAGTTAATTATTTTCCATAATGTAATGATAAAAATTAAACTTTCATATATTTTAGATTCATTGCACACCAACTGAAATATTTCAGGTCTTTTATTGTTTTAATACTGATGATTTTGGCATACAGCTCATGAAAACCCAAAATTCCTATCTCAAAAAATTAGCATATCATGAAAAGGGTCTCTAAACGAGCTATTAACCTAATCATCTGAATCAACTAATTAACTCTAAACACCTGCAAAAGATTCCTGAGGCTTTTAAAAACTCCCAGCCTGTTTCATTACTCAAAACCGCAATCATGGGTAAGACTGCCGACCTGACTGCTGTCCAGAAGGCCATCATTGACACCCTCAAGCAAGAGGGTAAGACACAGAAAGAAATTTCTGAACAAATAGGCTGTTCCCAGAGTGCTGTATCAAGGCACCTCAGTGGGAAGTCTGTGGGAAGGAAAAAGTGTGGCAAAAAACACTGCACAACGAGAAGAGGTGACCGGACCCTGAGGAAGATTGTGGAGAAGGACCGATTCCAGACCTTGGGGGACCTGCGGAAGCAGTGGACTGAGTCTGGAGTAGAAACATCCAGAGCCACCGTGCACAGGCGTGTGCAGGAAATGGGCTACAGGTGCCGCATTCCCCAGGTCAAGCCACTTTTGAACCAGAAACAGCGGCAGAAGCGCCTGACCTGGGCTACAGAGAAGCAGCACTGGACTGTTGCTCAGTGGTCCAAAGTACTTTTTTCGTATGAAAGCAAATTTTGCATGTCATTCAGAAATCAAGGTGCCAGAGTCTGGAGGAAGACTGGGGAGAAGGAAATGCCAAAATGCCTGAAGTCCAGTGTCAAGTACCCACAGTCAGTGATGGTCTGGGGTGACATGTCAGCTGCTGGTGTTGGTCCACTGTGTTTTATCAAGGGCAGGGTCAATGCAGCTAGCTATCAGGAGATTTTGGAGCACTTCATGCTTCCATCTGCTGAAAAGCTTTATGGAGATGAAGATTTCATTTTTCAGCACGACCTGGCACCTGCTCACAGTGCCAAAACCACTGGTAAATGGTTTACTGACCATGGTATTACTGTGCTCAATTGGCCTGCCAACTCTCCTGACCTGAACCCCATAGAGAATCTGTGGGATATTGTGAAGAGAAAGTTGAGAGACGCAAGACCCAACACTCTGGATGAGCTTTAGGCCGCTATCGAAGCATCCTGGGCCTCCATAACACCTCAGCAGTGCCACAGGCTGATTGCCTCCATGCCACGCCGCAAAATTTCTTTCTGTGTCCTACCCTCTTGCTTGAGGGTCTCAATGATGGCCTTCTGGACAGCAGTCAGGTCGGCAGTCTTACCCATGCCATGATTGCGGTTTTGAGTAATGAAACAGGCTGGGAGTTTTTAAAAGCCTCAGGAATCTTTTGTAGGTGTTTAGAGTTAATTAGTTGATTCAGATGATTAGGTTAATAGCTCGTTTAGAGACCCTTTTCATGATATGCTAATTTTTTTAGATAGGAATTTTGGGTTTTCATGAGCTGTATGCCAAAATCATCAGTATTAAAACAATAAAAGGCCTGAAATATTTCAGTTGGTGTGCAATGAATCTAAAATATATGAAAGTTTAATTTTTATCATTACATTATGGAAAATAATGAACTTTATCACAATATGCTAATTTTTTGAGAAGGACCTGTATATATATATATATATATATATATATATATATATATATATATATATATATATATATCTTCATGGGTTTAGACAAAAATATTAAGCTAAGCAGCACAACTATTTTCAACACTGATAATAATAATAAGAAATGTTTCTTGAGCACCAGATCTTACTTATCATCTTTTGAATAGTAGTGTATGTTTATATTGTGTACACCAATATTAAATGAAGACTCCAGTTATACAAGTAGAAAAATATGCCTTGTTCTGCTTAAAATGAACATTTAATTCAAAATAAATGAATTCTGCGATTGTTTACATAATTCTTAAACCGATATTGTTATTTCATTTGTGGAACATAATGTTGGCACTTCTCTTGTCCATACAAAGGAAGTGAATGGTGTAAATGTGCTGTCAAACTGTAAAAATTAACAAAAGCACTATAGAAAGTAGTCTAAAGCTTTGTGTGAGGAAAAGAATAATTTTAGTTATTCATTAGGAATTTTCTTTTCCAGTGTAGCTCTTAAACCTCAATCACGTTCAACTAAGAATTTAAATAACCACACATTCAAATTTGACTGCTAGGATGAAGTGAAAGAATCATACGATTTCAAAAGCCTGGGAAGTCATATAGACTTGTTTTTTGTTATATTTTTCAAAGCTTGGTCACTACATTAATATTCACTTTCATTTAAAAATAAAAAAAAGCCTTTTATTTGTCCTTTTGTCTACGGAAGATAGTACAGGTTTGGAAATGTCAGAAAGATGAGTAAATGATGACAAAATTAGATTTTTATGTGTTGTCCCTATTCATTGGGGCCGCCATTTTGAGATCACATGACCAGCTGAACTCAGCTTACTTTATGTAGGTAACATCATCTTCAAACAGACTAATGAGGTCTTAAGCAATGCATGTGTAGCAGAAAATTAGTGTAAGTAACACCATTTTTTTCTCTTTCTTTTCTATGTCTCCCTCCCTCTTCTTGCTACACTCCTCAGTAAATGGAGTACCTAACAGCCAAATCACTACCCCCAAATCCGCCAAATCCTCCAGCTCCTCCCCAACCAGCCCCCGCAGCATGCGCAACTTCAAGGTAAACCCATTGGAATGGGAACTCTCTGCTGCTAATCAGTTTACAGGCAAACATTGCTAGTTTTAAAATAGATTATTCTTCAAGTCAGATTACTTCAAGTCAAAAATAAGATCAGGCTTCTGGATGCTGACGCATGGATGATAGCATAGCATCATAACACTCTCATTCGTGATTAAGAGTTTAGTGATGCTGCCTAAATTACTGACTCTCAATAATTTGAAGCAGTTGTAACACCCTTAAATTTCAAGTTCAAGTGATGACACTTTATCAGAATATGCTAACTTCTCTTTTTGTATTCTGCAATTCAGGGGAAAAAATAAGTTTTGAGTTAGAAAGTCATGTATTTTTTCTGCTGTCTAAGGTTTTCATACGTTTAATGATAAATGCAATCTTTTATTTTATTTCTATGTTGTATTTTTGTTTTGATTCTGTTCAGTTGTTTTATTTCTATGCAATATATGACATGTCATTGATGTCTCTATACACAATTTTATCTAGACTATAAAGTTGACAAATTATGAAATAAAAATTGTAAGAGTAAATATTTAAAAATATGAAATGAACATTGATTAATTAAAGTATTTAGCTGAAATATGTTCTTTGACTTATGAGCTTATCAATATAGATTAATACATTGTTATCAGTTTAGTATACTATTTCATATGTTGTATAAGAATGTAGGTCCACTATTAATACAATCTTCTATATAATCTTCTACAGTGATATTATTAAAGTACCACAGTGATGATATTATTTCGCTTAAGTACTTTCTTATAGTTCAAGATCGCAGGTAGATTTGGAAAACCCTTATGAGATATCCCTGTTACCTCACAATTCACATGTGCAAGGTGCATAAAACGCTTGAGTTTTCAGTAGTTGTCTCTATAGAGGTCGTTTAGTATCAGTGGAGTTTTCTACATTATCTGGTAAGGACATAGAAATCTGCTCTGAAAGACCTAATCAATTCTATTCTTGGAGGCATTGTGAGTTGATGCATTGAGATCTTGCTGAGATCTGACAACGGCACACTGTAATTTAACCAAAGGTCAAAGTCTAGTACAATCATAGCCTCGAGAACTCCTGGTGTTAATCTGCTTAACTGACCTGTCTATCAGACAGTAAGCTTCTTGGTGTACGGGTGCTATCCTTAAAGCTTTTTGAAGAAACACACATGGAGAAATTTCATGACAAGGAGAAACTTTCATACATTTTTTGAGAGGATCTAGTCTAGTAGACTACACTAAGTGAACCAAATGAGATCTCAATTGTTTTTTTGTTTTTTGTTTTCTGAGAGAGCAATGAAATTAAACGGAGAAAAAAACCTTAGTGACCTCACATCTCAACATGTCACATATTGTGCATGCTCAGATTTACTAAGTCTGCAATTAATATTCAGACATTTTTATTTTTAATTAATGAATACGATTTTTTCCCACCAATATTGTGCATATAAATTCTTTGTAGCACTGTACGCCATAAATTGCCATGTTTTATATTTATTTTTTTACCTAATATGAACTCTGAGGTGCACATCTAAAACAAAGTTAAATGTTAGTTTAAATATAACCTTATACTATATAAGAACAATGCACAAATTGAGAAATGCGCTATTTTCAGAAGCCTGTGAATGTCTATCATGAAACAAATTATTTAGCCTTTAGCCTTTTGTTTAGCCTTTAACAAATTATTCATAGTATTCCACCATTATTGTGCACTTTTCTGAAGATAAGACTGAATAAGTGGTTTGATGGAAAGTTGCTGGTTCTTTGCACATTGTTCCTGAGATTTCAAGCTAATTTTAGTCCAAACGGGCCAATGTTATGGTTACATAAATATCTTCCCACTTGCCTTTAGTTTAGTTGCAACAAGCGGATAGGAGTCCCCCAGCATCTCTCTGTACAGGTATTATGAAACTCTGCTTTCTGTAGCAGCATTCATATTAGTTGCAGTTCCTTCTGGATATTTAAGTCTTCAGTTGGGTATGATTGTGTGAGTCACTTTAATAGCACAGTAGTTGGCTTTGTATATCATTCTGCTATGCATTGGGGTATTTGATTCCTTCAGGGTGGCACATAATACCCAACTGTTGCTTGTGTACCTAGAGGAACCCTGTAACCTTTATTAAAACAGCTTTAACCAGGATGTTGCAAGTATGTGTCTCCATTGGCTTACTTAGTCTATTCTCACGTCACTGTCGCGTCAGTTTAATTCTTTTTTGGCTGCTGAATCAAGATTACATACAAGCTTTTTAACCATACTGATTGCCAGTCCATTTTAAATCTTTTGAAGACTAGGTCCATTATTTTTTGTGTGAGTCGCACACAGTTTGTCTTTTAGATAATTATTTTTGTGTACTCATCAACCATTTATTTCACTAAGGATGATGTTCAATGTCAGATGGTATGTTGTTGATAAACTGATTGTTTTTATTGTGAAGGTTTTGTATAATTGCATAGCTTCTATAACCATCTATGCCTTTCTTTTTAGTAGGGCTGGGCAATATAGCGAATATTATGTTTTACAAAGATCTGGCGATAAATATCACAATGATTTTAATTCACTTTTATTTGGACATTGGCTTGTTTTGCAATCCTTCCTTGTCTAGCGACTTGTGAATTTGAGAGTGTTAAGACATGTTTTAGCATCTGTGATACTGTTAAACTTCAGTATCAAAAATAGTAAGGCAATGTATACTTTTCCAAAATTTGCAAATATTACTATTTGACCTTTCACCTTTTAATGCTTATATTATAACAAGCATTTACTTGGCACGAATATGGATTTGTGAATTAGAAAGTTATAATGCATATTTTTACCAATAATGACTATTTCTAGTAAATGCACATTCAATAAACATGCAACTTCAGCTTTTTAAAGTAAAGCTTGTTTTATGATTATTTTCACAAACACATTTGCCACAATTCAAAATTCTGATTCAACTTTTCAAAATATAAAAAGTAATTTGTTTCTTTAATGGAAAAGCTGAAATTTCATAAGCCATTGCTATATTGGTCCATACAAACTGAAATTATTATTGTTTTTCCTTGTGTTCATTCTTCCCCGTTTTCATTGTAAAAAACTGTGGAAAACATGCCTTGATTTAAGGATACAACCAATTTTTCCAGATTGGCTGCTAACAAATGTAAAAGTATAATAATCTTTCATTTAAAAACGTACTCTGTTACTAACGTAACCTCGGTTCCCTGAGAGTAGGGAATGAGTATTGCACAGCTATACGCAGTGGGAAAACTCCTTTTCTCGAGAATATTGAAGCCATTATTTTAAAACGCTCTGCAGCTGCACTGCGTTTTAAAGCACAGAGCAGAGTGTCTAGCTCGCTCATTGGCTTGCTGCAATAACTGCACGAACCTATGGCGCGGCAGGCTACACAATACTCGTTCCCTACTCTCAGGGAACCAAGGTTACTTTAGTAACCGAGTATGTTCCCTTTCAAGAATGTTCACTTCGTATTGCGTAGCTATACGCAGTGGGAACCCATTTTAATCATTACTTGGGGCTAAGTGGCCCGAGGTCAACAGTAGAGTTTGAAAGTCACAATTCCACCAGGGCCGGACAAAGGTCGGACCCTTTATTAAGGTATAATGTTTCAGAGGCTTGAGGCCATAGATAGAAAGTACCCGTGCCTGCAGAGCAGGGACCTCTAGGTTGTAGAATCTCACAAATGTGGATGGTGAGGACCAGCCTGCCGCCGCACAGATGTCTTCTATTGGTACACCACTGGACCAAGCCCATGAGGAGGCCATGCCTCTAGTGGAATGAACTCTAACAACTATGAAGGCCCTTGGACGTGTAGGCTAGAGAGATAGCATCTACTATCCATCTAGAAAGTCTCTGTTTTGTGACTGGCAGACCTTTAGTGTGGCACCAAAACACACAAAGAGCTGTTCCGACTGTCTGAATGTGGCGGAGCATCTCCAGATAGATTCTGAGAGCCCTGACGGGGCAGACCAATTCCAGTTAATATTATCTTCCGACGGGGGAAGAGCTGATAGTGATATCACCTTGGCTCTGAACGGGGTTGAGAGCAACTTAGGAACATAGCCGTGCCTCGGTCTGAGCATGACTCTGGAATCGCCGGGCCCAAACTCAAGCATGCAGCGCTTATGGAAAGCGCTTGCAGGTCGCTTACTCTTCTGACCGACGCCAGCGCTAGCAGGAGTACGTTTTGAGTGAAAGCGGTTTAAGGTCAGCCATCTAGAGCGGCTCAAACGAGGGTCCCTTAAGGGCCTTGAGGACCGTAGATAGGTCCCAGGAGGAGACAGAGGGGGGTTGAGGCGGGTTGAGCCTCCTGGCCCCCTTGAGGAAACGAATGACCAGGTCGTTTTTCCCCAGGGAATGGCTGGCCACAGGGGTGTGAAAAGTTTTTGGCCAGCGCTTCCCTTCAAAAAGAATATTGGGCAGTGAGCATTGTCTTCTGATGCGAAGAGTTCGACCTCTGCCTTGCCGAAGGTGCTCCAGATCATGTGAACCATCTGAGGGTGGAGAGTCCCCTGGGGGGACATTGTTTCTGGATAACATATCTGTGCCCTGGAGCAGAATGCCCGTGCACTAGAGCCCGAAGCCATTTGTTTTGAGAATAATGGCTGGCTGATGAAGTTATTGGCTGGCTAGCCGGCTCAGCCAAAACCTAAATGGCTGCTGCAGCCGCCAAACTTTTCATAGCTGCAAATGGCTGAAGCTGCCACTTCATGTCTACAGATGTCTATGTTATACTGATTTACTAGATCTCAATATTTCCAAGCAATGCATGGCTTACACTATATTTCTACAAAATGCAATACAATGTAATAAAGAAAACACCAGATTTTACTTTCACAACGTATGTACATATTTATTTTGTAGTCTGATCGCGGAGAAGTAACGTTATGTTGATTAAGAACGCAAACTTTTGTTGAATTTATGAGAAATCTACAGACGCAAACAGACGAAGTGTAGTAAAATAAAGACCTAAATGTGTATTTCGGACTTTTTTTCACCACAAGTCTTTAAGAAGACATGGAAGACAAATATCCAAAAATCTCAAAATTGACCAGTAAAAAAAAAACGATGTTTTTGCCTGCCGTGTCTCGCCTTAATATAAACACACACTGTTATCAGTATTATTTTGGACAAAGTTTTGCACATTTCACTTCAATGTACACTGAAGCATGCGTCGTGAATTAGCAATGTGGAAACGGTGGTTTGTTCCCTTTCAGTCGATAACGTCGGACGTAGTCGACGCGACTGAAATGGGATCACGCTAGGGAGCCTATCATCTTCGAGTACTATTGAACGAGCCAATGTAATTGGCGTGCGTGATTCGCATCACACACTCCGCCCCCGCGGCGCGGGTATAAATACGGAAGTGGGTGCACGCACTAGTTGCCTTTCGCTTCGGAGCCGATCGTTTGATGTCTCTGAGAGTGCTGTTGTCTACAACGAGCGAGTGTGTCGGTGTTCTTCAGGAAGACTCTCCCAGTGCTGGTGTTCTACAGCGCGAGTGCAGCGGTGATCGCGAGCTTTGAGCTCTCAACTGCTGTTTTAACAGCAACAAATTTCTAAATGTTTGTGTGTGTGTTGATGGCTGGTTAGAGGGCGGAAAAGTGAGTGCTTCACTGTTTCAGTTCTCTGTTCAGTGTTGCCGCGGTCATTTCCCTGTGTGCTCCGGCACTGGTGACGGTCCTATTTTCTGAAAGAGCAACACGGGTGCGTTTGCGTCTTTTTCAAGATGTCATTCCGCCCGTGCGTTTCTGGGTGCGGTCGTTCCCTGTCTCTCTCTGATGGTCACAACTGTTGTGTCACGTGTTTGGCTTACAGCACGCTGAGACAGCTTTTGTGGACAGCTCATGTTTTCACTGTGGGAACATGACTGTCGCAGTGTTGAGGGCGAGACTCGCCTTCGTTCGCGGAGAGCGAGTCCCCATTACCATGCCCCACCCTCGGGTGCTGTGTGGGATGGGTGACCGGAGGATAGTGTTGGATGTCCCGCCCGGTAACCATTCCCTGCGGGCTCCTCACTCCTCCCTTCCACTGCAACCACTGGAGCCTCCTGTGTTTTCTGCTGGTCCATCTGTAATGGGTGGGCCAGCGGTTTCACTCGGGGCTCCCCTGGAGGACAGGACGCCGATTGCAGCATCAGAGGGTGAGCTGACTTCTGGAGATGATGACTCGGCTGCATTGTCTCCCTCCGGGAGTTCAATGTTGCCCGAGCCGGATCCAGAATTATCAGCTATGCTGAAACGGGCCGCCGAGGCTGCCGGGCTCGAGTGGAACCTCCACCGTGTCCCGTTCAGTCTCGGTTGGAATCTGGAGTTTGGTATCTTGGGGCGGGCCGCGCTGGTTCTCAGCTCGCCGCCCCAGTGCCTTTCTTTCCCGAAATGCATGGAGAGCTTATCAGGTGGTGAACAGCATCTTTCTCTGCCAGAAACTGCCTGAATAGCTTTTCCCCCTCATTACCCTTGATGGAGGAACGGTGAAGGGTTGCGAGGTGTCCCTCCATTGGAGCGGTCTGTCGACACAGGTGCACCTGTGTCCGGCGGCCGCTGCCTTTTGGGGGGATCCTCGTCTCCCCCCTAAGGCCTGTGAGTTTCGTCCGTTCCGACGGGCAGAACTTACAAAGCCTGTGGGCAAGCCCCTTCCTCTTGCGTGCCATGGCGTTGCTGCAGGCTAGGGCACCCATGGCATGCACGAGGGTAATCCAGACCGTGCGCTCATAGGTGAGCACCGCACTGCATCCGACCTCACCCTCCGGGGTACGGGTGTCGTAGCGTGCGTGATCGGTCTGGCGATGTCCACCTTGGTGGTCCAGTAGCGCCTTCGTTGGCTCAGCCTGGTTGGTATGGCGGATGCGGACAAGGTTCGGTTCCTGGTCTCCCCAATTTCCCAGGTTGGGCTGGTCGGCGACGCGGTGGAGAACTGCATCAAACAGTTCTCTGCCGCTCAAGCGCAGACGGAGGTCATCCGGCACATCCTGCCCCGGTGGCCAGCTGCTGCCTCCACCCGCCGCCGGTGGCAGCTCCTCCGCCTGCTCGTCGCCGTGGGCGTTCTCCGGCCGCCGCTCCTGCTGGCCCTCCGCAGCAGCCTCCACCCAGGCCTCAGCAGGGAGCCGGCCGCAGTAGAGACGCCCAGCCCGCTCCAGGCGCTGCCAAGCCAGGTGGCAAGCGACAGCGAAAGCATTCCGGAGCGGGCCGCCCAGGAATGGATGAGATGCTCTTGGAGTGGCACGATCACTCCCTCCCCCCGGGTGAGGGCCGGGTGGAGCCTTTGTTTGTGTGTGTGTCTGTTCCGCCGCTGGCTCCCTAAAAAAAAAAAAAAAAAAAAAGCGGAGCAAGCGGTACCCACACTTCAAAGAGAGAGCAATTTCATCTGTTCCTGGGTCCCAAGAGGGCCAGTCTGGCGGGTGTGACCCTGTATAGCCTTACACCCCTCAGCTCCCCCTTGGTCGCCAGCAGGCAGCTTGGTGCGTTCGAGGACCCGGTCATCCGCCTTCTCACGCGCCCCCTGCCGCTTGTGGAGACAGGTAAGTGTTGCACAGCACACTAACACCACTCTCTCTACTTTGCTGCCCCACCTCAGGCTCGGCTACCCCGCTCAAGTCAGTGATAGTCGTCACATTAGGTGTTGAGCAGACGTGCTCCTGAAAATTCAGTGATATTCATCACACCGAGTGTTGAGCAGTGCTCCTGACTTGTGCGTGCTTATCTTATCCTGCTGGCGAAGGATTTGATATAGCCGCTCCTCCAGCCGGTACGAAGGCCAGTTGTAAACTCGTTCTTCGTGCTACTAGGTGGTGGGTCGTGACCATCTTGGCCCAAGATTGGTCTGCAGCTTTGACCTGAAAGACATGTGCTTCAGATCTCTACCTCCCGCACCGCAGGCCATCCTGTGTGTTGCGTCTAAGGGTGGAGTATCAGTACAGTGTCCTTCCCCTCGAGTGCTCCAGAGCCCGTTGGGTCTTCAGGTCAACTGGAAGAGAGTAATCTCGCCCACGGGCTGAGTATCTCTTTTCTAGTTTTGGAGAGGTACTCGGTCCAACATGTCTCTCCAATGAGAATGTGTTCAGCTGGTGTTGAAGTGAGAAAGGGTCCCACTGAAAGAACTTTCAGAGGCTCCTGGGGTATATGGTAGTCGCAGCCTTTGGCTCCCTCCATATGTGACCGCTTCAGCGCTAGCTTCATGATCGAGTCCCGAGGTGACCGTGGCAGAGCAGCTCACCCTGTGTGACTATAGTTCATCCCGGTCTGCTGCCAAACCCTCTTCAACAGAGCGGCCATGTACAAAGGGCGTGTTTTAACGGGGGCCTGGGCGACCCCCGACTACACGGGCATTCGTGCCTCGAGTTGTTAGACATTGCGACCGTTGCGCAAGCTTCCCTTGCATGTCACAAACTCACCCGTCACCTCCTCCTTGGAGTCAGACGCTTCTGAGGGCGCCTTATTCCACTCCTCCCGCTTACTCAATCGTGCCGCCATCGAGCCTCACGACAGTTATAGCCAGGGCAAGTGGAGACTCCATCCCCTGGGTCCGGCTGGGTCATGACCATTCCGGGGCCGCTCAGTTGCCCCCCCGGTTTTATTTTTCCGCCAGTGTTTGGGTAAACCGAGCGGACTACCCTTGGACAAACACTGGGACTCAGCGGCCCCAGGGGCCCGCAGAAATGCGTTTAACCCCAGTGAGCCTTCTAAAAGTGACTGCGACTCATGGTCGCCTTGCGCCTGCAAGTCAGTGAAATCATCACTCTTCATGTTGAGCAGATTTGCTCCTGAAACTCAGTGAAGTTCATCGCACTCTGGTGTTGAGCAGCAATGCTCCTGTAGCTCAGTGAGTCCATCACAGGTAGCTCAGTGAATTCATCACACGCAGTGCTGAGCAGAAATGCTCCTGGTGCTCAGTGAAGTTCCTCGCACTCAAGTGTTGAGCAGAAATGCTCCTGAAGCTCAGTGAGTTTATCACACTCAGGTGTTGAGCAGTAATGCTCCTGAAGCTCAGTGAACTTGTCACACTCAAGTGCTGAGCAGAAATGCTCCTGTCGCTCAGTGAGGTTCTTCGTACTCAAGTGTTGAGCAGAAATGCTCCTGAAGCTCGGTGAGTTTATCACACTCAGGTGTTGAGCAGGAATGCTCCTGAAGCTCAGTGAACTTATCACACTCAAGTGCTGAGCAGAAAATGCTCCTGAAGCCCAGTGATCTTCACATGTTGTGTTGAGCAATGCTCCTGTCTTTTGCGCCCGTCACTTGCACCTACGTGCCATGTCAGGAGAGGAACAGGTCTTCATAGTTGCCCCTCATTGGCCCAACTAGACCTGGTTCCCTTCAACAGCCTTCCTGACTTCCCCTGGATTCGGGGACGGGGCACGATGGCACACGCGTTCTTCCCCCGGAGATTCCGGGCGGTCTTACATCCGAACGCGGAGGTTCAGGTGGCTATCACAAGAACATGTGTTAGTTACCATCACTTCTGCGAGCACCCCCTAGAATTGGGTAGCGTGCTTACGCCTTTAGAAGTGGAACCTAGTCGTTGAGTGCGTCTTCTCCCCTGAGGAGATCCTGAAAGCTTTCGATCACTTCAGTGCTCTCTTTCCTGCAAGATGGGTTGCAGTAGGCTGTTTTCCTAAATCACCCTCAAAATGATGTTGCCTCGGTGTTTAAACGACGCTCATCGTGTTGCAGAAGTATGCAGAAGCACGTTCTGATCGTCAGGTGCCTGAGGAGCAAGGTCTTGTAAATCCTTGTGTCCCTCTTTATCCTCTTGGGCCTTGTCCCTGGTGCGACTGCACTGCAGAGACCGCCCCTGAGCCACTGCAGGTAGTGAGTTAAAAATTCTGTTATATCAGTTCTCCTGCTCGCGTGGTCTCTACTAGAGGGTAGGGACTTGCTCGCTTTCGGTCAACGTACTGTGCCTGAAGTCTGGGCCGGCTAACTCTCACAAGCTGAGATCCCGGCTCGGATTGTGCCCAAGGTTCCTACCTCTCCCGTAATAGGAGCAGGTGGTGAGCCTACAAGCGCTGCCCTGGAGGAGGCAGATCCAGCCCTGGCTTCTCTGTCCGATTCGCTTGGACGTGTACAGAATGCAAGTCATAGACCTCAGACCAGCTCTTCAAATATCTGTGGAATTCAGCAGAGAGGGAAGGCTGTTTCCATGCAAAGTTGCACTTAGTGCTTGCCTTCATTTCGGCAAAGATCCGAGATGCAACATGTCCACTTAGGTGTTGAGCTCCTCTATGATGAGTGTAAAGTGCTCCGCCTGGGCGTTGACGATATACTTTGCTAAACAGATTCTAGAGTTGGGGGCTGGACGACACCTAGTTGAACCGCTGCTTCCCGTGGGCTCCCTTCTCATGAAGCCAGTTTCACCGTGAGCCCGGTTCAAGTGTCGGCTTGCTGCGCCATTCCCCTCCTATGGACTGGATACGTGCGCCTTTCTACTCCAGTTGAGTTCCCTTAAAATTGAACCCTGTTGAGTTCCTCCACACCCCTCCGACGTCGGACGTGCGGAACGTCTGGTGTTAGGCCTACCACTCGTAAGCAGTGTGGAACCTGTGTTAGGCTGGGTCCATATGTTGCGGTCCCTCCGGTGACCCCATATGTGTATTCTTCCACGATACGGCTCCCTGCGGTGAGCCCGTGTCTTCCCTCGGCAGAGTCTCTCTGCCGTCACTGTCCGGTGTGTCTCCCCCCGTCTTAGGCTGGAGCCACCCCAGTGACATTCCATATGTTAGACTGCCCGGTTTCCGCCCAGTTCATATGGGTATTCTCCACATTTCCTCCCTCGGGTTGGATGTGGCTTCCGCAGCGTCCCTTCCTTCCAAGTACGGGGAACGCTTTCCCAGTGGTCCTGTAGGAACAGCAGTGACTTCCCTGGCCTAAGCCCTGTCCTTCCCCGCCTTAAGTTTGCGGGGGCATCAGGAGGCTTTGGTTTAGGCACTGGAAGGTGGCAGCGTTAGTGGCGTGTTCAATGGTTGATCCCATTTCAGTCGCGTCGACTACGTCCGACGTTATCGACTGAAAGGGAACGTCCTGGTTGCGTATGCAACCCACCGTTCCCTGAAGGAGGGAACGGAGGACGTAGTCCCCTTGCCACTACCGCTGGACCACCGCTGACCCCGGGTTACTCTCGGCTCCTCAGCGAAAAGCAACTAGTGCGTGCACCCACTTCCGTATTTATACCCGCGCCGCGGGGGCGGAGTGTGTGATGCGAATCACGCACGCCAATTACATTGGCTCGTTCAATAGTACTCGAAGATGATAGGCTCCCTAGCGTGATCCCATTTCAGTCGCGTCGACTACGTCCTCCGTTCCCTCCTTCAGGGAACGGTGGGTTGCATACGCAACCAGGACGTTACTGCAGTAATATCACGTTCAGTGCTATAAATCTCTCCGTTCCAGAATATTTGGTTCATAACATCATATCTTTGATTCAGGTGTTTGTGCAACCGTGCCCTGAAGATTTAACAAAAGTCTGGCTAGGCCTAAGTTAAAAAAAAAAAGTAAGTAGGAATTAGCAAAGTATGTGAGAAGTGAGATCAAAATTACCTTGCTTGCTTCTTTCCGCCATTTCACCTCAGTGCGAGAAAAAAATGCATCGCTTCTTCTGTACGGAAAACGAGCAATTTTAATTGGTCGTCAATTCACTGTGAGTCTGTGTATCGTAGCAACGAGCACAAGACTGTGCTGTTATGAATCCAGTGGGAAAATAGATCTCGTGTATTGTTTATATATTCGTGTCGTGTGTGTATGTCTCTATGTGATAGAATTATTATTTGATGCAAATAATTCTAGCCAGCTCAGCCAAACTTTATCAGATGGCGGCTCAATTTGGCTTACGAAATTATTGGCTGGCGGCGGCTGAAATTCTAAATGGCGCAAATGGCGGCGCCTGGCGGCGGCTTCGGGGTCTACCGTGCACCGCCCTTAGCGAGCGCTGGTTGTAATGCGCCCAAAGGAGGACGAGAGTTTGGCCATATTGTCCAGGCTGGCCGATCTGAGGGCGCCCTAGCGATTTATATAGGACACCATTGACAAGTAGTCCATGCGGACCAGGATGTGGTGTCCCAGCAGTTCTGGGAGGAAGGTTTTCAGGGCTAAATGAACCGCTCTCATTTCGAGGCAGTTGATATGTAGGCACTTCTCCGTGCTCGACCAGAGGCTGTGGGTTAGCAACTTGCTTTCCGATTGGGCTAGGACGAACCAATCGTCGAGGTAGTTCAAGATGCGCATTCCCCGTTGTCTCAGGGGGATAAGCGCAGCCTCCATGCATTTTGTGAATGCACGGGGTGCCAGAGACAGACCGAACGGTAGGACCATATATTGATAAGCCCGCCCCTCAAAGGCGAATCTCAAGAATGGCCTGTGATGGTGGGCTATTTGGATATGAAAGTAAGCATCTTTCAGATCCACTGAGAAGAACCAATCCCCAGGGTGACTTTGCGTGAGGATTTGTTTGGTATTAAGCATTCTGAATGACCGTTTCATAAGGGCCTTGTTCAGGTGTCTGAGATCTAGAATTGGCCTGAGGCCGCCGTCCTTCTTTAGAACCAAGGAAGTAGCGACTGTAAAAGCCCGACTCGCTTAATGATGGGGGAACTGTCTCAACAGCTCCTTTCATTGGTAGGTTTGACACTTCGATGCAAAGGACGTGAGCTATGTTGCTTCCCACCAATGTCTTAACTATTGCGCAAAAGCGCAGGGGGCCTGCGAGCGAACTGGAGCGAGTAGCCTTGCTTTATTGTTTTCATTAGCCAGTCTGATACCCCGAGGATGGCCTCTCAGGTCTCAGCCCGTGTGTCTAGGGGTTGAATGAAATCTGGGGGCGGGCCGCCGTGTGACGGGGACCCACCCGAACTTTGAGAGCTAGAAAAGTATTCTTTTCAAGTGTGTCTGGGTTTGCTATAGAGACTGCATTCGTTTTGGAGGGGGGGGGGGGGGGTTGACAGAAAAGTACTCTTTTTGTGCTTCATTTGGGTCGCTGTTAAAACAGCGTTTGTTTTCAGGGGTGCGTACTTTGTAACGGGCCCACTTAATGCATTTAAAACATCTCCAGTCACCTGAACTGAAGAGGGGACTGGGAAAAGTGCACAAGCTTTCTTCGAGGCAGGTCTGGCCGCAGCGGGACTTGAACACTCTCTTTTCCCCCGTCACTCGAATAGGAGGGCTTCCAAGGCTCAGGGTCTAACGCAAGTTTTGATCGGGGGCCCTGACGTTCCGGGAATGGGTAGCGCTTTAGGCGTCGGTGGCCTTCAGCCGCTGGGCAGGTCCACTGACTTAGGCGCGCAAGGCTAAGTCAGTGGCGCTGCACAAGACCATAAAGACCTCAGGGTCCAGGCCAGCCTCGTCCATAGAATGGAGGAGCTTTACCTGAAACACTTGGACGATTGCCATGGTGTGCAAAGCCGATGCCGATGCTGGCCGGTGGCGGTGTAAGCGTGACCGGCGAGAGCTGATGTCATTCGGCATGGCTTGGATGGGTGGACCATCTTGGTTCTCCATCCGCTAGAGGTGGGTGGGCACAGCTTCCTCTAAGGGGGCAACGTGTTGTAGCCCTTTTCCTCAGTACCGTCAATAGTTGAGAGCGTTGCGGTGGTTGATGTCTTTAAGCGAGCCGAGTAAGGGGCGCGCCATGATTTAGTCAGCTTGTCGTGTCCCTCGGGGAAGAAGGGTGCTGGTCTTTGACAAGAGGTCTGCTTACGCCCCGACAGAAACCACCCGTCGAGGCGGCTCCTGAGGCAGGGATCACTCGATGTCAAGGCCTTTGAAAGGGCAGGAAGCACGAGGGGCGGAGTCGCTGTCCAAAAGGAGAGCTAGCCGTGAGCGCAGTGTAGCAAATTAGCTCTATAAAATATATTAATAACCAATCATAACTTGTTATAATTTATTATGAATATTTGGGTCAGTTAATCGGATTAATTTGATGTAGCTACATTGACGTTACAACCAATTACTCAGTTCATCCTGGGAACCCTCAATATTGGTTATTAATTAATTAATAGAAATGTACATTTCAGCGGCATGGGAAATGTCTTTCTTGCTAAGTACTACTAAGAGCAAGTAGTCAAGATCGATATGATTAGTGACTCCAGATATGAGCTTGAGACACCGACAACTTTACGTGTGACATGAAAAAGATTTTATTGACTAGACTAGACACTTAAACTACTCTAACATACACATACATACATGCATACAGTTTACCAAGGGAAAGATAGCTGAAGCAGAATACAGGAAAGTGAGAAGTTATAGCATTGTTTGAAATTCAGCAGATCAACAGCCTTGAGCATACCATCAGTTTAGTTCTAAAACGCCCTTATTTAAACGGTGTAAGGATACTTAATGTATCAAATAATGAGACTAAGTTTGATACTTGCATGTCTCACCCATTTGAATTAAACTGTCCTGATGCAATTTGTTGAGGCTCCAGTTAATCTTTGCTGATGTTGTCTTGATGAGAAAGACCTAGTTGGAGTCAGAGGATTTTTGGTGAATGGAAAGACCAGGAATGGAAAGACCGCAGCCTGGCACAAGCTTCAGGGTCCTTAGAAAACTCCTAGTTCAGCCTCATCTTCATATCAGGACTTCTCAGGCAGGACCAAGAGAGTAAGAGAGCCTGATCTGTTGATCAGTGATTTTTAAAGCGTGAAGATGTCACACCCTCTGGAGGTGTGTGAGCCAATAAGAAGTTGTCCCATTTGGAGGGAGATTTTACGAGCCTTTGTGTTTGAGCAAGGCATTTGAATCTGTAATTTCATTGGGTGTTTAAGCAAAAGAATCATCAAGATTCTTATAATACCCATGCGTCACAAAGTTAGCAAAATGTAATGTAAATTAACAAATGGGGAACGGAGATTGGAGTTTATAGAGACCAAACATGCAACACATATGATTTTGGTTAACAATAGTATGCAAAGTCTGAAACATTAACCCATTAAAGTTTACAAGAAAACATAGGCCAAACAACATAAAAAGGAAAATCACGAGATGGGAAAATTAGATACGTATAGCTATGCAATACAAAGTGAACATTCTCGAAAGGGAACTTAAATTGTTCCACCATTAAGCTAAATAAAGTAAGTATACTCCCACCTTGTATATGATTATTTACTACTTATTGTTTAAAATGCCTGGCTAAATTTGATGTTGGTTTGCATTAATGATTCATCTCTTATGGAAAAAAACACTCTTTTATCTATTTTAGACTGCATAAATATCATACGTTTTAGTTATATTGCCTAGCCTTACGTTTTAGTATTTAAATAAAATGTCTAAAGTGTTTTAATTGTTTAAGGTTTTTGAGACTTTATTTTTTGTCTCTGTTTGCAGATTCCAGCACACCACTCCTCTGCAACCAATGTGAACGGCTCCTCTGAGACGCCCCAACAATATAACAACCGTGTTAGCCCTGAAGGTAAGACGTCCACCCGCTATTCATCACTGTCATGCACTCACTCACCTTGGATCTTAGTGTTTTTTAAGTTCAAAAGTGCCCAAAGGGCATTTCAGGGGCATGACAAGCTTTGGCGGTGAAAGTGCTGACACATGCCATTCTGTGCCACATTTGCTCAGGCACTCTCCCACTCGTTCACACACTGTGGTGGCAGTGTATGAGCAAACGTCCCTGAGTCAGAATGACCTTCTGTTGTTTATCTGCATAGTGCACTAACCAAATTTGAATTGCTGGATGAGGATGTTGGGGCTAATCTGTTATTTGGTGGGGGGTGGGGGGGGGGGTTATATTTTTTGATCATATGGTCTGAAAATTGTTATTATTTCTTTCAATCTGATATGTTTAATGTGTTGGTTTATTCCCTTTAGTTAATGGAAACAGGAACATAGCTGCTTCCACTTTTTTGGACAAGTACAAAATTGGCAAAGTTATTGGTGATGGAAACTTTGCTGTGGTTAAGGAGTGTGTCGAACGGTAAGAAAATGATTAGTTATAAAAGACTTGCTTAAACAAAGATGTTCTTTCTGTTAAGATCTGTCAGAAAGAGATAAAATGGTCCTTGGGGGTCAATAAAATTGTTGCTTTCTGTTTTTTTTCCCTTCTATGTTTGTTATTGTCATGTTCCTTGATTAAAATACAGAAAGAAACAGTACTATCTACATCTAAATTCAACACGCCTGTTCATATTTTTAAGCTAAAAGGTTGAAAAGAAGATCTCTCGTGCACTGAAAGGACATCAACCTTATAAATTGGTCCCTGAGACTCTGAATGCACTCAAAACAAACCTTCATTAACCTCCTTGGAAAAAGTCTATTGTTCTGTTTCTTTCCATAGATCAACTGGAAAGGAGTTTGCACTGAAGATCATCGATAAAAACAAATGCAGAGGCAAAGTGAGTTGGACTTTATTAGAACTTTTTGCCACAACAGCCAATGGAGAGTGAACTGAGAAAAGACCAGCCATTACTATTCCTTACCAGACATAAAACTGTATTTTGCATTGTTTTTATTAATAATATATATATTTTGTCCTTATGACAATGCAGTTATAGCTGTTTATTAGTTCTGAGCCCTGGCTTTAGGTGGGTTATTGCAATGCAAATTATTTACTCCCCAGTGGTCTTTAGCATTTTTGGTCCGTTTAGTATGGCTGATTAGATTTAGATTTTATTCATTGCCATTTATCCAGCCTGCTGCTGCTCTTGCAGGTTTTGAGAGAAAAGCTAGCCAACACCTAACACAAATGGTTCAAATGCAATCAGTAGATCTTATGAATGCTTCAGAATAGGTTTTTAGTTTTTTAATGATTTAACAATGAACCTCTGTGTTTCAACACTACATGATCAAAACTATGTGGACAATATCACACCCATATGTGCTTTTTTATACTCTTCTGAGAAGTCGTTTAACATATGTTGGAAATATGGATTCGCTCCTATTTGGACAAGAGTATCTGTGAGGTCAGGCACTGGTGTTTGGCAATGGCTTGTAGTCGCCATTCCAATTCATCCCAAATGCATTCAATGGCATTAAGGGGTTTTTGTGCAGGTACAAATCATTTCTCATTAAATCTTTTCTTTATGGATGTCACTGTTGCCTCAATGTTGGAATGTCACAGAATGCAGTTTAATTATTATTTGTTTTCACTAGAATCACTAGAACCTGTTAATTAGGAGTTGTCCACATACTGCAATGTATAAATGCTATGTAAACAGCAGTTATACTGGCAGCCTAATTTCAGCCTCTGCTTTAACCAAGGAAGTTAGCTTCCTGTTTGCCTTGTTTCCTGCAAGAGCAAACCTCAGGAATTCATGTGGATTTATGCGTCGGCAGCTAAAGACAAAAGACTGCTGAGAAATGCTGTATGGTTGGGAATTTGTAGTGACACATGCTTTGAACACCCAGGAGCACCTGATCGAGAATGAGGTGGCGGTGTTGAGGCGTGTTAAGCATCCTAATATCATCATGCTGATTGAGGAGGTGGATACGCCCACTGAGCTCTATCTAGTCATGGAACTTGTGAAGGTACTGTTTGTTAGTCACCTCTTAAACTGTATCTCTCAACAATGCACACTTACATGTGTTCTTACCACACCATATATATATTGCATTTAAAGACAACATAAAAAAATACTATTCTTTACTTGATAAACGTCCCTGTGGTCTTATTGTGCATGATCCATTGGTGTACACTGACAAAATTATTTAGTAAATATGTGAAACTTTTCTCTGCTTCTGAAACTTATGAACTTTATAATTAAATATGTATAATTTTTAGATTTGTAAACAGTAAAATTGTGAAATACCATTGCTGTTTAAAATAACTTTTCTATTTTAACTTTTTAATAAAATCATAATTTCTATGATGGCAAAGCTGAATATTCAACAGCCATTTTTGTATAAAATAAAACTAAACTAATAATATAATATAATATAATATAATATAATATAATATAATATAATATAATATAATATATATGTTCCATGACTAAAATATATAATATGTTTCATGATGCAATAAAATTCCCATGTATAAAATCAGGTCCAACATACATTATTAGGTAGGTCAAATGCATTGAGAATTCTTTGTTTTATTGTCAGCAATATTGCTCTAAATGGACGCTTTTATAGACAGAACAAATGTATGTTGAACGTGTGTTTTATACAAAATAGTTTTTTTTTTAGTTATTTGTATTGCCATTTGTGTTTTAGGGTGGAGATCTGTTTGATGCAATCACCTCCTCAACAAAATACACCGAAAGAGATGCTTGTGTGATGGTATTCGACCTGGCAGCAGCTCTCAAATACCTGCACAGAATGTGTATCGTCCATCGAGACATCAAACCTGAGAATCTGCTGGTATGAACACAACTTGCACAGAGACTATGGATCTAAGAATACTTTAATCCACACATCTTTGACACACACAGCAATATAGAGACACAAAACCTGTGAAATAAAAACTTTGCACTTTGTACATGAAAAATTACTTAAGGTACGAAATAATATAAATCCTGGTGGATAAAAATAACCCTTTTTGCCTCTTTCACTATGTGTCGTAGGTGTGTGAATACCCTAATGGTACAAAGTCTTTGAAGTTGGGTGATTTTGGCTTGGCCACAGTGGTTGAAGGCCCGCTGTACACTGTTTGCGGAACACCTACTTACGTTGCCCCAGAAATCATAGCAGAGTCAGGGTAAGAGTCATTGATTGTTTTGTTTTTATATCATCAAAAGTGATATTGCTATGGAAGCATGACTATCTGTGTTTAATAGCCTTTAAAATGCTGGAGGATGAATGCTATTGACTGTCTTTCTATCCGGGCATCGTTGCAGTTATGGGCTTAAGGTGGATATCTGGGCAGCGGGAGTGATCACCTATATCCTTCTATGTGGCTTCCCACCTTTCCGCAGGTAACACTAGATAAAACTGGCTCAGTCCTTCATGTTAAAGACAGCATGAAACAGTAGTTGCGATAGTCTTTTCTTTCCAATAGTGACCTATATCCAAATGAAACGGCTTCTAGAGAAGAGATGCCATTGCAAGTGGAAGGGGAAGTTATTTTGGTTAAAGATTACCAGGACACAAAAATTAAATATTAATGTGCACGGATAAATCATTTATTATAATTACTGCAATATTCCATAAAAAAACAAGAATTGTCTATTTTGATTTCATATTCTGACTTTTTAAAAAATTCAGTCTCATTTTGTTCATTGCGTACTGTTCTCAGAAGTTATTGTTCATTAAATATTGTGTGTGTGTCATTTGTTTTTGTAGTGAGAATAACCTTCAGGATGACCTATTTGATCAGATTCTGGTAGGGCGTTTAGAGTTCCCTTCACCCTTCTGGGACAATATCACTGATTCTGCTAAAGTGAGTACAGACAAACACACATTTTGACACATGCTACATTTCTTAAAATGCACTGTTTTAATCTCACTCATTTATCTCCACATCCTTCATTCTTCATCTTGTATACTCTGTCCTGACTGCTGCACTCCACTTTCTTTCATCCTACTCACCATCATCTCATCTCATTCACATCCTCCCCCTCTCACACTCAGCCCATCCAGCTTTAGAACTGTTTTTGCATGCTAGGTTTATAAAATCTTTCTCTTCACTGAATGGCAGAATGTTTTGCTGTGTTTGCAAATGTGAGTGTTTTAATACACTTTAACGTCTTTATCACATTTTAATTTAGAAAATTACATTTTATGTACAGTATATAGGGGTGTATGTATACTGTATACAGGTATATATATATATATATATATATATATATATATATATATATATATATATATATATATATATAAATTAGGAGTGTAACGGTTAGGGGTGCAATAGATCAAAAAACTCACGGTTCGTATCGTTTCTCGGATCAGAGTCACGGATCGGATCATTTTTCGGATCAGCAAAAAAAAAAAATGGCCTCATGTCTGCTCCTATAAACACACCGATAGCGTTTGTAATGGCTTTAGCCCGGTCTGATTGTGCAACAAGCTTAAATGTCGCAGTGATAAGCGGTTGTTGACCAACCTTCTTTTTCACTCCTGTCAGTGAAACATCGAGGTGATGTTGCTTCAATGCGTAGCCATACTGCCACAGTGCCAACACACCGTCATGGTTTTATCGACTAACCTCTTTCCTTCATCATTATATTTGACAGGGAAGCCAAGTGCTCCCATACAGGGGATTTAAATGACGCGGGTGTTCAAGCTCCTCCCGCTCGCCATGACCACGCTGTGTGGAGTGAACATGCGCACAACTTTTTTTTCATAAATCAATCCGCTGATCACGTGTGTGCCGAACCGAAGATATTGATCAGAACGTATCACGGATCAATGATGATCAGTTGCACCACTAGTAACGGTACACAAAAAATGATGGTTCGGTACGTACCTTGGTATTGAAGTCACTGTTCGGTACGGTTTTGGTGTAGCGGGGGGACAAAGCATAAAAATGCTTTTTTTTTTTAAATGAACTATACACATACACATTTGTTTTATAATTAAACAAATGTGTATATGAGTTTAAATAAATTCTATTATAATTAATCTTAATCTTAACAACAGAGTCCAAAATCATGCTGTAAATTGCACATAAGGCAGGTTTTGTGTTAACATCTAAATCTAATTATAAAGTTAATTTTCTACTCCAATTCATTTTAATCATTTACACAGTGGCTGCATTAGCTTGTTTTCATGACAAATTTATTTAAACATACATTAAATAATCAAGACATTTCTAACAGGTTAAGTAAATATAATGAATAGCCTAGGCTAATATAGAGCATATACAAAACTAACCTGCTGTCGACACTAAATGCCTGAGGTAAATGTATTGATATCTTTCCCCAGTTGAAACACTGGCTGAGAGCAAGGGGGTAATTCATCAACCGGAAACTGAAGCTTCGCGGGAGCCGCCATTGTAGCAGAACTTCACCTGCTGTTAACATTCCATTGACTCCCATTCATTTTCGCGTCACTTTGATAGCGAATAACTTAACATATGAGGCATCCAAAGAATTGGTTTGTCCATTATTTATTTCTAAAGAAACACAACAATGTATGAAAGGCTCCATTACTTTGTATCTTACGTTATGGCCCCGTAGAAGCTGCTTTTATAAAAATAGGCTAATGATTGTGTCATAACCATGCGACTTTCTGTCGCACAATAGATAAATTACCGTATAGACAGGAGGAGAAGCTCGCAGGCAATCTTCTACTGTCTATGCCAAATCTTCTCATGGAGTATGTTTCTTTCATTTGAATGTGCGTAGTCTGATTAATAAAATGGACTCTCTACGAGTTTGGGCCGACACGACTGGTGCAGACATAATGGTCATAACTGAGACATGGCTAAATGCCTCAGTCACAAATGATATGATCAATATCGATTCATATACAGTCTTCAGATCTGATCGTGTAAAAAAAGGAGGAGGAATTGTGATTTATGTGAGATCCACTTTAAACTGTTCCTGCATACAGACAACCAGCAAACCGAATGGTCTCGAACTTCTAGCACTCAAATTAAATCTCGTTGCCGGCTCCGATATTATTGTGGTTGGTTGTTATCGCCCGCGTTCATCGTCTTCAAGCGAGGTATGTACTTTACTTGCGGACTTTTTTCATGATTGGACTAAATATGAATTGATTATTCTTGGCGACTTCAACTGGGATTGGCTGTCGCCATCTTCTGATCTCTTCAAGGAGACCTGTGACTCTCATTGTTTGTTACAGCTGATTAATTCAAAAACCCGGATGAATCATAAGGATTTGGACAGATCTACCTTATTGGACTTAATTTTAACTAATGCCCCCCACAGATATTCAGCATCTGGAGTCTTTTGCAATGACATTAGTGATCACTGTGCAGTTGTCTGTGTGAGAAATTGCAAAATTCCTAGAAATCCACCACGTTATATTTTTAAAAGATTTTTTAAGCATTTTAATGAACAAGCTTTTCTACGCGATCTCTATCATAGTGATCTGGGTGCAGTTTCCAGTATGCCTGATGTTACATTGGCTTGGGATTATTTTAAATTGATATTTTCATCAATTTGTGATAAACATTCTCCAGTCAAAAGATTTAGGATAAGTGGAAAAAATAACCCTTGGTTTAAAGACACCGTTTCCACCTCCATAAAACAGAGAAATGCTGCTTGGGTTAAGGCCAAGAAATCTAACAATCCCCTAGACTGGATCACCTACAGAGCTTTACGAAATAAATGCACAAAATTAATCAAAAGTGCAAAACGTGATTATTATTTGTCTACCATAAATGAAAATATAAATAATCCCACAAAGTTCTGGAAATTAATTAAGTCAACTTCAGTACCAAATCAACTATTTAAATTTCCAGAGCATTTAAATGTTAATCATACTGTAGTCAAGGGCAGAGAAGTTATAGCAGATACTTTTAATAATCATTTTACTTCAGTAGGCTCCACGTCTGATGCCACTATTACGGGTGTTAATATCTTAAATGCTGATCCTATTCAATACTGCCCGTCAGAATCTTTTAATTCTGCACCCATAACCATTGCGCAGGTTCACAATGCCCTAACGAATTTAGACATTAAAAAAAAGGCAGGATTCGATCAAATCGAGCCTTATTTTCTAAAAGTGGCAGCTAATCTCGTATCAGAACCTATAGCCTCTATATTTAATTTAAGTCTCGTTTCAAATGTTACACCTAAATCGTGGAAATCGGCAATGGTTACCCCACTATTTAAAGGGGGAGACCCCTTAGATCCAACTAATTACCGTCCTATCTCCAGATTGCCAGTTTTAGCGAAAGTTTTTGAATCACTGATAAATAATCAATTAAAACAATTTCTATCGGCTAACAATATTCTTCATGATTACCAGTCAGGATTCAGAACAGGACATAGCACCATTACTGCAGCCATGCTAGTCTCTAATGATATTATATCCTCTTTAGATAGTAAAAAGTCATGCGCCGCATTATTCGTCGATTTATCAAAAGCTTTCGACTCCGTAGATCACAAATTATTGTTACAGAGACTTAGGTCTATAGGCCTCAGTGAAGCAGCCTTAAGCTGGTTTGATAATTACCTTTCAGAACGCACCCAATGTGTGTCTGTGGAAAACTATAACTCACCTTTCCTTCAAGTCAATATCGGCGTTCCCCAAGGATCCGTTTTAGCCCCTCTTTTATTTTCTATCTTCATTAATGATTTAGGCAATGGAATAGAGTCAGCGAAACTGCATTTGTATGCAGACGATACAATCATTCATACAACAGCACCTACTTTAAATCAAGCTTTGAACCATTTACAGAATGCTTTTCAAGTTTTGCAGCACTCATTGTCTCAGTTAAAATTGGTTTTAAATACAAAAAAGACAAAATATATGATTTTTAGTCGTGGCCGTTCCAAGGTAGCTGATATTTCAATCTCAACCTCTAATGGTATTTCTCTAGAAAGAGTCAGTTGCTATAAATACATAGGAATCTGGCTTGATGAAAGATTAGCATTCGATGTACATATTGATATGTTGCTGAAGAAGCTTAGGCCAAAATTAGGCTTCTTTTTTCGCTCAAAAAATTGTTTTCCATTTGAGGCCCGAAAGAAATTAGTTGAGAGTGCTTTTTTATCCATCATTGATTATGGTGATCTCTTATATATGCATGCAGCTACTACTCTACTCAGAAAATTAGATTGCGTGTATCACGCTGCTTTACGCTTTGTTTCTGGTGCAGAGTCACGGACACATCATTGTATTCTTTATGATTCCTTAGCTTGGTCATCTCTAACCCTAACCCTAAAGGAGAAAACTACATATGTACTTATTCATTGCAAAAGCTCTTTTAGGTAAACTACCTTCTTATATCTCAAATCTTTTAATCTATTATACAAATACCTATCAAACTAGGTCTAGCTCTCGCCTCCGGCTAAAAGTCCCAAGGGTATTGTCAGAATTTGGTAAAAGTGCTTTTTCTTTTTACGCTCCTTGGACTTGGAATGAACTACAAAATGTATTGAAGCTAGATGCACTTCCAACCCTGACCTCTTTGAAACGTCTTTTACTCAATGTTTTAAAGGAAAATTGTAACTGTTTTCCTTGACTCATTTTTATCAATGTTGTCTGTGAATGTGTAAATTGTGATATTTCTTTTCAATGATTCTTGTGTATGAATTTTTTTTTTTTTGTGCCGCCGTCTTGACCAGGTCTCTCTGGAAGAAGAGATAGCAATATCTCAATGTGATTCTCCTGGTTAAAAAAAATAAAATAAATAAAAAAAAATAATAAAAAAATAAAAAAAATAAAAAAAAATAAAGGAATAATAAATGAGGCAATCGGGGGGCCATAGAGGCATAAAGTCAAGGGAGAAGACCATAGATAGAGAGTCCATAAAAGCAACGGGACAAAATATTTTAACAACGTTTTTGAGGAATTAGGTGATTCAGATTTGTCTTGGCACAGCTACTAGAAGATTTACAACTGTCAGACTGTCATCACGCTCAGTTTGAGCCTGCGCAGTCGCTCAGCCATCAGGCAGGAAGTGCAATAATCGGGCTTCAGTCTTCTCCGTTGAAATCAATGGGGTCGAAGTGTCCATTTCTTTTACTGTCTATATTTGAGAGATGTGAACATATCGATCGATCATCTCTTCTTCTGAGCTTTTCACTGGTAACAAACAGCGTTGCATTGTCGTGTGTGCCCCCTTCTGGATTGGACTGTGGATCGCCTGTGACTGATTGTATTCGTTGTGCGACTGCATGCACCGAACCGTGACGTCCGTACCGTACGGTTCGAGATGAATACATGCACCGTTACATCCATAAAATTTAAATATGTACAGTATATATACTCGCTCTAGACAGAGCATTATTAGCCAACTCAGCTGCTTACTCATAACACATAGCAACACAGCTAAAAGTATTCCTAATACTGTATGTTGGATCTTTTATTAAAAGTAGGCTACTTTTACCTGTTGAGACATGTGTTCACAAGCTGTGTAAGAGCTAGGCGTGTGATGTTTGAGTTGGGGAAGAAACAACGTGTGAAAGGGGCATGCAAGGTTGTTTGAAAATATGCTTTATTTTTGTAATTCCGCTAGGTGCCACTAGTGTCACAGAAACTAAATACTTCACCTTTAACTTTAAGTGCAAAGATTTAATATAAAAGTTTTTGTTTCCTGTCCTTTTGTGTACCCTTTTAATGCTAAAAATCTATTAAGTCAAACAATTTAATGATCATGATGTGTTCATACAGGAGTTGATTGGTCACATGCTGCAGGTGAATGTGGAGGCCAGATACACAGCAGAGGACGTGCTGTCTCACCCCTGGGTCACGGTAAATGTGAGTGGATGGTTTGTTTTTGAGTTTTTTAGGTCAATATTGTGGAGTTATGTAATGCATATCCTACACTGAAGTATCACATTTATACATATTAGAGCCCGACTGATATGGATTTTTGGGGGCCGATGCCGATACCGATATTAGGGAGTAAAAAAAGCCCGATACCGATATATCGGCCGATATTATTTATGTGTATATTATAATACAGTAGCAATATTATTTATGTGTATTATAGTACAGTATACCAGTCAAAAGTTTGGACACTTTCCTATTGGTGTGTACAAACTTTTGATGGGTACTTTACACAGTAGCTATAAACAGAATAAATATATTTTATAAACACGTTTTGCAATGATCACTCAAATGTGGTAATCAAACACTTGTGTGACAGATATGTAATGGAGGCAGGGGGAATGATAGAATGAGAATTATACAGCTGAGCTGTAACCAAACTAGTTTGCATGGCATGTTATATTATATTATATTATATTCTAAATACTGTTGCATAATCTTCACTAACGACGACTTTGTCTTTTAATTTAGTCATAACTTGTATCAATAAATATATAAAAAGTGTCACTGACAAAACCTTATTATCTTCTATTTTTACTCTTAATTCCTCTAATCTCTACCAGTGGAGGAAGAACTCAGATCTTTTTACTAAAGTAAAATGAATAATATCATAATGAAAACGTTTTTAATTACATATGTACAGTACTTTTATACTATTTTAAATAATTAGTAAGCAAAATGTACTAAACGTGAAACTAGGCTACTCTTAATGCAAAATGGCCCTATATAAAGTGTTATAATTATATACATTTTTGGAATATTGCTTGATGTTGTAACGTAGCGTTATCAGGCAGAATGAGCTTTAACACTGTGTCTACACCGGACACGGCCGTTACTGCTCGCGTAGCAACAGCTGTTTACCCTAGACAAAGCAGAATCAGTTTACTGTCGGAGATCGCTCGCGCCACGCATTTTAATCAATGTTTCATCAACCAATTGCCTTAATAAATAAGAAGAAGGCCTAAATATAGCAGACAATATAATCAGGACTTCTCAGCTGCGCGCTTGCAATAGTCACAAGCTCACACAATACGTGACAGAGGCTTGTAGCAGAGAAATCAATTCTGTGAATTACACTGCGCAAATCACAAGTAGGCTACTACCCACCGGATGAAGAAGGGTTGGCTCTCAGTCTCCACAGGCTACATAAAATATTCATTTTATTTTATTTTATTTTATTTTTCGTGTTCGCATTTATGAGGAAAAAACAATGTTACAGACGCGACAGTTCAGCACTACGGACGTGAGCGCTCTGAAAGCGGCACTAATGCTTTGAAACTTTCACATAGACATCAAACAGAAAGCACAAAACCTTTCGTTTCAAAGTGAATTTCGTTTTGTATTAATTGTATCTTAATTTTAATCAATGTTTCATCAACCATTTGCCTGCATTTAATTTATAAGAAGTAAATATAGCAGACGATAGACAATCTCGACACGGAGGCGCCTGCGGGTGAACTGGAGCTCGTCTCATGAACCGAAACTCAGCGTATAGACCTGAGAATTGAAATATATCTATATTGAAATGTCTACTTTTAAACAGAACAATTCAAAACGAAAGACAGACAGACTCATGTAATCGTATGAAATGTGCATTTCTCTCTGGCGCGCGTTCACTGAATATCACGAATCAGCATCGTCAACTTCATCTTTGGCTGACACTGACTGAAAACACTTGTTTATTAATAAACAATTAAAATGTCTCCTTGCTATATTTGTTGTATTCATAATCATTATTACTGCCAGTTCTTGTGACAGCTTTTAGGTGCTTTATTGGCAGCGCCACCCTTACATGAATCACCGTACCCGCATTTTTTAAAATATTCATTTATCGGCCATTATAAATGCCGATACCGATAGTTAGGAAAATGCCTAAAATCGGCCGATAATATCGGCCCGCCGATATATCGGTCGGGCTCTAATACATATATATATATATATATATATATATAATATACCAAAATCAAAATGTATTTTAAGCATTGCATGTTGAGCAGCATGGATGGCCATAAGGGATTCACTCGCACACTTACTCATAAAACATTATTGATGTAATTTGAGCTGTATTAGAGGTTGTTTTGATATTTACATTTTTTTTTTCAAACTGAAACCTACAATTTAGTCAATATGCACGGGTGGACACAGTTACAGTATATTGCTCACCATTAGATTGGCCTATCCTAATCCACTTCAATAACCAACAGGAGGATGCTGCAATGGAAAACAATATGAAGATGGAGGTGGCAGGTAAACTCAAAAAGCACTTTAACTCTGTGCAGAAACAGAGCAACACTTCCCCTGGAGTCTCTGTTCTTGTGGTGAGCAAACACACTCACATATGAGAAACAGTCTGCCCATCATAACTGCAGCTGTTGTCATCTGTTAATATGAACTGCTTAAAAAAACAAAAACAATATCATCCTCTCGGTCCCTAATGATTAGTACTTGGATTACACATAATTCCAAAGCATAGCGTCACTGAAATTACAGCCACTGTGGACACCAGCATCAAATCAATCAGTTTGTCTCCCTCAGCGCTCATGACTTACATAACTGCTAAGTCTCAGGAAATATGAGAGATTATTGTATTGCAAACAAGCACAGCACCAAATATTCCAGAGCTATGAAATTGAAAATGAGATTCAGAAAGCATCACATCAGGCGCAAGTATAACGATCCCGTTCATTTTCTCCATAACATTTTTTTTTACTTTAAGTGATACTGTATTTTTTCAACACACCTTTCAACCATTTAACACAGACCTAGAGTCGTGTGATTTCAACTTTTGTATTTAAAATAATTAACCAAAACAAAAATGTGTTTCATTACGGTTGACCGGGAAGGGACATGTTCGGTTCACTTGGAAACCTGGAATTATCGGAAATGGCCACGACAAAACTATGGTCACGTAGTTTATTTACACATTTAATTCGTGGCCACGAGAAATAGATTTCGTTCTCTCAACATAGATTCTCAAGGCCACACCTTTACATCGGATGACCATGACATAAGGAGGTCGTTACCTCGAAAAAATTATCTCTTGTCAAACCTAAATCACTCAGCAGTGATTCCCTTTAAAGCCGTGGGCACACTTAAGTTAACGACTGTAATGTAATTTGATACTTACGATTGATCATGCCCAAATGCGCCGAGTCGCATTCAGTCGGTGTTTAAAATCAGCTATGGTCGATGGAAACATTAACACTGTAAGTGTGTTTAGTTCAGTCTTAGAGTGTTTCAGCTCTAAGTCATTAAGTGTGTCCCCGGCTTAAGTCAAGGATCCATACACTTTGAATTGTTTACTGGTATATTTGTATATATTTGCATATATTGCTATACTTATACAAGTCATTAGTTTATTCATGTGATTCAAAGCTGAATTTTCTGCATAATTACTCTAGTTTTCAATATCACATGATCTTTAAATAGTCATTCTAATATGCTGATTTGGTGCTCAAGAAACATTTCTTAGTATTATCAATGTTGGAAACTGATTAATATTTTTGAGGAAACAAATTTTCTTTTCAAACATTCTTATATCCAACACAAAAAAACCAAACGTTTGAATTGTGATGTATATACATAGTGTTTAATACAGAGAAATATGCAGTCAGTGCTGCTCTCTATAGTGCCTCAAAATGGCTGAAGGACAAAAAGGAATCATAATCATTTTATTGTTTGGCAGAAGGAGTACTTTATGAGCTCAGAGAGAGACATGGGAGAAACATTTTCAGCCATTTCCACCCTCATGTCTTATTAAATTCCCATCCCAGTTCACTGCACCATAAACCCCTCACTGCCAGTGTCTTAGCTCTTTTCACTGTCATCAAGGTGTTAGTTTCTGTAAATGTGTTTTCAGTGTTGTCATTGGTCTTAACATCGTCTATATTCTTCTTCTCATGATGAAGAATATTGTCTATTACTTATTCTTTGAACTTGACCCCATCATGCAGAACTTGACCTCATCATGCAGTTTTGACAAGACGTCGGTATATATTTAAAGTACTCAGCACATGGGCAGAGCAGTATATTGAATATTCATGATATATTTGCAATGATTTTGCTAGAGCCTTTTTTGTTCACTACACTGCTTGAAAAAGCAGCAAGGGGGTCTTTGGCTGATTGTGTATTGATTTGAATCTCATTTGACAGTTTGAACTATAAGGGCAGGGCTGTACCTACACCCCTTCCTTGCTCTCCCAAGACCCGGAGTGATGTCTGCCACTGGATATTGGGTATTTGAATCCAAATCTAAACCTATTTTTAATGAGCTTGAGAGCTTATGACTATACTAAAATCTAGCACTCTGGCTGCCTCATATTAACCCTCACTGGGTTTTTTCAGCCTTTCTGGTCTTGCCTCACAATAATCATACCATATTGTACCTCATATCCCAACCATAATCTGGTCCACTTTCTGTGTTCCCATCTCCTCACTCCACTCTATGTTCATGGTGGCTCTTTCATGGTGAATACTTTATTGCTGTAATATTCTGAGCCAGATATGGCTTGTGTTGCACATTTGTGCTGTATATTGTTTCTTTCTGGGCTTTAGTTGGAAGGTTTGTATTGGCATGCATGCATTACTGACGGCTTGAATATTAACACTGCAATCTGATGGCCTCTCTCTCTCTCTCTCTCTCTCTCTCTCTCTCTCTCTCTCTCTCTCTCTCTCTCTCTCTCTCTCTCTCTCTCTCTCGCGACAGTATTTCATGGCAGTTGCCAATGTCCTCAAAATTAACCTCATTCTTAGGATCTTGACCATTGCCATCAAAATATCAAAGAAAGTGGTTTAAGAATATGAAACTCTGCCACCATCGCAGTATTGTAATTTAAATTAATAAATCTAATGACCGGGGGAGAGAGAGACATAATTATGCAAAAAAATTGCCTTGGATGAAATATTTTATTTAAAGTTTGAAAGACTTGTTTAGAAATTTTTAGATGAAATGGGGTTTACTTGTTGATTATTTTACTTTTTTATTACATTTAATTGATTAATTTAATTTTGCAGCCAGTAGATTTATCTATTATAAGATATTAAGGATCCGGACAGGTGCTATTCATTTTATCAGCTTTCTTTAAAATTTTTCGGTTTTGTCCACATCAGCTGAGGAACTTGCCAAATAAACCAGATCATATCAGTTTAAAAGAATAGCTCACCCATAAATGAAACTTTTATTAATTACTCACCCTCATGTGATTCTAAATCCATTTTAATCATCACAAGGATATTTTCCATTAAACAAAACAGCAACCGTTCGTGAGCTTAGAATTATACAGTTCTATCTCTGTTTAGGGTAGTTCTGAGATATTGAGCATCAACGTTTTTAAATCCCTGCTGTTTTGTGAGATGGAACCTTTTTATTTTATTAATAACTACTAACAAAATATATTTTTTAGAAAAAATAACACCACACAGACATTAATAAACACCTAATGGATAAGATTATGTCAAAAACTCAATTTCGACCAAAAGTGGAGATAGAACCATATAATTCTAAGCTCACGAGTTCATACTGTTGAAAGCACTATAAAATGTTAAATTAAATAATAATAAAAAAAAACACTAAAGAAGGGGGGAGACCGGGGCTAGTTGTAACACTACCAATTCCACCAATCAGGGATAAGATAGGAGTTATGTGACAGTTTCAGTTTGCTCGGGCTTCCTTTACGATCGCACACGGAGGTTTTCAAGTCTGTGTTGCAATCTCTCATGAAGCTACAGCAGAAAATCAAATTCTGAGATAAGAAAGTAAAAAAAGATAAGATAATATTTTGTTTAGTACTTCTACCATTGTAGATAATGTTGTATGAGTTATATTAGGTCAAACTAGTTTCTATAGTAAAGAATGGTGTATCAACCTCCTGCTAATTTCAAAGCACCATGCTAATACAGCTATTTAAATAATGGCGACAGTGGCGGTGTAGGTTGTAACACGTGTTTTGAAAGTGTTACAACCATCCCCATACAAACAACTATAAATTTTTTTGTGATTTTACAGTTTTTTTCAATTGTTTACATTTTTTTTTATAAAACCGGTTTCTTTTTTTCAAATTGTAATCACAATTATCCAAACACCACACTCAATTGGCATAATTCCTAGATTGTTTGCAAAATGACACACTTCTGTCAAAACATACACACTTCAGTCAAAAGATATACACATATTTGTGAAAATGCTATTAGTTTTCATTTAACCAACACAGGCCTCAATGATCAGACACTATTGCAACCAGTTTCACACTGCTGTGATAAATAAAAAACACATTTGTAAAAAGACTATTTTTAAGAAATAGCATGTGCTAGATTTTTGGCCAGACATTGTTATGTAAGGGATAATTTAGATGAAAAAAAAATTGTGACAAACAAACAACATTCTTCATGATTAGTTTGAGATATAGGGAGAATGTACCCAAATAGGCCTACTGTAAACTTACCAAGCACTGCACAACACTGATTTCTGCAGACTCATATTTCAAGTATTTATTTACAGTATTTCTTACCATAATCAGTTACAGTAATCAACCAATAATGAATTCAATGAAAAAAATAAAATCTGTAGACAAATAAAAAATACTGCATGAAGTACATACAGTTTGACTCTGAAGAAAAAACTACTGTAAAAGCAACAAGAATATTGTAACTATTCAGTTACAGTATCAACCAGAGATTTGGTTGAACTCTTTGTCCAGCTTCCATCGGTGTCAGTCCATGGTTGATAACATGGTCAATAAGTGTTGCACGGATTTCATGAGTCAAATTTGGTCCTCGTCTTCTTTGTTCAGGTTCTATCAACTCTACAAGTCATTCTCTACCTCTTCCTCTACCTCCTTCTCCTCTTCCTCTACCTAGGCCTCTTCCTCTATCCCCTCCTTCACCTCTTCCTCTACCTCCTTCACCTCTTCCTCTACCTCCTTCTCCTCTTCCTCTACCTAGGCCTCTTCCTCTATCCCCTACTTCACCTCTTCCTCTACCTCCTTCACCTCTTCCTCTACCTAGGCCTCTTCCTCTATCCCCTTCTTCTCCTCTTCCTCTACCTGGGCCTCCTCCTCTACTTCCTTCACCTCTTCCTCTACCTCCTTCACCTCTTCCTCTACCTCCTTCACCTCTTCCTCTACCTAGGCCTCTTCCTCTATCTCCTTCTTCTCCTCTTCCTCTACCTGGGCCTCCTCCTTTACCTCCTTCACCTCTTCCTCTACCTCCTTCACCTCTTCCTCTACCTCCTTCACCTCTTCCTCTACCTCCTTCACCTCTTCCTCTACCTCCTTCACCTCTTCCTCTACCTAGGCCTCTTCCTCTATCTCCTTCTTCTCCTCTTCCTCTACCTGGGCCTCCTCCTTTACCTCCTTCACCTCTTCCTCTACCTCCTTCACCTCTTCCTCTACCTCCTTCACCTCTTCCTCTACCTAGGCCTCTTCCTCTATCTCCTTCTTCTCCTCTTCCTCTACCTGGGCCTCCTCCTTTACCTCCTTCACCTCTTCCTCTACCTCCTTCAACTCTTCCTCTACCTCCTCTTCCTCTACCTCCTTATTCTCCTCTTTGAGCTCCCCCTCTTATTCTCAGTCTTCTTCTTCTTCTTCTAGCTCCTTCCATTTTTGTTGAAGACAGGTGAACTCACCTGCTGCCTTTTATAGCACACCTGAGTGCTGCGTTTTCAAATAAGCACATGTGTGCTTCCACGCCTGATGGATGTGCATATCCAATTCATTCATTAGTGTGGTCAATGGCAAACCGGGGCTTTGTAATGACAAGGAAGTAACCTCACAATCCTTATCTGTGTCTAAGGTGTGGAAATGTGTGAAAATGTGTGTAGAGTTTTATAAATCACTGTGTGTAATGTTTTGCAAAAAGGGTGAAGCTGACAACGTGCTTACAATTGTGCAAATCTAGGCTGGTGTTTTGCTCCTTGAGTGTAAGGTTTTGCTAATAGGGGGAAAGTTTTAATTTTAGTGTGTAAGCAATTGAAAAAAACTGTAATAATTATACAGAATTCCTAGAACTCGGGTGAGAAATACAGATCGTGGAGTCGATGCCAGTCTTTTAAAAAGAGCAGCAGAGGAAGTTTGTTCTTGTCACCGTTTGTGACTTAAAATGCATTTCATTTGTTTGTTCTTGTCACCATTGTGACTGATAAAGAATGCATTTCATTTGTTCGTTCTGTGGAATGGGGGTAAGTGTTTATGTAATTTGCTTTCTCACACACACACACACACACACACACACACACACACACACACACACACACACACACACACACACACACACACACACACACACACACACACACACACACACACACACACACATACACACACACACACACACATACACACACACACACACACACACACACACACACACACACACACACACACACACACACACACACACACCAGTGGTGGGGTAGGTTGTAACAAAGGACCACCTTGTATAAATGATCATCTCACAAAGTCTGTGATATATTTGAAGAAATTTAAATTGTTGCCATTTGTAGTAGACAAATATGTGTACTTTGCCTAAAAGTTTCAGACGTGTAGCTAAAAAAAAGAGGTAGTTTTAGGTGCTGAAGAAAAAAGTGTTACAACCCGGTCTCCCCTACTATATGACTCATCTGCTATATTATGAACTGATAATCAGCTCTCAAATTAAATATTGTGCCATTGACATTGGTTCTCGTCTTGTAACCAAACATCATTACATCAGACATGCAACATAGGTACCAAAAGCTATCATATGGCTTTAGATGGCCATATGGACTAAATTGATGGTGCTTATAGTGGTTTTTGTCCTTTTTAGAATTTGACAGCTTGTTTGGATATTGAAAAAAGCAGCATGCAGGTATGGAACAATATGAGGGTGAACAAACAATGTCCAGAATTTTCATTTCTGAGTGATCTGTCCCTTTAAGTGGCTATATTGAGCTTTATTTAAGCAAGCTGGTGTTTCTTAAGTAGTCCTTGTGAAATGTCCCTCAGCTGAACTGGTAGAGGTTATGTTAGTGTTGTGTAAGAATGTGTGCTGTATGTGCTCTGTGAGTAAGACTAGTCTTTGTCCTCTGCTTCTGCTCTCCCCATGGCATTGCTATCCTCTGACTAGTTCCAAGGCAATGGTATGTACTAACACTAACTGCTATGCTCCTCCCTCCCCGCCGCCGTCTCCTCACACATACACTTTTATACTGGGAGAAAGTGACTGTAACATCTTAATTTTATTTGATTATTTAATTTAACTTTTTTTAACTAATTTGAATCTATATTTATTATTTATATATTTTAATCTTTGTATTTATTTAATCTTTTTTTTTTTCCACCGATTTTCTCTAAACATTTCCTCGGACTCCCTAGCACTTTCTTTGGCCCCCAGTTTAAAAAAAAAAAAAACCTGGCTAAGCGTTCTTGACTCACTTTAATCCTGCCATGAACTTCAGTGGTGTTTTTCACTCTCTGCCATTTTCTGTCTCTTTCTCTGCTGTGGTCTATTTCCACCTGCGACGTGATCAATAGTATTGACTTTTCAATGAAACCGGGTTATTCATAATGTCTTTTATATCTTAGTATAGACCTGTTTCATGTTACAGCAATGAGAAAAAACACAGAACAGCTGCTTTATTGAAACCTTAAAAGGGTCATGCAAAATTAGAATTCTGCCAATCATTTTCTCACTCACATTTATCATTCCGATGGCTTTCTTTCTTGCATAACTAAAAAGATGATTATTGTGAAGAATGTTTTTGTGTTTTTTTTTTTCATTGGAGGTGCAAACGAGAGTCAGAAAAATATCTTTGTTAATATTTAATGGACTTGAGCTCATTGTTTTATACATTAACTAAAGTAAACTAATGGGATCGTATTATATGCATGGTGGGAACATGCAGATGTTGTCTCACATAAAATCTCTCAAACCTTATTGAATGGGTATTTTAGAAAAAAAATCTACCTTTTACCAGTGCACAAATTGTTTACACCCTACAAAATAATTTTGTCCCCACAAAGATAGTAGTACCAGAAATGTTTGGCCTTGTGGGGACATTTTTTATTTTATTTTATTTTTTTGGTCTCCATGAGGACAACAGCCTATACATCATATTAGGTTATGCTTTATAAAGATAAAAAAATGAATGCAGAAAGTTTCCTGTTTATGAGTAGGATTAGGATAGAATACAGTTTGTATATTATAAAAATCATAATGTCTATGAAATATCACCATAAAACATGAAACCCGTGTGTGTGTGTGTGTGTGTGTGTGTGTGTGTGTGTGAGTGTGTGTGTGTGTGTGTGTGTGTGTGTGTGTGTGTGTGTGTGTGTGTGTGTGTGTGTGTGTGTGTGTGTGTGTGTGTGTGTGTGTGTGTGTGTGTGTGTGTGTGTGGTAAGAAAGTCATAATTTTGGAACAACATGAGGCTGAGAAAATGATGACAGATTTCTAATTTTTTGGTGCTGTCTTTCTGTTCCTTTAAGATTGAATTTATCGCTTTCTTGACCTCCCTGATTGTAACTTCATCTCACTTACTCTTTCCCTACTGAATTGTTTTCAATTTCCTTTCCATTTCTGGGTGGGTGCACCTCATGTGAACATTAACATGCAGTATTGTCTCTCTCGTAGAACACAGCTCTAGATAAGGAAACTATCCAGCTCTCTCACCGACGTAAGGACAGCAGCCCCCCTCCAGGAAAAAGCCCCTCCTCCACCCATCCAGAGAGACGACGCTCCAATAGGAGGCGGTCATCTGCCCAATCGGTGGATTCTAGGAGTGCTCCTCTGGTTGAGCCTTTAACCTCAACAACCCCCAATACACCATCAGCACCTCTGCCCTCCCCTCACTCTGCCCCACTTCCCTACTTCCCAGAATGCAATGCTGAGGCCAACAAGGGCTTGCCGAAGGAAGAATAACTCTACTTAGCAGAAACAATATGGAGACAATTCCAAATATACATAAATAAATAATTAAATAGCTACTCTGCAAATCTTTAATGCTTCATTCTAGCTAAAGACTGGAATACACTACACAAGATTTGCTCCGATTTTTGCCCCAATTTACAGTCTGGAAGAGTTGCCAAAAGTGTTTTCTTATCCATTGTGACAGACATCTAAGTGAAACAGCTTCTCGAACAAGAAAAACATATTGGGCAAATCGGGAATTGATTGGATCATTGTTGTCTGCTATTGATCTCATGTGAGTGACAGGTTATCCCGTCCTTGTGGCGAAAAACACATCATGAAAAGAGATGTTGCGGCAAGAGGGACAGGAAGATCACAAGGGCACATGAATTGTATAAAATAATTTTGAGAGACAAATTATTTATAGGCTAATACTGCGATATTTCATAAAAAATAAGAATAGTCCATTTGGATTTCATGGTGACTTTAAGGCTGGAATACACTCCACAACTTTAAAATCTGAGCAGATTTTTAAACGCTAACTGAGTTCCTAAAGCTACAAACTCACACAGAAACACTCGCCTCATTGCTAGACGCATTACAAATGTATCTGAAGCTAAACATTTCGGAGTCTGTTCCCATCATACACAATGTGATGTTCTGTGAAATCTGTACACTTAAATCTGCAGACTGGCTCTGAACCTCTGACTTTCAGCAACTATAGACTCATCCAGACTGTAAATCGGGGCAAAAAACAGAGCAAAATTTGTGTACTGTATTCCAGCCAAATAGTACAGTTAGAACTGTTTATATAGTGGTCGTCTGCTCGTCTTTCTTCTTCTAGTTTGGCTTTGGATTCCAGCACCCAGGGTGTGTTTGAAAACGTTGATGTGATTGATTGTATATAGGTGCATTGGATATCAAAGATCCGCTCTGCTTTTGTGTTTACTGACATGAACTGCTCACGTTTCGATTGTGAATAGCAAGCACGTTTTAGGGTGGATCTAAATCTGCTACTGGAAAGAAAGACTTTGAAACTGGCAAGAAACTTGTCCTGCTGAAACTTGAAAGTATGTTTGAAAATAGGCCGCTTGACCTTTTGACTGCTGAAGAAACACAAGAAAACTATTTGCATTTGTGTGTGTGTGTGTGTTTTTAAGAGGGTGTGCCTATATTGCACTACTGTCTTCTGGAGTCATTCTGCAGTAGTTTAGAGTTGCCTTCATATGAGCCAGCAAAGCAAGAAATCTGTAGGGATTGTTAATAGTTCTGTTGTTTTGCTAATTTATTTGTACAGATTAGACAATGTGAAATTGTATTTTAGAATAGTTTGATCTTTTCAAGTCGGAGTCATTATGTGCACGATATTTTGATTTACAGTATTAGATTACAATCTGTCTTGGATTTGTCACCTATTTCTCCATGTACTGTCTGTACTTATCTCTTTGCTCGCCATGGCCCTGATTCAAAGAGGGAGATGAAGCTCGATAATAAATGTATATGACACAATGAACTGATTTTTGACATATTCAAGGCTTTGAGAAATATGGCAATATTCAGTATCATCTCTGGAAGGCTATATATTTCATGTTTAATAGATTTTCATTTTCTATTAGTGTTCCATATCATATCATAATCAAGGAAATGCAATAAAATTCTCTGTTGTTTATCCTTGTCTTGTCCTTATTAGCCTACGGAATGATCCCAGTAAACTCTACAAACCAGCCAAATAGCTGCTTTACTTTCTCTAGCATAAAAAACAGGTGTAGCGTAATGCAACATCGCCATCTGTGGGTGGAGAATGGGGCTAAAGGACACCCGGGGTAAAACTTGTTTTTGTATTTTTTCCCCCAGTCAAATGAATAACACACCTTCACATTTCCTTCATCACTCTATTTCCTATCGATTATTTAGAAGACCTATATGGCACAAAGGTTTGTCCCTCCTGAGAACCAAAAAAATAATATTTTTTATTCATCTTATGCTATGCCCTCTAGTGGACACCAGTAGGCTTCAGTTGTTTAAAAAGTAAAAAGAGATGAAATAAAAAGAATAGATAAAAACAATGGGATTTTTTTTTTTTTATTCACCAATACATTTTCAGGTTTCAGGTTCCAAAATTGAATGAATTGATTTACCATTTTACTTTATGCAATATGTTGGTTAATTGGGTAGTTATATTCAATACAATATATGATGGTGATCTATCACGGTGAAACCTCCAAACATTTGGTATCTCTAAGAAAAGCCCTCAATGTCCTATACAGGACATCCAGACTTAAATCTGTGACATGTATGTTGTCAGAGAAATTCAAAATAGAATGCCCACAGTGTACAAAAGTCTATTCCTGGGTTCCAGGAAGAATATGGTTGCCTGCTATAGGCTAGCCTAGCATATACTGCTATTTAATATGTTATTTGCCAGCTGTAATTGGCAAACACTTTAAAATGAACTGAACTTTTTTGCAAAACACCGTCCTTGACTAACAAAAAATGATCTTAATTTCCTTTTAAAATAAACAACAACTAGCTTTACACCATTTTTCTAATTTCAAAACCTGCTTCTCTGCCTATAAATGATCCATTCGTTCATTTCTACTTTATAATTTTGCATTTTCGTCTAATTTGTAGACAGAAAACAGCAAAAGTGAAAAAACACATCCTTGAGGTGCCCCCGTGTTTAAAGACAATAGGCTATATTTTATTTTTAACCCCCCGGGCGACAGCTCCGGTCACATCCTACTTTTCAGCTATTTCCTCCCGGCTTGTAAAGTTAGCCTAAACTTCAGCGATGGCGTAGCTCTAAGCTAGGCTACAGCGTTTATAATAGCAAAATAATACAGAAGTATTGTTTTGAAAAGTCTACAAAGTGATATTAGCCCCAAAAAAGTGTCCCAGATTTGTTTAGGCTACATTACTAATATTTAATTTATATTATATTTTCTAAAATTATTATCGTAATTATATATATATATATATATATATATATATATATATATATATATATATATATATATATATTCAGAATCATGTATTCCACACACACACATATATATATATATATATATATATATATATATATATATATATATATATATATATATATATATATATATATATATATGTGGAATACATGATTCTGAATAGTCCGGCGGCATTGAGCTGTCCACTTTTACTGTCTATAGCTGTCCATAATCTATAAATTGGCAACGCAAGTTGGATAACTCATTACCGCCATCTAACGACTACAAATGATTACTACGATTACCGTCTGTAATTATATATATTTTTAAATGCCCTCTCTCAGTCAGCGTTCATTTTAAATTATTATCTAGAAAACGAAAATATCGATGAGCAAAACAATGCACATGTAAAATACTCAAAGAGCTTGACGAGAATTCACCATTTACGCTCGCATACACAAGAAATTAGATTTTTTAAAACAGTCTTTCAGCACCAACACAGACACAACATCTAATCAAATAATGCTAATAATACTACTAGTAATCGTAATAATAATACGTGGTCGCGTTCTCTTAACACTCAATATCCCATAAGCCCCAAGGGCACTATACGATATTGCGTCATGGCGTAAACGCCATTGGCCAATTCCTGTTGGGTCGGCCATATTGGAATTTGAAGTCTGCTATACTGTGAGCAGGTTGGCAGGCTCTTAGATTATATCTCTCAAATACAGCTATATTTTATCCGTGTCCGCAGCGTAAGAGCCTGGCATTGCACCAGAGACCCTGCAGTTTGTGGACGGAGCGCTGTCTGTGTATTCCGTGGGTAGAAATGAGTCCTACAGACGCCAAACGCGGAGCAAAGCGCAGGAAGAATAAGCGGGGCGGCGGCGCAGGGAAGGCCGGAGCTCCGCCAACACCCTCCAGCGGCACTGCGCACGGAGACCCGAGCACCATCCCCAGCCTCAACGGAGAGGTGAGCGGCAGCTGGGGCATGCGGGGTGGTTGATGGTGCATATGGGTGTCGTTTACTCCAGATTCCATGATATTGGAGGCCTAGGAGAAGCTCCTGTAGCTGTTCTCACATTTACATATAGGCTGAGCTGAGCTTCACTGATCTAGAGCTTTAATCTTACAAATTTCCTGGTCTGATCATCGAAACATGGGAAGAAAACTGTGAAGACGTGTGGAAAGCACATTTAGAGTGATTTTATGCAACGGATGTGGAGGTTTGAGTGGTTTTATCGCTCAGTGTGATGTGAAGCTAACTTGTCAAGCGCTGCCCAGTTTTAGCTGATGTGTTTACAAGGGGTAACTTTACTTCAATAACCATATGATTTTTATCAACCTTCCTTAATAAAAAGCAGTAAATGTATTATTGAGGCTGAAAATATCATTGTTTATGAACCGCATTCAACAGGAATGTAACCATGTCGATAGACAGATCAAATGCTAAAGTCCACCGTTTTTTGACATTCAAGTTCAAAATATTCCCTCCGACGTTTCTTTATTTATTATTTTTTAGCACAGGCTCTTTATTTTAAACTTTATGTATTGTGTTATTAAATAAAATGGAGGTAATAACTGCCTTTCTGAACTTTCTGACAGTTAAAGCATAATCAAACCGGAAGTACTTGAAAATATTCAACCGTATATGTCAACAAAGCCTGTAATATGTCTGTTATTGGTTTTAAATTGAGACCTATACAAAGTTTGTTATTTGGACGTAAAAGTAATGTGATGTATAGTCACTTAGCACTTAACCCATATTTATAGACCTACACACACACACTCTTACCTCAGTTTATCAGCTGCTTTCCTCTCGTTTGAGTTGTGTATTTATGCAGTCCAGCCTGAGAAATGTCATGGAATGAATAGGTCACTCACAGCACCTGGTCCAGTGTCCAGGGCTTTGTCAGAGATTTGTTCTTTCTGATGTTATACCTCTGTTTCCAAGGTAACCACATATGTAGCTTAACAAGATTATCAGTCTGTATCAGAAGCAAGCAAAAGCGACCATTTCATCTCTGGACTGAATCGTGGCTATTTTGCTTACATACAGTGCACAGATTTCAGTGACCAGAGGGCAAAACATGAGGATGTCTAACTGTCTATGATTTCTGAATCTGCCTAATGACATGTTCTCTTAGGAGTTCAGGTCTTATGTGAATCATTTGTTGCAATATTTCTTTTCATGAAATTACACAGCCAAACAACCGATGGTTACCTTCGGTAAAGCTGTTTGGAATCTAACTGTACAGAGCTTGTTGGCAGGTTGTTGTCTCAGGAATCATTGTGACATTTTTGTGTTTAACTAAGCACATGCTCAAGACATCACATTCCTATTCCAGATAGCCATTTTGGTTAAAACTGAAGCGTGTAATACTATTTTTTTTTTTTCTCTCAAACAGATTTTCTAAATGCTGCCATTGGTCAGACAGACGGCTATTGGTTAAGCCAATGTGTCTGTTGGTCAACAATTGGCTTAGGCTAAATGTTGTATCTGCATTTTAAACTGAGATATGAGGAAGGCACTTTACAATGGAAAATGTCACTCATCAGCTTTAAAGCAGTTTCATTTTTTTTTTTGGCAATGTAATATTGTGGCCATAGCTGTCTGTATTTTCACAAGCACTGATTTATTGAATAGCTGACAACCTGCTGGCTATTTTAAATAAAAAAATGATTCTTTTAACAGCCACATGGAAATGCTCACCTAGTTTAGAAGGCACTCTTTTAGCTGAAGTCGTAAACAACATAGTGTATGTAATTACATTATTGTAATAAGTTTATAACCTTGAGCCTGGAATGAGTTGATTTATCGCCGGCTTTCTCTTTAGGTCCCACTGAATGGCGCACCACAGTTTTCAGAAGGGCCAGTAAACGCTGACTTCTCTGGAGTCCTTCAGGTAACAGGCAAATCTCTCACTTTGGAACACAGCGCTCTGCCTTATTTGCATTTCCTGTGTGCGGTAGCCGGTTGCACAGCTGTGATTTCCTGAAAGTCTGATCCGGTGTAAGTTGAGTTAGCCTACTGTTTTGAAGCGTTATTCTAGTCTTCTAGAGTGCTGAACCATTGATCTCCTGTAGCGGATGACCATTAGTGCAATTTGAGAATAATCCGTATGGCCATTTTACGTATCTAGCAGAAGCAAAAGCTGCTTCCTCACAGTTGATCTGTTTTGCTGTCTCTTACGCAGACCCCGTTCACTTTCGGGGTGAACCAGAGGGCACCCTACACCACTGGTGACCGTTGCCTGCTGTGTCGCAGCGAGCGTAAGGATGCCGTCTCCCAGGATATTGGAGGATCCAGTCAGAATGGCACATCCCAGTCACCCAAATCTTCCAACGCCCTTCAGTTGCCTCTGTACGTCTGCTCTGACTGCAAACGTACAGTGGAGAAGGACGATCGTCAGCCCTCCCTCGACCAGTCTCTTTTGGTACGTTCCTTCAACACTTGCATGTTTCTTATCTGCCTCTAGCCTTAAAAAACATAATTGGGCAAATAATGAGTCTGAATTTCTATAATTAACATGCTCATTTTCAGCTGAGTCAGAGAAATTTAAAGGAAGTGTTGATTCACTCAGTATTTTGCCCTCATTAAAAAAAGTTTACCCCTAAAGCAACGAATAGTACCTCTCCAGTCATGTTTTAAATAAGGAAAGATAAGCATAATTTTACATGGATGGAGCTGCCTCATGTTGAGAACACATGACCAGCCAATGAATACTTGCTTTATCTTAGTAAACCCCATTTTATTTGACATCTGATATATTGTGCCGTTTGGAATCTGTATTATTCTAAGATGGCTGTTAGGGTAGAATAAACTAACAAAAAAATCGTGTCTTCAAGCATTTATTTATATCAAAACATTCTATTGGGGGTCGCGAGACTTTCTCTGTGTTCTCGCTGTTACACCGGCACAGCCAATAAGTGCGCTTTACAAAAGGCTCATTGCAGCAGGCTACGTTTACATGCAACCAAATCATTCGTTAGTAAACGCATTGACAGCTCAATCGGACCGAAAAGCCTTCATGTAAACACCTTAATCGATCCTAATGAGCTCGATGTGAATGAAATTTCGATCGGATTGAAAGGGGTGGTTTATTCCTTTTCTAATCCAATCGAGACGACATGTAAATACTTGATCGGATTGAAAACCGAAACTGAAAGGACTGTGCATAGCATAATGATGTATAACGCACTGAACAAGCTGTTCTCCCTGTTAAATAAAGTGTCATATAAATGAGTGTCCCGTCATTCTATAATTCTCCTTTCACTCACTCAGCGTCAGTGAAGTGGAGCAGGACAACGTCCCACCAGTCCTTGTTTCAGACTCTCATCCACAAACGACTGGTTTTGGGCATTTTTACTGCGTGATAAATATAAGCAGCACGGCACAACGGTTCATATGCTCATTGTCTCCAAATTATGACCAGAAATGGATCAATATTACGTCTACTGTATAAAACAAATGTAAGAGAATAGTTAGTATGCGCAAACAGCGGGAAACTCTGTATATTCGTGCAGTGTGCGCATTTAAAAAAATCGATTCCCATTTGAAGCTTGTGACATATATAAACACAAAAATCAACCCTATCACGTTTAGTGTTCATGTAAACACTCCATTCAGATTCATCAATCGGAATGAATTCAGTCCGATTGAAACAAAAGTTGTGCTTGTAAACGTAACCGGTCCTCCAACGAATCGTATTTTCGAATGTCGTACATAAAATCATTATTGCCGTAACTTTCTAACGCTGTTTTTCAACTGTCCTATCACAAAAATGTATTATTGCCACGAACGGCTCTTATGGGACAAGGTCCTACTCTCTTTATGTAGTGTTATTCACACTAGCCCTATTGGTATGCCAGACCTTATTATACTGTATGCAGCCACGAAAACACAAAGCAAGAATAGGCTGACAACAGCTAGTTTGTGCGACACTACGAGTCGCACTTTTCCAAATTCCACGGCGTCTTGATATGATCATTTCAGAGCGGTAGTCTCAAGTGTCACTTTAATGTGAGTAAAAAAAATCTGTTTGCCTCAGTCTGCCTAATTATTGAAAATATTTGTGTTTTGTGAAATTAATTATAAGCATATAGGTGCTGTCTAGGCAGCACATGTACTAATTATAAGCATATAGGCCTATGGTGTAGCCTAGGTCTAAGAGGCATTTCAGTTAGGCTATTGATTTATTTCCAGCCTTAGTGGGTTGTATGACTGGCATACAAGGAAAAAGTGGGTCGCAGTAGGCAAAAGGTTAAGAAACCCTGATGTAAGATACACTTTTTACCCTTTGCAGCTGTGATGAAGACAGCTGTGTGTTACCACTAACATCCCATGTTATATTGCTTTCGTTAGTAGTTTCATTTTCACTCAGCATTGATTTCACAGGCAGGTAGATGTACTGTTTTCCTGTTGACATGTTTTTGATAAAGATGTTTTTAGATCAGTTTCCCAAACTTCTGAGTCATAAAGCCCCCCAAAAATCCGCGAAGGATCCATGGTCCCCCAGTTGTCTCTGCATGAAATTACTTCATTTATTAATAGTCGGATGTAGGGATGGACGATATATTGGTAGACATGGTCAACTGGTAGAGATTTTGGACTATCGTCTCTATTGCAATTATGCTCACGTGACATTGCTGTGCTACGCAGTCATGAGAGTTTATCTTTTGCACAGGCGTTTTTTAAGTATACGCTTATTTCACGCAGCCGTAATTTTGAAATCGAAAGCGAGGCTCCGGTGGGACGAACCCCAGAAGTAAAGATAAACAACAATGCCTTGGACTACCAACCTGAAGCTGCTGCCGGGGATTTACATTTGTGTAAATCCAATTACACTATTGGATGTTAATATCCAATATAGGATATGTATATAGTTCGCTCCTGCTTCTTTTTTTACTTTCTAAAAAAAAAAAATTTATACATGAATTTCACTGTGTATAGTATAAAGTATGAACGAAATGTATGTACATTTTTAGAATAACTAATTTCTACATCAAACACAACAATACGCCATCGCATTCGCGACTCTCCTATGATTAAAGGCGACACCTCCGGTTTTCTTCCCACCGGAGCCTCGCTTTCGATTTCAAAATAACTGCTGCGTGAAATAAGCGTATTGTGGTTTAAAAACAAGTGATTTTAAACCATTGAAGGCCAGAATGCAACAAAAGACCTCTCTTTTTGCTATATGCGTGTGATGTTAGAGAGACATTCTCATCACTGTTTGAGAGACAAGCTCAATTGAAGGCACTGCTCATAAAGCGTGTGAGAACTGAATGAGTACGTTTTGCCGATTAAATGGGCTTGAATGGATAAAAACACATACTTGTGTGTCAAAGTGACCATGTCTTTGCAAGTAAACACAGTCCTTATGTCTTAAGTGAATGTAAACAGTTGAGAAGGAAAACACAAGTATATTGGATCCATGCAGTCAGTCTTAAAATGACAGCATCCAAATTTGCCTGCTGTCGTTCTTAATGTTAATGCAAATGGTGACAACAAGAATTATGAAATTTCAATGGTATCAAACATTTATATATTGCTTTGAGCAACATTTTAAATTACATTATTACAGCTCCATTTTAATTGAAAAGTAACGTGAAAGACATGTTTGTTTGTTTTGTGCAGTGGTCAAAGATGTCCATCTAGTGTCCATCTGACAAAGAAAAACAATAAAAAACAGTGCAGTGGAATGCAAAAATGCACTCTGTGTGAATGACCCTTTAAAGATTTGATGTCCGACTGTATAGACTTCAATTTAAGGTGGAGATTAGCAGAGAAACATTACCTTGTTAGAGAGGTCAGGGTATTTGAAGGACTGGTGCAACCAGAACTGAATTTTTTTTGTTTTTTGGTGTGATTAGCTAAACCAAAATTTGTGAACAAAGCCACACGTGTGTTAAGGTCATCCATTCATAGGGCATAAATGATCAAGCAGGGAAAAGCTGGAAGTGCAAAAACTGCCTAATCATGAAACATATAAGCATCATATGATACAATGTCATCTATACAATGTTTAATTAGGAATTTGCGAAGACGATGTGTTGCAAGACGGTCCCTGTGGAGAGAGCATGCTTTTAACTGATAAAGTTCAAACATTATTAAAAACAAGTGAACAGTCAAAATACACAAATACAAGCGTAAATGAATGCTAAATAGCAAAGTTACAAAGTCTAACCGTAGTATTCAGGTACAGAAATTAGTAATTAAGCCTAAATGTAGCCTTTGTTCACTGTAGAAATTAAATAGTTTCATCTTTGAAAAATCTGTATTTTGTTGTTTTATTAACATTAACGAAACAACAGTAGGAAAGTTATGTGTGTGCTGTCACTTTAAGACCGAATACACGCACCGAAAAAACTGACAAACGTTATGGTTTCTTTCTCAACGGTTCACTTATGACATAACCAAGATAATACTTGCTGAGACGGCTATTTAGATGAGTTTTTAAACATAATTTTGTGTGCATGTGTCCGTTCAAGTTCAAGGAAACGCAAGAGAGGAATCAAATTGGTGTTTGAGCGTTATCTGAAACGCGTGCCTCTCTCAAGTGCGGGTCCAGATTTAATGCACGGGTCCCAATTTTTGCCTCTTCTGCGTTTAAAATTGGCATTACAAAACCTGTCCAAATTACAAACTTTCACTCTATGATGTTTAAATTTAGCAGTTAATCTGCGAATCGCATGCATGCTGAACCGTGGGGCAGCTGGTCCGTACGGATCAAGTGCGATGTATAATGTTTCATCACCCCAAATTACATAATCCGACTGTCGAAAAAGGCACAGTGCTTCCTTCAACTGGGTCGGGTCATGTTCACAACTTAAACAAACCGTACCAGAGTTTGTTTGGAACCAGACAGAGTCTCGGTACGGTTGTTTGGTCTACACCCGAGTGTGACCTCTATTTGTGGCCACTATGACCACTATTTGTGACCACTTTAAAGTGCCCTTTAAGCGTTTTTTCACGTTAAGCGGTTTAGAATGTCCCTAGGAAAACCAACTTATTAACATTGGCTGCCACTTCTGCGATGATGGCTTTCCTGATGCTAAATCCAGCCTTGGAGAATATCCTTTCTGATGGTGTGCATCCACTTTAGATTTTCTTATCCCAGACATTGTTATAGATTTAAATCCTTTCGGCCAAGATCCTCTCTGTTGGTCCCGGAATTGTGGAAAGTGAAACTTAAATCTGTCACAGGGGTGGTTGGATTTATTTACACATGTTAAAAATATTTATTAAAAGCTTCTTTCTTTTCACATTTTTATTTACAGCATTATCATAATAAGCTGTATATTAACTTATTGGCAGAAAACCGGTAGTTAGATGTGAAATCAGACATTGAGCACCCCCATATAGCCAAAATGGCATGATCCTGTTTCATAACACCTCTGCGAAGATTCGACTGTGAGATTGGTAGTCGAATCAGACTCCTGATTCGAAACCCAAACTTCGACTATTCGGGGTCACCCCTAAAAAAAAAATTTAAAAAAAAAAAAAAAATATATATATATATATATATTACTATTTTTTTTTTTTTTTTTCATTTGCCAGGAGTTTATACACGTGTAAATAGCATAAAGCAATAATTGGTGGTACCTAATTATTTTCTTGTTCTTCACCAGAATCAGGACTTCTTATTGCACATGCCGGTGGGTAATGGCGGTTTGTCCCAGGAGCCCTTGGGTCCCGGAGGGAGACTGACAGTCGGTGCTCCTACACTGCCTGCTCCAGATCTCAGCTCTGCCCTCACCGCAGACACAGTGTGTAGCTGTGAGGCCTGTTACGAGCGGAGGTATGTCCTGCATCAGTCCCAATTGGATTTTTTGAATGCATGTTGTCGGATCAGCTTATTCATAGTGTTCAATGCAGTGTTCAACTAGTCTGTTGTTTGACTGATCAGTCTAATTAAATGTATTTCGTCTTCTAAAATGTCTTGATTGTGGTTTCTTTGGTTAGGGAGATCACGGCTGAGTCAGAGCGGGAGTCACAACAACTGCAGAATCACTGGTCTGAGGTCAGATACCTGGTCCGGTGCATTTACCGTCAGACTGGGACTCCGCTGGCTGATGATCAGGATCAGCCTTTAGACCGGGACAAAGAGAGCATGAAGGAACTCGTTGACAGGTATTCTTTCAGAATGAATTTATCCTAAGAAACACAAGATGCAGTTGTTTAATAATGTTTTTATCTATGGGATTGAGCCAGAACAAATCCATCTAGCAGTTTTTGGAAAAGGACACAAAATATATTAATATATTAAGATAACCATCAGAGTTGTTGAAACAATTCAATCATGTGTTTGCCACTGTAAGTGATTTTAGCTTCCACTATTTTGCTAATCACAGCCACACATGTTCTTTCTAATTTCAGCAAACCCAAACACACAAAATGATTCACCGACAGAGTTCTTTACTCTGTCTAGGTTTCTTATTGGTGAAATAAAAAGAAAACTCTTTTTTTTTTTTGTCTTTCCCTCTTGCTGTTTACACACCCTCTGGCTGAACACAGGTCTACAGGTGTAATTTCTCAGATTACTTATTTCAGGGAAATTTCTCATATAATGGGGTCTTTTTATGCATAGTGTTCCAGAAAAAAGGCTGATTCGACCACATTCGCCATCATAAGTAACTTCATGCTACATGTACAGTTCCTTTCAAAAGTTTGGTGTCAGTAAGAATTTTTTTTTAATTTCAGTTTTTACATTTTGAAATAAATTAATACTTTTACTCAGTTGTCATTCATTAAATTTTCAAAAGTGACAGTTAAGGGTTCCATAAGAGTTCCATTTCATATAAATGCTGTTCTTTTTAACTTTGATAATCAAATAATCCTGAAAAAGTTTATTACGTTTTCCCTCAAAATATTAAGCAGCACAACTGTTTCCAACATTACTAATAAGAAATGTTTCTTGAGCACCAAATCAGCTTATTAGCAATATTTCTGAAGGATCATGTGACACTAAAGACAGGAAATATTATATTAAATTGAAGAAAATTATTTTAAACTCTAAGCATATTAATAATATTAATGCTTTTGATCAAATAAAAGCAGCCTTGGTAAGCATAAAACACTTCTTTTAAAAACATTTTTAAATGGTTGTGTAAGTAATGTATAACACACATTTTATAAACAATTAGGTTTGCTACAAATAGTCTTTATCCATCACTGGGATGTGTGTTTTATGTATGGAATGTGTGTTTTATGTATTGTAAAATTGATGTATTGCAGGCTCTTAGCTTTTTTTTTTGACAATGTGAAAATGACAATGTACACTGCAGTGTTGTGAATCTGCCAATCCTATGTGATAAATAATAACTAGGGCTGTTAATGCGTGCGATTAATTCAAATTCCTTATGTGTTAAAATAATTTAATGCAAATAAATTACTGAAGCACGTAAAATTGCGTTATTAACGCCATTTATGTCACGCAGTTAGATGATCTTAGAAATCGAGAGCATCTACAATGGTGATTGTACAAACACCATTGCGAATACAAACAACTGATTGGCTGTTTAAAACACTTAAAGGGGTGGTTCAGGATTTTGGACATCGGACCTCATTTCCAAGTTAGCCTGGGTGTTATTTATCAGTGGAGACAGTTTTCCAAAATTTTCATCCAGTCCTTCCAGTTGCATAGTTCGCCTGTGCTAGGCTAGCGCAAGTCAACGGTATCTGCTAGCCTGCCATTAAAAACAGTTTTACCCACTCCACAGTACAGTATACTGTAAGTAGCACAGCTGCTTTGTTTACAGGGGTTACGGCTGCATTTCTGATGTTCCATCAGCGTCATCTGTCATTGAAAGTGCATTTCATTCAGCGCGTTTCCTTCACTCGTTCCACCATGTTGCTTATGCGTGTTGAGCTTGCCTCTTTGGCGCAGCACACACATTATATTTGAACTATTTTATGTTCATATATATATATATATATATATATTAACCATTTGATGGAAAAGTATTCTTAAAACTAATTCTAAAAATCTGAATAATTTTGTAATATCTAGTTATTCATGGTATTTTAAAGTGCCCACGATAACAATACAGTGCATGTTCATTATCGTGATATATCGTCTCACCGTATATCGGCGCATATATAATGTAATTCTAAATGTAATCTAATTTCAGTGAGTGTTTTGCTTTAAAACACAAGCTCTGTCATATTCTGTGATTGTTTCTGAAGAGAGCGAGCCCTCACGCAACGCTCTGTGCGAAATACAGGCTGAACGGAACTTCAAAACATCCCACCGCTGTATGGCCAGATGATACGCAAAGCAAACTTCATTTCTCGGCTTGGTAAAGTAAACCAGCGTCTCACTAGTGAAGTTTTGATGGATGAGTGTTGCAATCAAGGTAAAGACGATTGCGGTGATGTACAGGAGTCTTACTGCAAGCACGCATGAGTCTGTTAAATTGATGCGCAAATTCCTGTTTGAGATCGCAGCTTGACTTGTCTAAAATATAAACAAGCTCTTTGATCTGCGCTGGTTGTATACATACTGTGAATTCTGAAAAGGTTTTTTTTTTTCTGTATCGTGTTTTTTTAATAATTTTTTTATGAATGGGTGCTCTGGTTTATGAATTAAATGGACTTATATCATTTGGTAATTTGGTTTCCTTTTGAGTCTCCAAGTGTCCTTTTTAGGAAAGACCTTGAAACAAGCTAGTAAAAATACAGTTTTGTCAGAATCACCCTTCAATCTGATGATTTACTTTGATGGATGTAGCAAATGATGACAAAATGAACGTGTTTAACAAGATAAATTGTGTATGCTTAATTTCACGATAAGTGTGCTATTTAATCGCGATTAATCTCACAAAAAGGTGTGATTAATCGGAATTAAATATTTTAATCTATTGACATACCTAATAATAACACATAATTCTACTGGACGATACTTGGAATCTCTCACACCTTGCTTTTTCTTTATTTAGGCTTTGTGAGAAGGATCCCTACCAGTTGTACCAGCGTCTGGAACAGCAGGCAAGGGAGTACGTCTTAGAGATGAAGGTGCGTCTACTCAAACACCTGTCCACAGGCTCAAAGACACCCAGTGCAGCGGATCAGGGGCCTCCGCAGGCCCACCAGTTCATCTCACTGTTGCTAGAGGAGTACAATGCACTTTGCCAGGCGGCCTGCACCATCAGCAGCTTCCTGCTCACCCTGGTGTGTTGATGCCACCGTAGTGTGAATAATGATAGTCTGTTTAAGCTCAAGCATCAGTATGACCTTCTACTAGCCCTGTTCTTTCTTTTCAGGAGAACGAACATTTGCAGAAGTTCCAAGTGACATGGGAGCTCCACAATAAGCACCTTTTTGAGAACCTGGTGTTCTCTGAACCCATCCTGCACAACAGTCTACCTGCCTTAGTGGCCCAGCTCAGGTATGGTCTTCAGTGAATCAGTTAAAACTTTATCATTCTTATTGCATTTCTCTGTATAGGATGCATTGGTGTTATTTTGTTTAATAGGCAGGGCACGACATCCCATGATTCATACAGTGAGGATATGTATCGTACACTCCTGGAGAGATACCACCTTCTGGACCAGGAAATGAGTGCAGTGGCTCTCGAATGGCTGGAGTGTGAGAAGAGGATTGATGACTATGTTGATGAGCAGGTACATTTCATTCGTAATGTGAATGTAGTCTTACTGAACTAAGTAATCGTTTGTGGCTCTCAAGGCTGATCTTGCATCTAATGCCTGTTTGCAGTTGCTTTTTAAAGTTGAAGGTCAGAATCTCACGAATCAAAGGACAGAACCACATAAGTCTTTAATTAATAGAAATGTAAGTTGCCGCACAAGTCACTCATTATGCATTAATACTTTTCATACATGATTTTTGAGTGGAGCTAAATGAGTTTCTACATTTTTTTTTTAAAAGATGTCTTTAAGAGCTAAGCAGCGGATGCTCAAAGAAGATGCAGAGATCTTCAAACAGAAAAGATTTTTTGAAGAGCAGGTAAGATTTCCTCCAAACCTGGTCTGATTGACCCTTTGTTCTTAATGAGAATAAGAAAGGTTGTTGTATTTAAATACAACAATAAATGTATTTAAATTACAGTCTGCATGTACATTGCGTTCTTGTAAACGAATGGAATTATTGAAGTGTTCCTGAATAACATAAAAATTCCCCATTCATAAAACAAAACACAAGATTTAGATTCTAGGCATACATGCATTCAAAGGTAAAGGTACTGAGTGTCTGAACGTTAGTTACAACAATTATGAAATGATTACTTGAATTGCTCTCAACCTATTATTTAAATTGCCTAACTAAGTAGTTTTTATTGGTAATGGCATGTTCGCTAAGCTTTTTTAGCATTCCTGACAGACTTATTTCCAGCTCATAGTTCTGAAGGATATGGTGGCCCAGTAGTGCACAACACAATGAACAGTAAAAAAAAAAAAAAAACAGTTACACTATATTTCAATAGTCACTTTAGACATTCTACTAACAAAAGTAACTTTTCAACTACATGTCAACTAACTGTCATTAGAGTATTAGTTGGCTGTAGCATACTGTCAGTAGACTGTTAGGTTCGGGTTCGGGTTAGGAGAATAAGTTGACTTGTTGCTAAGTTACTTATAGTCAGTAGTAGGGTTGCAAAATGCTGGGAATTTTCAAAGATGGAAACTTTCCATGGGAATTTAAGGGAATTAACAGGAATTTATGGGAATAAACGGGAATAAAGTGGGAATTTTCAAAGTTGAGGGTTGGCTCTTCATAGGGAACTTAAATATAGTTGAGGAAAGTATATTTTAGCATAATCTTGACTAAAACAAACAGATGCCATTCAAATACACTTGAATATCCATGCCATTCCTCAATCACATGCACATAGAACACTGCTTATTGCATGGCTATTGAGACCACACCCCCTACTGGCACTGTGCATGCCTCCATCACATGTACAGAAGCCCAAAGCACAAAACTATTGAAGGCACACATTTGATTCTGTGGACTAAACCAAGTGAAGTAAGTTTCGATGATATTATGGGTAAATATATTTATTAAATGTTTAAATTGCAAATATCACATACAAATGTATTCATCTAGTAGCAATGCTGATAAGTTAGATGCTAAATAAGCTAGCATAACTTTATTTACCACATAAGGTAGATGCTAGCTACCTCATGTGGCTGTTTTTCTCTGCCTCCTGCAATATGTTTTCAAGATCATTCCAGTTGTTTAGCTAGCCTTACTATTTATGTATCTGTTCATGCCATTGCATTAGTATTCTTACTAGGGTTGGGCCGATGGACGATATCATCGTCCGCCTGTCAGCCATATGTCTGATATGTCTGTCAGCCATCACGATGTTTAGCCGACATCGCGATGCCCCCCCCCCATGGTTTCCATGGTGACACGTCATGCTTTGCACGTGATTCAGCACAGCCAAAATAGCGCTGTATGACTGATTTAGCGCTTTTATATCTAAATATTAACAAACTTGCTTACCATGTCATAAACTATCTTCTATTCCGATTCTCAAATATGTGTAAGTGAGTTTGTTTTGTAGTGTAAAAAACCTTTATAAGTTATCTTGATCTGTAACGTGAGATGGGCGCCGTGTTTGGGCCGCAGTTCAGAGATTCCTGTCTGTTGGATTTAAGTTATTACAGCGCGTGAATTCATCAGTTTCTTCTGAAATACATGAAAGTAATAAATCTGTTGAAAACATTTTGCATGGATGTTTTCTTATGACTTCTGTTTATATTTATGCTTGCATGTGATACAACGATCGATTACATTACAATTAATTCCCAGTTAGTTACCCTTAATTCCCATTAATTCCCATAATTCCCATTATTCCCATGGAAAGTTTCTAATGTGGAATATTTCCAAAATTCACCAGCTTAACTTCCCATGGAAATTTACTGTAAATTTACCGGAACCTTTGCAACCCTAGTCAGTAGAATATCTGTTGGGGGACCAACAAAATAAAGTGTTAGCAGATATTAAGCAGGCAGTCTACTAATACTCTAATGACAGTTAGTTGACATGTAGCTGCAAAGTTACTTATAGTTAGTTGAATGTCTAAAGTGGACTATCAAAATAAAGTGTTACCAAACAAACAAATATAAGTTAACACAAAACAGTGAAAATGCTCATACTCCTTTATTGGCCACTATAGAGGTTCCGTTAAAGCTAAGGGCTTTATACTAAAGGTCATGGTCTAATGAAATCTCAATTTTTACTGTAGTACTAATATTTTTTTAATAAACCCTTAAACTGTATTTATTGCATTTGAAATTAGCCAATTCATTAATATAGCTATGTAAATTTTAACTGCCATTTAAGAAGCCTGGTAAAGTAAAAGCTGTTTAAAATTTGGATTTTGTTAGACCATTACCTCTAGTACAAAGCCCAAAAACCTTTTAAAGCATCCCCCCCTACTGCTGTCCACTCAACTCAGCCGTCTACCAGGACATTTTCAGAGCACTTCCTGCTTCCTTCAGCAGACAAGCTTTATGGAGATGCTTCCTCCATTTTCCAGCAGGATTTGCACTTGCCCACACTGCCAAAAGAACCAAAACCTGGTTCAATGACCATGGTATTCCTGTGTAATTACTGTGTGATTTCATGTAATATTCTAATTTTCTGGGATTTTGATTTTGTGGGTTTCATAAGCTGTAAGCCATAATCATCAGAATTATAACAAATAAAGGCTTGAAATATCTCACTTTGAATGTAATGAGTCTATATAATATATTAGTTTCACCTGTTAAATTGAATTCTTGAAATAAATAAACTTTTTGATGATATTCTAATTATATGACCAGCACCTGTATATCTGTATCTTAAGGGTGTTCTTTGTGAAAGCAACTGTGTTCATAGAATATATGTGATGAAAATCTGAGAAATGGCTATTATATATGTTGTCTTAAAAACCCAGAATCATTGTTTTAATATTGTGTTTGCAGTTCCTACTGAACAGTAAAAAGTCTCTTGGTGGTGACAGCAAGTTCACAGACACAGTGAAACACATGCTGTCATCCAGACTGAGTATTCCAGACTGTCCCAACTGCAACTACAGACGGAGGTACTTTACAGTTATATTCAATAAAATTATTTGTAGCTCTTATTCGCTGTTCTTCCTTGAATGCGATTTATTTTGGGGGCTATATTTTAAAAAAATGCCAATGGAAAATAATAACCTTTTGATCCTTTGAGTATCTTTGACCTCACTGTTTTGTGTGTATCGTTAGCCTCAGTGCCTCATAACAAAGGTAATATGTTTACCTCCAGATGCACCTGTGACGACTGCAGCCTGTCTCACATCCTCACCTGTGGCATCATGGATGCTCCCATGGCAGAGGACCTGCATCTGAAGCTGCCCCTGCAAGCGGAGCCTCCCCGGGACTACCTGTCAGATGTCCACCCCCCCAGCATGTCATCGGGCAGCTCAGGGTCCGGCTCGGCCCCAGGCTCCCCCATCACCATCCAGCAGCACCCACGCCTCATCCTGCCGCAGGGTGGCACCACCACATTGTGAGTTAAAATAGTTGTATTCATTCTCTTTTATTTGAAATGTAGCTGATTACTTGGACACTTAAAACTTTGTACGTTGGGACGTCAGTCCCATAAGTATTTATCTAACCTTTTTTCTTTTGTGAAAATGCTGTTTATTACAAAAAAGGAACTGCAATTGTGTTTCTCTAACTACGCATTGCTATATGAACTATCAGTCAATTGATTTAAAGGATTCATTAATGGAACCAGCTCATAATGGTGCATTCACACCGGAGGTGAATAGAGCGTCTAGCACGAGTTATTTCAATTCTAAGTCAACGCAAAGACGCGTTACGCGCGTAAAAGATTCCTGCGACGCGAATGAGGCTTAGAGCTCGGCGTGGTAGACACGAATTCGCCTTACATTCAAATGGTGCGAATTGACCGTCTGGCGCGTTACGCACGAATGGTTTATTTAGTGCTTTTTGTGCATTCACGCGTTTGGCGCGAATTCGCGTCTGCCGCCCGAGTTGAAAAATCTGAACTTCTGCGTCAATTCACGCCGCGTTAACCAATCAGGAGCCAGCTTGCTGCTGTCACATGGTGAAGTAAATATTTTATCACAAATTTTTTTTATTTTAATATATTCATTTTGTATGCTATTTATTCCATATCTAATCTAGATTATATGAAACATTATTATTATTCTAATGTAAAGAGAACCAACATACTTTAGTGCGAGAACATAGTTCGTGCCTGGACAGTGTTGTGTGAGGGAAAAAAAATCACAGGACAGTTTAATCACTACTGTAGTAGCCTAGGCTGGCTCCATTTATCATGAAAACAAAAATAAATTACAGATTAAGTGGGTGAGGGCGAGGGTGATCCTCGCTCCGATGCGGGACAATAGGTCATCAAACTGGCCGCGGGACAAGCGGAAGTACCGCTGAAAGCGGCCGGCATCCAGGCGCAGCTCCTGGAGCAAATGGTGAAACTCGCCAAATACGCGACGATTATCCCTACAACCCTGTTCTGCTCTCCAGAGCAAATACAGAGCGGTGACTCTCTCGATGAATAGTCGATCAACATTAGCCGTCTTGTAAAAAGATGGCCACCAACAGATTTCACCTCCGACGCGCGTAACGCACGTAAATTTTGCTTCAAACTTTAGTTTTTTATGCGCGTCAATTTCGCTCTTGACACGCGAATGGATTCAAAGTGTACACACGTATAACTAGACGCGGCAGGTGCGAATTTGGCGCTCAATTCGCGTCTGGTGTGAACGCAGAGTCAGACTCACTTTTTGTGAATCAGATGAGATTGTTCATACAACAGGAAAAATGGGAGGACATTTTCTTTTCTCACTGCATTCAATTCAGACGGCACACTCAAATTCAGATATTTCTTTTTGCAGTGGCAATACAGGACACACTGATTTTAATCTTGATGATAATGTAACCCAAATTTGATTAAAAAACATTTGAATGGTATTGTATGTAAATGTAAAATGCAGTTCTCTTACGAGAGGTTCTCTCGTATTACGTAAGTTAGCTTACGCTACAGTAAAGTCATCTTTTCTCGAGATATTGAAGCCAAAAATTATCCTTAATTTTGCATTTGTCAACGCAGTGCAGCAGCCAGCAGACCTAGAGTAGGCAATCTTGCATGCTCATTGGCTGCCGTGCGGCAACTGCTGCAGCCTACCATTGAGCCTCGCGTGACGTCATGTGACCTGCGCTCTCTGCCTGGGCCCAGAACATGGGAAGCGATTCCGCAGCCGACCCTTCGGGCTCGACTCGAGGCCTTCGCTGTGGATACTGTCACCCCGCCCTCTGGACCGCGCAAGAAGCGCCGTTCACAGAAGCGCCGTTCACATAAGTGAGTGGAGGCTGAGGTCACACTAAAGAGCTCACCGCATTACGTTACATCCCGCCAGCTTCTCTCTCTCCTTCTCCGCCCCTCCCGGATGCGCAGCTGCCGGCTTCGGCCCTCACTGCCGTCGCCTCAGGGGACGGAAGCTGAAGGAAAGGACCCAGGTGACAACGGTTTCATCCTGACATCGGACAGCGAGGAGTGGTCGAGTTCTCATCACTCCGCCTCCTTGATCCAGGAAGGCTACAAAAGCTACTGCAGCGGTGGTTTCGGCAGCCAACGAGCCGGTAATGCAACCCGCTCGCCTGCACACAGCCGCCGTTGCTACGGCGACCCAGACAAATCTCTCAAAAGATGGTTGAGTCCCGCCGTTGCTGGACCACCATTGAAACATCTCGCCCTGTCAGTCCCCTTAGAAAGGCTACTGCAGCGATGTATTCGGCAGCCACAGGCCGGTAATCCAACCCGCTCGCCTGCAAAATCTCAAGAGTATAACGTCTGGTTATCCGGCTCATGCCGTGGTGCTCTAAGTGCCATCTGACAGAACACCTTCTTGTATGCTCTCAGTGCCTCCTGCGCTCGCTGAGAGCTGCACATGTGCCAGGCCACTTGAACGACGGTCCAGACAAACTGTCAAGGAACTACGTTTCCCCAGGGGAATGGTCCCTGCACTCCCAGACAGTCTAGTTACTGTGGCGCCTTTTCGGCAAAGCGAAAGTCGACCTGTTTGTGTCAAAAGACAACGCTCATTGCCCACTGTTCTTTTCAAAGAACGAGGATGCGCTGGCCCAAATCTGGCACAGCCTCCCACTTTATGCTTTCTCTCCGGTCTCTTTGTTACCACAGGTAATCAAGAGGATCAGGGAAACGCGCCACTCTGTGCTCCTTATAGCCCCGCGCTGGGAGAATCAAACCTGGTTCCTGGAGCTGATGCGGCTGTCTCACACAGCCCCATGGCCGATTCCGGTGAGGAGAGATCTCCTATGGTTCGTATGGTTAATCCCCGTATGGATACCCGTTGTCCTGCCAGAAGGAGTTATGAACACGATTACGCAATCCAGAGCTCCCTCTACGAGGCGGCTTTACACATCTAAATGGTAGGTGTTCTCTAAATGGTGTGCTGATAGAGATCTAGATCCACGAACGTGTGGGGTCCCGGGGTTGCTTGGCTTCCTTCAAGAGCTGTTGGATAAGGGCAGGTCCCCATTCACGCTTAGTTTATGTGGCGGCCGTTGCAGCGTTCACTGAGTTGACGCGTGGTCAGTCAGTAGGAAGAAACAAGCTTGTCATCCGCTTCCTTAGAGGAGCCAGACGGATGATTCCCCCGCGACCCCCGTCGGTTCGCATATGGGATCTTTCATTGGTCCTGGAGGCCCTGAAAGCTTTCCCCTTTGAACCGATAGACTCCGTGGACCTAAAGTACCTCTCGCTCAAAGCCGTTTTCCTGACAGCTCTGTCGTCAGTCAAACGTGTGGGGGATATTACACGCGCTATCTGTTAGCGCTGCTTGTCTTGAGTTCGGGCCAAATGCCTCTAAACTCATCCTTAAGCCAAGACATGGTTATGTCCCTAAAGTGTTGGGCACCCCCTTCAGAGCGCAGGTCATTTCTCTTTCGGCTCTGCCAGCATCCGATAGTGAGGGTGATGTGAATCTGACAATGGGTCAGGTTAAGTTGACAATGGGTTCCTGTAACGTAAGCTAACTTGCGCAATACGAGAGAACCTCTCGTAAGAGAACGTACTCGGTTACCAGTGACGCAGCCTCCGAGCCTGACTTTTATACGCTAAGCCACCCCCAATTTGGCGGGCTATGATGCGTAGAGGGCGCGACGGCACGTGCGAGGCTCAGTGGTAGGCTAGAGCAGTTGCCGCATTACAGCCAATGAGCAGGCTAGATGGCCTGCTCTAGGTCTGCTGGCTGCTGCACTGCGTTGACAATTAATGCAAATTTAAGAATAATTTTTGGCTTCAATATCTCAAGAAAAGATGACTTTACCCGTAGCGTAAGCTAACTTACGCAGTGTAAGCTAACTTACGCAATACTCGTTCCCTCTTCTAGAGAGAACCGAGGTTACGAATGTAACCGAGTACGTTTCATGGACAGTGAAATAATCACCTCAGTTCACCTGTCATTGGCACGTGTGGCATTACGTTTGTTGTTCCTTGTCTGCTTGCTTTATGGCTGCATTTCATAATAGTTTTATGAGCGGTCAAGGGTTTTTATGTGGATAATGCTGAAATATAAGCTTGGGAATAGAGATGCACTGATGTATTGGCCAAAAATCAGTATCGGCCGATAAAAGCAATTATTTTCACCATCGGCCGATTGTTTAAAAACAGCCGATGATCAGGGCCGATTATATCCTGTCAATCAAAAGGGTGCAGTAAAACATGACCGACTGCATCTCACACAGTGTGTGAAGAAAATCTCTCGTGTTGAGTTGGGACAAGTTAATGTGACAATAACGCATTAACACCTAAAAACAGTTACATAAAAGCAGACTCTATTTGACCCTATGAATTAGAGCCCGACCGATATTAGGCATTTTCATAACTATCGGTATCGGCATTTATAATGGCCGATAAATGAAAATTAAATAAATAAATGCGGCGTGGGGTGATTCATGTAAGGGTGGCGCTGCCAATAAAGCACCTAAAAGCTGTCACAATGAACTGGCAAAAGCAATGATATGAATACATCAAATATAGCAAGGAGACATTTTAATTGTTTATTAATAACAAGTGTTTTCAGTCATTGTGGGCTGCAAAGATGAAGTTGAGGATGAATAAAACTTGCTTGAGGCTTGAAACTTGCTTGTGAACAATTTTACTTAATGTTGCATTTACCTCCGGAAAGTCATCCGTTTGTTGGTTAGCTTTAAAAAAAAAAAAAACTAGAGGGGAGCTTATTTGCTGTTAATTATATATGTATGTTTGTATAAATTTGCCATGAAGGCAAGTGCTTATGAAAACTACCTTGTATGTGTAACTGAGTTGTAAACATTTCAGCTTTTATTTGAGTGTAAATATTATATCTGTAAAAAAATAACAGTTGAATATAATAGCTTTGTTGTTAATTTTAACCTCTAATATTATAGTGTAGCAAATGAGAGGGTTATCTGTATAGTTTGCAGCATTATTTGGGATAGATTCTTTTTTTTATCCATAAGAAAAAACAAACTATTCGCATCACCCGATATCATTCTGAAAAATCGTCTATCAGTATTGGTTGAGAAAATTCAAATGTGCATCGCTACTTGGGAATATTTTTTTTTGTTGGAATTTGTAGTACTAGTAATGTCTCCTGTTAACAGTATTGCACAAATCAGATATGGCTCAGATCAGGCGAGTTCCAATTATTATAGTCATTACTGTATTTATGATTTCAGTGACTTAATTATGTACTTTCCTGCTAAAGCTCACTCAGTTTTTCTGTTTTTCATTTTCATCAGTGTCATCAGTTTCTTATTACATCACACAAGTCCAACAGCTGAGTCATTAGACTCCTTTTGCTTTCTTTCTTTTTCCTTTTCTGCCTCAGTGATGATGAAGTGCCTCCGTTGTCTGCTATCTACCCTCTGAGCGGGTATGAAGACCCTTCGGTGGTGGCCAGCATTAATGGCATCCACAACCAACTCAGTGGAGGGGAAGAAAGAATGACCCTTAAAGATAAAGTAGGTGGCAGCTGATCATCTGACAGTTTTGTTGCTGCCTACAGTGTACGATAAACATTTGTCAACTGGAAACATTTGACATTTGAATTTAAACAGTGGTAATAAGCGCTCCTCTCGTTTTCTCAGTCTTCACGGGGGAGCAGCAGCAGTAGCAGTTCCTCTGAAGGTGATGAGGGGGAGAGGGAATGTGGTGGGCAACCTCCAGGCCAGGAGTCGCCGTTCTCTGGAGGGAAAAATGACTGTCTGCCTCCATCATACCCTCATACACAGGTAGAGCTTATGAAAAGATGCTTTAAGGGACTATATATTAAAGGTTAACTAAACCCAAAAACAACTTTTTTTAGTTAATGATCTGTAAGACTGGGGCTTTATTAGTGCTGTTCATTAATCTAAATGAGTAAATGAGTAAATGTTTTGACATGTGGGTATAAAGATTTTTAATTCTACAATATATGGGGTAAAAACGTCTGAGTGCTGCCCTCTTCGAGTTGAACAGTGGCTACTGCAGTTGAATTTTCCTATTTGAAGTTGTTTCCCCGTGTGATGTATGCAGGCTCTGCCAACGGCTCACTACCCATGCCCCTGGCACAAGCTCACCATGCCCTTCGCTAGCATCGTAGGCATAAGACCGCAGTTTGAGCCAGCTGCTCGAATTGATAAGGCTCTGGCCCTGTCCACAGACAATTCACCCTCCTCCACTTCAGGTGAAGGTGGGGGAGAAAAGTCATTTACTTCAAATGACCGCTCTGTTGCAAAGCTCTCCATCTTTGCGAGTCTAACAGCTGTCAATCAATCTGTCACTGCGGGTCTCAGGTGCAAGCCCCCCCACTCAGCCCCTCCCTCGGTTCGTCCCCACTGTCTCCGCTAGGCTCTGACCAGGGGTTGAGTTACTTTAAACATTTGCCCCATCCAGATTAAAAACTGTTAAAAATTTGATTTTATCTATGCAGCAATAGTACAATGTCAGAGAGAGTCCATTGGTTTAAGTGGTTTTCATTTGCAGGTATTGCAGTAAATGATCTCGGATATAAATTACCTCTTCTTTTTGTTTTGTTTTTAGATGGATCAGGTACAACATCCATGCGAGTGTCACGTGTGTAATCAGGGCACCGGGGATGGTAGTATTTCCAGCCTGAGCTCCACCTGTCTGCCTACCAGCAGGCTGCACACAGGGGGTCACCAGTTCTTTTCAGAGAAGACAGCAGCCCACCCTGCCCTCCATCTCTACCCCCACATACACGGCCATCTCCCCTTGCACAACCTCTCCCACCTGCCCAGACCACTGCTGCCCACCCTCTACTCCACCCCTCCGCTCACACACAGCAAGGTTAGATGCACGCACATACACAGGAAATTCCCATCTTGTAGGGCCTCAGTGCCTGTGTTATTTCTCCAGCCACAAGGGGGGTGACTTGTATCAAAAATCATAATCTTAAAAAGAGGCACAGGTGCAAAATTTCACTTCCTACTGGGCATGTCCCTTTCCACATCGCTGACTATTGCTTATCAAGCAATGACGTAATGCCACTACATTTTTCTGTAATATTTTCAGCATCATAATTACTGAATTTCATGGTAAATCATTTTAAAAGGACATTCATTGAATTTTTTCATGTAATGATCCCAACTCTCTCCACATCATCTTCTCTAGACTCTCCCTCCCACTCCCACGTCCAGTTACACAGGCGGAAAGCAGCAAGTGTTCAACCCCACCCTACCGGAGCATGTCTACCAGAGCTGCTTCAGCACGGCGGGGGACTGGAACGGCTCTTTGCCATGCCCCTCGCTCAAACTAGAGAACCTCTGGGACACACACATTATGAAGAACTGGAACCCTTCTGTGCTGCTTCAGGAGCCATTACCTGGTCAGTTTCTCAAGCCTTTTTAAAGATGTTCTGCACACTTCAATGTAGATAAAAGTAAAACTAAAGTGCATTAATCTGTACGAGTAATTCAGATGTTTTAAACCATTGAAAGGCTCCATTTAGATCTGGTATTATGTGTCTGGTGATCAGCTCATTCAGAGTACATTCAGACGGACACTCTAAAAGTCACCATGAAATTAACTTCCCTTACCCTACTGTCAACATCTCTTTTTTTTATAATGTGAATAATGTCCTCACCTGCGTGAGGACTGGCCAATTATCCATGCCTTCCAGCAACCTTTAACTGACATGAGTTTGTTGCATTTAGCAAACGACAATGATCCAACAATCAAATCAATTCACAATGGACAACGTCAAGCCCTGTCCTAATTTTTTTTTAAGAAGCTGTTTCACTCAGATATACGTTAAAATAAAAAGTAAAGATGATTGGAATTTCCTTTTCATGTCTACTTTAAAAATAAAGGTTCTGTATTGGCATCTATGGTTCCATAAAGAACCTTTAACTTCAATGGAACTTTTGTAATGCACAGTGGATCAACATTCATCATATTAAAATCAAGAACTGTTCTCTGAAAGGTTCTTTGAGGAACCAAAAATGGTTCTTCTATGGCATTACAACGAGAGGTACTTTTATTGGAAACTTTATTTTTAGGAGTTTAGTAGAAAACACATTTGACCAGATCACAGTTGTAGTTAAGCACTAATATGTCCAAGGCAACCACAAATAACTGCCTACTTGCCTGTCAAAGAATGTGCTAAAAATAAGTGTTTTAAATAATTTGGAAAACATTAAGATGAAAATATTGGAATACGATCAGATCATTTGGAAAAGCACAAACAGACATAGAGGACCAAGATCTGAAGTTTAATTTGGATACTTGACTAAAAGAACAAAATTAAGCTTGAAATATGCTGAATGGATTGTATACAGTCACAAAATCAGAGTCCTACCCCTGATCCGATCAAAACGTGTACCAGAACAGCCATAAAGTACTAAATTAGTTGAGTAAATCCATTAAATTATTTTCATTTTCTGTCTTAACCCCTAAAAATATACATGGGATACAGGAGTCACTTACAAGAATTGGATATAGTGTTAACAATAGGAACGTTTTTGACTTTTTGAAGCCAAGAACTAGAAACTACAAAAAATGTAAGCGGTTTGGTGGAGCTGTTTTTGACCCAAGTAATATTAGCGATCAGACCCGTGTAATCGCCCAGCCATCATTACCAAAATGTCGTCCACATAGGAGGTATGTTTTATCCTCGTTAAGCGTTTGCTTTTAAATGGTGTGCTCTCTCTTGACCATAATTGATGGGTTTCCCCGAGACCGCAAGACTGGTGGTGAGAAACTTTTGGAGAGAGATCAAAATTTGTGAATGAGTCAAAATGCAATTTCTAGCACCACACCTCAGACGAGCTGTCTGTGTCCAAAAGAGGGTGACATCACTGTAGTAACAACTAGTTGTTCAGCTCAGCTCCTTACACATTAGTATTTTATATACATTTAAATAGTCACTACATTACCAAAAAGGATGTGCCAAGTGGCTTTTATTGTCTTCAGTATCTCTATGATCCCACTGAAACTCTTCTCCCGGTCAAAGGTGACATGCTGGGTCCTCCTCTTCCCGACGTGCCCCTTCTCTCCTCCAGTTTGGACCCCACTGTCAACCCCCATCCTTCCCCTGATGGCAAAGAGAGGAAGAACAGCGCCAAGAAAAAGTGTCTCTTCAACTACCAAGATGCCTTCATGGAGGCCAGTGAAGTGATGATGGCCACTTCCTCTGCCACCTCTTCTGTCTCCAGTGCCGCCACCACTGTCCAGTCAAGTAATAATCACTTTCACGTTTCTAAATGACCCATGATGAGTCTTAAGATTGCATTTTTGCGTTCATTTGCTGAATTTCCTTTTTTTTTTTTTTAGATGAAGTTTTCCACAATTTAGGTAAAGAGGACCATAGACATCCTACTCCTGTTGCTCCTAGGAATAGCCCCACCAGTCTCTCGTCTCTCCCCCCTCTCAGCGGAACCTCACACCCTCCTTCCCCCAACACACACCTACCAAGTATAGGCACCCAGTCCTTTACAAAGACTATAAATCAGCCTCCAGTCTTCATGGATGTCCATCAGAGTCTGTGTTTGTCATCTGAGCAGCCAGCCGCCTCAGTTGAAGGTTTAATCAGTGGTCCAAATAGCGTGTGCAGGTCAGTTCATAATCTATAGTATTTATATGCCTTCTGTGTGATGTTCCTGCTGTCCCGTCATCCAAAAAATAGACAGGCTGTTGTAATTTATATGGCATGTCAAGTTTTTAATATTTAGGAAAGAAACTGGAATATGAGCTGGAATTGAGTTCATATACTCACATTTGGAATGTTTTTGTCAGTGATCCAGACTGTGAGGGTCATCGCTGTGAAGGGAATGGAGGCTACGAGCACCAGCCATATGAAGGAGAGGAGAGCCAAGATGATGACAGCAGCTCGGAGCACAGTTCATCCACTTCCACCTCAACCAATCAGAAGGAAGGAAAGTACTGTGACTGCTGCTACTGTGAATTCTTCGGTCACGGAGGGGTATGGAAACACTCTCCCTTGGCTTTCATCAAATATAACAGTATTAATAATATATTACATAATTACATTATAATAAACAATAGTACTTTGATTGTCACCTGATATTCAAGCTTTTTTTATCTATAGTATCTGTTGATATTGGATATACGGTAGTTTTGGATATTTCATTGTTTTGAAATATCCCTGTTTGTTAAGGCCTTCCTGTTTTTCCCTGTTTTTGCATTCAAATTATCTTTGCCATCATCTAACACTCACTTAAAGTTGATCTTTTAAAAACACCTGTCATTTAATAAGTGTTAAATTTAATCTTTAGCAAATCAAATATTAAAATCCATTTTTCATATAGCTCATTATAATGTTGTGATGCCTACATTCATCTGTAGAATTTAAAACAGTTGATTTTAGTTTTTAGTGTTTTATTTATGCATTTAATAGTGTCACGGCTGGTGGCTGTATGAAGCGCACGATGAAGTGAATTCAGGAACAATAAATGAATAAATCCTCAACAGAAAAATTGCTGAATACAGAAAACATGACCACATTAATACTGACGTTGACAATACTAGACAAAGAACTAAGGAAAACTCAGGGCTTAAATACATGTGGAGTAATAAGCATGAAACAGAATTGCGGAATTAGGGACTATAGTAACTTATTCAGGGTGTCTGCGGGTCCTTAAAAAGTCTTAGTCTTAAATTAGATTTTAAAAATGTAAGGCCATAAAAGTCTTAAAGTCTTATTTTTACTTATGAAAGGTCTTACATTTTCGATGGCAATTTGACTTAGACATCTAAATGTTTTCCAAATTAAACCTATCTGATTAGCGTACTTTTTTATTTATTATTCGTTCTTTGTGGATTTGCTCGTTCACGTGACATTTCGCGTCACATTCGCGCCAGCATTACGCCTGTCTCAGAAACAGCAGGAGAGGAGAAGAAAGCTGGTTAATTTCAGTTCAATTGTAAGTTCATTCTTTATGTGCGTAGTGGTGTGCGATGTGTATTTCCTATTATGATATTGTAATCATTGTTTTACTTTAACGTTAACTATGTACATGGGCGCACTGCGAGCTGACATCGGATTTGTCTCTCATGCTTGCTTTCTCTGCGTGATGTGTCAGTGCAGTTTTATAGGTATGTTTTCTAATAGACGTATAAAGTTTTTGTATTTTATATATCATATGTTATCATACAATATTACATCAGCAAGAGGGCTGTTTTCCCGTGCACAATAGCAAGTATGATATTTATTTTATATAACAGTTAAATTAACATTGTGAGTTACATTTTATAAAAAATATTGTCAATATTGTTTGTTTTCCCTTTATTGCGCTGACGAGAATTTCAAAATTAAACTGTAGCAGAGTCTCAATGCAAAAGACAGCGATGATTTCTTGACTGAAATCAGCGTTTTGAACACATCATTTTAACGATTCAATGAACAATCACTTGCACTTCCTGAATGTATCAGCCGTGTTAACAAATCGGTTGAATGAATGACTCCCTGAGACAGTGACTTGCCGCCGCCTACTGGCGGGTTTAGTTTCACATTTAAAGTACCCTGTAATTAAAATGTTACAATTAGAAATCAGTTCATATTTAAATATTGAAATAAGAATTGAAAATTGAATATCTCATAGCTTTATTTATGCAATTGTAAATGGAGTGTAAATATATTAATGCCAGTTCTGATGTTGCTTCTGTGTCTCCTCTGCACTGCAAAGATGGATTTTGATTTAATTTAACTGGTAACAGTGGTATTGTGTTATTATTATTTAATTTGATTGTTAGAATTTGACATAAAATTGATGCATACCTCTAAGTAAAAAAAAAAAAAAAAAAAAGTCCATATATGGGTGAAAATGCCCCTGGAACTCAATTTAAAGTCCCTGTAAAGGCAATCAAAAAAAAATTCTAAACACATTATAAATGTTAGAAATGTATTGCTAAAACATATTACAAAGACTGTGAACTGTGAAGTACTGAATTGTGGAGTTAGACCGTTAAAACGTTTTTCACCATTGCTATTTTCTGGATTTTTTTGGGCGGGTCTAAAACGGGGCTCGATGACGCACTGGAGCCCCTGAGCTCCTGGACACGCCCCTACTTGATGACGCACTAGAGCCCCTGAGGCTGGCCGCTCCACTAACAATATAAATAGAGAACATTCTGATCATTTTGCCGCTCAATCGCGAGTTACTGTCAGTACTATTATAGTTACTACAGCGTACAGTTTGCTAGTTATGTCTTCTAGGGCTGCAACAACTAATCGATAAAATCGATTATAATCGATTATGAAAATCGTTGTCAACGAATGTCATTATCGATTAGTTGGTCTGCTTACGTCACGGGGAGCGTTTACTGGTACGCACACACACGCAAGGTCTCTCTCCCTCAGGCGCTCTGCCGAGCGCGCGCGCTACACGGTTTGGAGCAGTCTCTTCTGTCTATGCGAGACAGAAGAGACTGCTCCAAACCGTGTAGCGCGCGCGCTCTTGCTTGCCAATAATCATGGAGGCAGAGGCGGAGTCATAGTGACAAGTTTCTGAGGTGCAGCTGGTGGGCCAGAGGGTCGAGGTGGAGCCGGAGGAAAGGCAGAGCCAGACAGAGCTGAAGGGGTTGAGAGATGGAGCGCAGCGGACAGCTCGGAAGTCCGTGTCTCAGGCAGAGCTAAACTTATTTAAACTTAAAATCTGAACTCTTTTGGGCAGTTCCTGGAAAGGGGTTAAATTAAGCCAGGAGTAGGCCTTAATCTAGAGTAGTTAAGTGTGGCTTAAAAATGGCTTTCTGAAACACAGATTTATTACTAACACCTTGACTATGAAGTTTCTTACTCTACCCACTCCGAGCAGGATTCAAACCAGTGTGTGTGTGTGTGTGTGTGTGTGTGTGTGTGTGTGTGTGTGTGTGTGTGTGTGTGTGTATATATATATATATATGTGTGTGTGTGTGTGTATGTATGTATATATATATAATATAATATAATATATATATATATATATATATATATATATATATATAGAACAGCGTTAATCTTACCTACTCCTGGTAGGTTTAATTTAAGTTTCAATTAAGTCCTGGAGTAGCTTTAGGGCATTTTTCACACCTGAAAGTCAGCACCAAGGTCCAAACCAAAGTTCATGTTTTGATGCATTTTATACATTCGGTAAGTTTTGGTTTGGTTTCACATTGCAATTATGCGAGCGCATAACTTGACATAACTGCGTCCTGTCGTCATCATCTATCTGGGCTGCATCTCTTGACTTTGATTGGTTTGTAAACGGACGTGCGTCTGACATCAGCGTGTTGTCAATTCGGCGGTTAACTTTAACATAAATGAATGAACCGAAGCTCGTTGCCACTATACTGTTATTATTACGGCATTACTACCTGCAGCACCAACTATTCTCAAGGCTAGTTCAAATTCGCCAAATGAACGTCCTCATTGTGCGAACTTTTTATCGTCGCCGGCAGGAAAGGAGGAGAAGACTGCAAGGAAATCCTGCAAGAACCACCGGAACTTCCTCTAAATGGTCTGAAAGTCCGAACCACACAGAAAATGCTTTCACGCTAGAAACGAACCAAACCTTTGTTCAGTTTGATCCGGACCGAGACTACCTCTTTTCATCTGACCAAATATCGTCTGTTTGGTCCGGACCGTGGTCCGGGGGTGGTTTCACACCTATCATTTTGGTTCGGGTCAAACTGAAAAGTCAGAAAATCCAGAACAAACAAGGTAGGTGTGAAAGGGCCCTTAGACCCCCATCCACACTTCTACGTTTTAGTTTAGAAACGCAGACCTTTTGCTACGTTTGCACCTCCCGTCCACACTAAAACGGCAAAAACAAAGATCTAAAACGGAGAAGTTTAGAAACGCTGCCGACCCCGTTTTGCGTTTTGAATCTACGGAGGGCGTTTTAGTGTAGACGGGTCAAAACGGAGGACTTAAGAAATGATGACGCAGAGGCTCACGCTCGGCTCTCTGATTGGATGTCATACAATGGAAGAAAACGCACAACAACAGCCTGGACTACCAGTTACGTTGGTGCAAGTAAATTCTGCATTTCACAATGCTATAACTGCCTACATGTAACTGGTTGTTACAAGATAAATTATGCTTTAAAGAGTTGGCATCACTAAATTAATTTAAGGGTATTTTAAAGGATTTGATTTCGGATTTACTTGATTGTATTTGTTTTGAGTGATTTGTGTACATTATTTGTATATGTAAATTAATCCATTATGTTTTAATGTTTAAATAACTGTGCTGCCTGTCTTGGACAGGTCCCTCTCGTAAAAGAAACTTTAAATCTCAAAGAGTTTTAGTTTCTGGTTAGATAAAAGTTTCATAAAAATGTATAAATAAAAGAGCAACATCTGACCAATGCAGTGCCGGAGGGATGAGGGAGCCCGTAGAGCCATAAGGATGGAGGTCTCTGGTGGAGCCGAGGCCAATAAGCCAACGGGAACCAGCAGAGACCGAGGATACTTGGAGCTGGGCAGAACCAGCGGGGCATGTGAATAAGGGAAATATTCTCTTCCAAATCAAAATAGCCACCAGAGATCAGCAGCAGCTCACCCTTAGCAGTGGGAGTGTGGGCTGGGTCTACATCCATTTCCTCGAACTTAATTGCGGTCCGACGATGGGACATGATCTAGCCAGCTCATGCACTTAATCAGACTCACAGTGGGGCTCGGGCTCCGGGGTGATGGTTGGCTCAGTCCTTTTCTCTGGCGCTAGCTCATGCATCGCGGCAGTCTCAAGCCTCCATCTATGGTGGGCTCTGGCATCATGTCCGTGCGTGGAGTGGGGCTAGTGATGTCTTCCGATGGTGAACGCTGATCTGTTGTTAACCAGCACCCACTCCACAAACTAGGTGAAGGTCCCCTAAGACCGACATCGGGCTGGCGTGCTTTGTTCAAGCTGGTGTAAAAGAAGACTCAGAAGAATGCTCAGGAATGTTTGTGTGACATGCTAGTTCTAAAAATCCTCAGGTGTGCTCCTCGAGAGATTGGTGCTCCTGCTCCAATGAAGCACACGACGGAGGGAATTCTAGAACAATATATCCACACACACACAAAAAAAAAAGTACCACATTAATTCTGACGTTGACAATACCAGACAAAGAACTAAGGAAAACCTAGCACTTAAACATATGCTGAGTAATCAGCGTGAAACAGAAGTCTGTGGAATTATGGACTATGGAAACTAATTAACAAACATGGAAACAAACTAGGAACAGAGTGAAAACTAAACTAAAACAGAATGTGACAAATAGTGATTTACCGGAATTTGTTTAGAGAATAGGAAAGTATATTTATGTGCCATTTATCGGTTATCAATCAAAACATAATTGACCGGTAAGTGGCTTATCGGTATTTGCAAGAATTGGAACATGATGGAAAGTAATATTTCCTGTCACTTTAACATTATCATAAAGCAGTCCTTACAGATAGTCTTGAAAATATACATCTACCACGGTATAGTAAAATCTTTTCTGCTCGTACACACTGTATACATCAGAATGGCCAGCTCTATTTCCATTATAGTCAGTCACTTTGAGGTGTTATCAGAGCTTTTTTATGTGTGTGGTGTTCACAATGTCTGCTGGATCAGTACATTCTCTTATTTCCTGCACCAAATCAGTTTTGAATGCTCCAGTGCTTTTGTCAATCAGCCCCTATTAATGGAATATTTGTGGAAGCAGTTCATGTTAAGCGTTTACCATAGAAAGTGTCATGAATAAATAACTACTCATGTTGTTTGTGGTTTGTAGCCTCCTGCCGCACCCACCAGTAGGAACTATGCAGAAATGCGGGAGAAGTTGAGACTCAGGCTGACTAAGCGGAAGGAGGAACAGCCTAAGAAGGAAGAATTGCTGCTGGAGCGGGATGGGGTGGAAGACCATCGCAAGGTAGAGGACCTGCTACAGTTCATCAACAGCGCAGACAACAAACCTGTCACCAGCTCCAAAGCAGCCAAACGTGCCCGCCACAAACAGAAGAAGGTAAACTCATATCATGCTTTTTTATCTGTATCTACTAATTTATGCAAAAATACATAAATGCTATACTACTGTTCTGATATCATAATGAAGAATATAAGGATGTATGTTTATGGCTGCTCTGATTGATCAGGTGCAGATGGTTATCGGCCGATAATAACTTTATATAGTTTGATCGGTGGTCTCTATAAAGGCTGTTCAGAAGAGCGGATCAGATGATGCAAAAATCGCGAGACAATTTTTCTATGCACAGCTAAAATTCCTTCATTGCATTAACTGTCTGACAATTCTATCAAGCATCTGAAAAAAGGACAATTAATTTGCAACGTCTTTGTGTAGAGTGGAGACATTGCAACCACAGCAACTCCACAGCAATGACAGTAAGAAACTAGAGGTGTGCGTTTTTTTAATTTATTTTTTAGAGAATTTCTTTCCTTCACGGCGGTGCGCTTTCTTTCCTACCTTAAAGCCCAAACTTAACATCCAAATCAGCTAGATAATTGATTGTCGGTAAATACAGTCTACTGTTGCTAAAACTGCATGACGTGCTCTAATTAAAAGAGCAATTAAAGGGATAGTGCTGTTTTTTTTTTTGCTCTTAAGCTGTTCCCAATTACTTTTAAGAGATGGAATGAAATATGTTGCACATGTTGCTTGCCAATAAATAACAGTTTTCAATTCATGTACCTTATCTTTTTTTATATATATATATATATATATATAAAATATGTATATATATATACTTAAAATACATTAAGAATAATATCATTTATTTTGGTGATCGCATCGGCCAATACTGCTTTTCCGTTATCAGTGATGGCCCAAAAATATAATATATTTGTATGTGGGATCATGCGTGTATATATCTTATGTGGGTTTTCATGAGATTAACTCTTTAGGGGTTTGTTTGGGTGCAGCTGGAGGAGAAATCCCGTCTTGAGGCAGAGGCTCGGGAACTGGAGATGCAGCAGCAACTTTTAAAGGAACAGAGAAGGCAGCAGCAGGAGGAGGAGGAGGCACTGAAGCAGGAGCTGCTCCGTCTCCAGGAAATGCAGCACTTGCGGGCATCTAAGAAGAAAAAGAAAGACAATAAAGCCAAAGAGGTGACCAAGTCTGAAATTCCTTCTCTCGTTCCAACAACCAACAACCCTCAGCCTCTTCAGCATACAGCACAGAGCGTTTTAGAAAAGAACATGCAGAACGGCAAAACACAGCTACTGCACAGTCTCATCCGTCTCGGTCCTAAGGAGCCTCGTCTAGAACCTGAATCACCTACCAATGGGAAGAACGGCCCATCGCAACAGCCAAGCCCAAAGACTTGCAAAGAGAGACCCTCAGACTTCCCTGCCCTCCAGAATGGCACCACCTCCCTTCCAGAATCCTCCCATACCAAGTTCAAACCCAAACAGCAAACACATGGCTCCAAAACCAATGGTGAAGCCACAAAGAGGCCAGCCGAGACCTCCAAAGCTCCAGAGCCTCCCAAAGCTGGGAATGCGGCCAGCCCTCAAACTGACGCCAAAGCCAAGCAGAAAGCTTCAGAGGAGTCAGTGACCGAGATCAAGAGGGAAGAGAGGACTAATGGGAAAAAGCCACAGAATGGAGGGAAAGACGAGAGGAACTCTCCCATTATCGAATCTTCAGCTTTAGACCCTCCTCAGCCGAATGGTAAAGTCCCAAACAATGAGTCCCCTCAGCCCAAAAGCAAACCCAAGAAGAATAAGAAGAAAAAAGGAGACAAGATGAATAACTCAATAGGTGAGTGTGAACTGCAAAATTATCTGAAGATAAACGATAAAACAAATGTTTTGCAATTTGTTCACTTTTGAACAAGTCAGAATTCTCTTATTGTCCAACAGATGATGTGTTTCTGCCCAAAGACATTGATTTGGACAGCGTAGACATGGACGAGACCGAACGTGAGGTGGAATATTTTAAAAGGTACTGTTTGATAGTATTCAGTAATATTTTGAAGTGCGGTCACATTAGCAAAATTTCACATGCAAAAACAGGTCCATTGTTAATAGCATATATAAAGGTCTGCTTATACAGTAGACACTTTCAAACCAGGCAGCTTTCTGTTGGTCAGTGCGGCAAATTTGTGTGACCAACTTGAACGTGCAAAATCTGCATGGGGAACTTTTTCATCATCACAAGAAACTCCCTATCGTGTGGATTCCTATTGGAATAACTGTATTTTGCCATTTGGAATTTCGCTAAACAATGGTAAATGTGACCTCACCTTTTCTCAGGCATTCATTAACCTTTTGTTCCCCAATTAATTTATTCTTCACCCTTTCCGCAGGTTCTGCTTGGACTCTGCGCGACAGACGAGGCAGAGGTTGTCCATCAACTGGTCCAATTTTAGCTTGAAGAAGGCCACATTTGCTGCCCACTAATGGGTCTTCCAGAGACAATGGCAGGAATTGATAAGCGTTCCTCTGGTTTCTTCTCTCTCCCACATTTCTACAGGCTGACTGCTGACCCCAGTGCTGCTATGCTTCAACCGCTCCTCTGGTCTACATTATCCATGCCGCCTTGCCTTTTCCTTGTTCCTCTGGGTTCTGCAAAGAACCCCAAACGGGCTTATATTCCTGCAGTACTTCTAGAGAGAGAAAAAAAAAAGAGCAAAGTCAAAAAACAACTCCAGAATGCTACTCTATAAGTTTATCCCTATTATTTTGGTTTCCCTTTTCTTCTTTTAAAAAGCGTGTGCGCTTTTTGTCAGTGAGTGGGCCGTTTCCCTTAGGTCTATGTGTCATGTTCTGGGTTCTCTCTGGCTTTATGTACATTTGGATGAAGGCACTGCAAATGACATGCTTAAAAGAAAAAAGATGAATATGAAAAAAAAAATCCTTTTATTCAAATCAACTGTGGCTTTGCTCACCTTTGCACCTAGCACTGCACTTCCTCACATCTCATCGTCGAGAGAATCAGACTGGTCAGCTTCACGTCATTGTCCCCTATCTCTTCCTTTATCAGGAGAACGGCTAATACTTGACAATGTTCACGTCAGTTCCATTTAAAATTGTTCAGAGTAACAACTGTGTTCAAGTTACCATTTTATTTTTATTTTTTATTTTTTTTTCCAACTTGTACCAAGCTTGTATCAGAATACTTTCAGAATTGAATCGAAAAGAACAATACTCACACTATCAATCTGTTATAGAGTGTATATTGTATTAACACTGAAGCCGGACTGGCTACTTTTTAACATATTGTTAAGTAATATTAAAATCTTGTCTTTCTTTTTGAAAGATGGAATACAGTAGAGTGGCAGGAAATTTTTGTGTCAGTTGTCTTTTTTTCCATCTGCATCTTATAACACTTACCAAATTCCTAACCTTATCCAATCAAGGGGAAATACAGAGCCAACTGCAGATCAACATATCAGGAGCAACCTAACACCCTAATTTGCATGACCTGGCACCTTTGCAACGGGTCCGTCCCCATCGTTCTGGTAAGAACGGATGTGTGTGAAACATCACAACTGTTTCACTCGGTGTTTATGGTTTTATACTGGCTATATCTGCATACTTTAAGGGTTAGTTCACCCCAAAATTCTGTCATTAATTACTCACCCTCATTTCGTTCCACATCCGTAAGAGCTTTGGTAGTCTTCAGAATACAATATATTTTTAATGAAATATTAGATTTCTGTCCCTCCATAGATATCCAACACAACTTACACATTCAAGCCCCAGAAAGGTAGTCAAAGTAATCCATGCGACTCTCGTGGTTCTACCCCAATTTTATTCAGCAACGCGAGTGCTTTGTTTGCACAAAGAAAAAAAAAACCCATAATTTAGTTTTATTTATTTACTACCTTTCTGGGCCTTGAAAGTGGTAGTTGCGTTGGATCCCTATGGAGGGACAGAAACACCTTGGATTTCATTAAAAATATCTTCATTTGTGTTCTGAAGATAAACAAAAGTCTTATGGGTTTGGCATGACATGAGGGTGAGTAATTAATGACAGATTTTTGGTGAACTAACACTTTTAGCAATAACAGTGATAATAGTTATCCAAACATTTGGGATAATTTGCTCAATTTGAGGTGAAGTCATGAATAGTTTAAGGTTTATTTTGCTTTGCTTTCTTTCCTCTTTCCTTATTTCCAGGGTGTGGCAGGTACAATCCCGGTTCAGGCTGGTGTTTTCACTAATCAGTAAAACCATCTTTTCCAGTGCAATCACCAAGCGTCATTGGACGCCATTGGACAATGCAGTATTAGTGTTTCTGCTGAGAGGTAAGTGTTTGTTGAAGGTGAAAATAACCTTAAAAGTATTTCAGATTTTATCATTTAACACTACTTATTTCAACTAAGCATGACCAACTGAATACATATTGAGATAAAGGTGATGTTTTTGCTGGCGTCTGTTTTTGATGAGAAAAAAAATAGGGGGGTAGGGAATCCCGCCATCCCATAAAGGGTGTGTTAAAGTCAACATGAAATTAAAATAGACTTCTTAAATGTTCCTTGTGTTATTGTGCATGATTCTCCATTTCAAGTTATTTCAAGGGAAAACCAGTCCATTAAACTAATAATTTTTTATTATTATTTTTTTTATTATAAGTATATCATTACCTTGTCAGAAATGCTGCCCTACAAAGGTGAATCATTTTGTTTAAGTTGGAGTACTGATCAATTTGAAGTTTTTCTTACAACTCTTCATTTGAGCTAAACTTTGCCTGATACATTCTTGTGACTCCATTCGTGAAACGCTGAAATAAACATTGAGATTGAACTATTTTTAATATAAAAAAAATGTAATTATTAAAAAAAAATGTGTTGCTAGTGATCAGAAGTTTGATTTAACTTGGTGTTTAAAGTGACAGAGCATTTAAAAGTATTTACATGATTTTGGCTTTCACTTCAAAAGTGCAATTTTGATTACCTCACTCTTCAATAAATGTATTGGAATCACATTTTAAAATGGGAGGGAGTGCATATTTTTAAGCTTCGAAACCACTTGACAGACTATTTCTAAACTTACAACTCCCACAGAAAGGGAACTTTTGTCACTATCCGTCATCATCAAACTTTGTTTTATGTAGGGCTTTTTTTTTCTTTACTTCCTGCCAAAAAAAACTTTTTCGCTGTGGTAAACGCCTACCTCCTTTTAGCATGTAACAAAGAAACAGATATAACAGGTTAGAGAGACTGTTGCTTGCCTTGTTATGGAAGAGATGATCTCATTTTATTAATTGATAATATATTTAAACATAGATTTACACCATCATGCCATTCTCAATGGCAAGTATAAATTTAGTGCCTGGTTTATAAATCTATATCTGGCAATAACTTTATACTTGCCATTTTAGAATGGCATGATGGTGTAAATATATTATCAATTACTAAAATGAGATTAGCGTAACCAATGGCCATCGCATATGCAGACTGATATCTAAAAGTTTTTTTTTTCTTATTCTCACTAACATTTAGATATTTAAAAACTATAAAAAGAACTAGCTTGGTTAGCTGATTACCTTAAAAGTCCATAGATATCTGCGTCAGTTCGTACTGCCATTATCACTTCCTCCAACAAGTGGAAAATATAATTGTAAACTAAATATTTTAGTATAGTAATCTAGAATTGAAATGTTAATGTAAAATAAATATGAATTTATTTTTTTTTATATTTTACGTTTCAAATCGAAAAATATTTAGTAAAATAATTCACTTAATTAAAATATATTTATTTATATAATTAATAAAATCAACACGTGTTTGGCTGGGAAATCGGAGAATGAACAATGGGAGATTTTATGAATCTCCTGGAAGTGCTTCTGTGAGTCTGCCCACTTTTAGTCCCCCATGATGCAATGCTGGAGTTACCTCATTTATGTAAAATATTTTTAGTAAGACATTTCTGGTTGAGACCAGATTCATTTTGTACTTTCAACATGAAGTTTACTTGTTTCGACTGAATAAGAAAAACAACTACACAAGATGTCTGCATGGATATCAATATACACACACACACACAAAATCAACAAAAATTCTCCTTTAGACATTTGGGTATTAAATTTAAGTTGACTGTTAGATAAATGTAACATGATCCAAGTATGTTCCCTTGCCATATTCATCTGAATATAACAACAACTTCGTCCTTTATTATCCTGTCTTGACAGGACTATGTGCAGAGCCTAAATGTCTAGAATCAGTCTTACAAAGAGGGACTTGGACAAGAAAAGGGTCTGAAAGAGAGCGAGAGCTGGGTTTATTAAAGAGGAATCAAAGATCGGAGAGGAGATAGTGTAGTTTGTAATCACTCATGAAGATCTTTTCTTTGAGGATGGACCAGAGCTGAGGAGAAACAGAGAGCTTAAGAGGGAAAACCCCCATCGTTCCACATACTGGAATTGACAATAGTGTTCTGATCGCTCTTATCTAAAAAAAAAAAAAAAAAACACAACTGGTCTTTAACTCTTAAGACAGGCAGAAACAACAACAGTGTAAAATAAAGTGCTGCTCTTTCAAATGAGCTAGCCAGTGCTCGGGAATTCCCTGCGTTGAAGATTAAAGACGATGTTTATCTGTTTTGGCAAGGCATTTGGCAACGTTTTCCCAGCCGGAACAGCATGCAGGTAAAGTTGAGGATAATAATGACAAGCTACACCATAATAGGCTACTTGTTTTTTGTTTCTTTTCTCTCTCTCTTCTCCATTGTAAAAGTGCAGGATTCTTTTGAAGTGCTGACCTGGTGTATCTCAAGTCTGGAGCTATTTTGTAAGTCTTTACTGTAAAAGTCAGGTGATCATTTGACCTAATTATTTCCACTTTCTGAAGGAGGATTGTGGTGTGTGTGCTTTTCTCCAATAGATGTACAGGCATCACATTATTATAAGTGTGTGTGTGGAGGTGGAGGTGGGGAATCCCTTCCAGCCTACCTTTCACTTCTCCAAGGAAAAAGGTTTCAGAAAAGAACAAAACATCCCACACATCCATTACTTCAGCTTTTCGCTAATCTCTAGTAACGTTCTTCACAGCAACACAATTTTCTCAATGACTTTGCAACTAAAATGACTCTGTTCTATGCAGAACTGCTGCGGCCACAAGCATCTTTCGAAGTGTGTGCTTGGGCAACGTCATTTCGAGAGTGGTGACTTGACTGAAGTAGAGAGCATGAAACTCCTGCTGGAGTTTTCCCTCCTACCCCCGTGGCAGCTAGCTAGGGCCGTGTGTCTGACCTCATCAGGGGGTTATTGACTCAGGGGACCATGATGTTCCTTTACATGTCTGACGTGATCTTGAATAAGCTGAATATGGGCCTGAAATGATGACTGATTTCCTAGATATAACACAAATGCCTACAGGGCCATTTAGGAGACGAATTACTTTTTGTGTTGACAATTCACAGAAATGATCATCAGAAACTGTTTGGTTAATACTTTCACTTAAGTAATAATTGTATTTGTATAATATTTATAAATGTCACTGCTACTTGTTGATCCAACTTGTCACTTACCTAACATTTTTACTCCCAAACAAAGTTTAAATTTGACCTCACTAAGCTAAAAGATGAACAATTATATTTTTTAGAATACCGTTTATTGTTAGGGTTAGTAATGGTTACCGGTTCATTCCGATTTAAAGTATATTGAAGAATTGATTTGCAGTTCAGTGAAGGCGTCGGTTATAACTCGGTGGTGATTTACTGATGGAGTGAATCTGATTTAAAACAATTTCAACAAACGTTTTGTAAAAAGATTGTCATTTCAATCACAATTCAGACTTCTCGGCTGCATTACTGTGCCGATGATGAAATTTGAGTCACGTGTACCCTAGCATGCTCGTAAAAAATAAAGTATACTTTGGGTTTAAGAGTCAATTGTTCGCGATTCGGACATTACTGCTGGTGCTGTGCTGCTTGTTGCTTAGGGTTTTTTGTAGAATTAGAATCACCCTGGTTCCCTAGACAAAAACCCAATAGAATTTTTCCATTGGCTTTTGGATTATTGCAGAAAACCCACCAAAAGCTTATGATTCTTACACATTTTTTTTTTCATCATGATAATTTTCATAGATGAAACAACTTTAATGAATTTTGAAGCCTAAAAACAATCACCAGAAGTACATAAACAAACTACACCATTAACACGTCTGCAATCTCTCCACTATAAGACAACTCTTTAAATCTTTATTTCAAAAACATTTTCCCTTAAAGTTTGAGTTAGAATAGTCTGCAAGCACGCGATTAACACAATGAGGTTGTAAAAGTTGACTAGCGAGTAGATGAGGTTTCGATTCGGTGGGATGTTTAATGTCCCAGAAAATATCTGAGGTCCCATTTAGCCACTTGTTAGCAACCACCTTTTTCAAGACAAGGTATTTTATGTTTTAGGATAAAATGTGAAAATATCTTGAGCTTGTGACTCCAGGACGATGGAACCGGTAATGCTAAAATGATTCTGAATGTTTGAGTTTTGGACAACAAAAATACATCATCCCAGCGGCACTCTATCAACTAATGCCATAAGATATCATTTAACGAATCACATATCGACACACACTGTTTCCAATCCGTCACCAATGGTCACAATAGTCTATTTTAAATTGTCACGTTTTTGTTGCATTTTAGTCAGTCTGAATCACTTCATAATGGATGTTACTGGCCTCTCAAAGCTACACCAGCGGTTCAGCTACAGTACTAGGTACAAAATGTTTATCAGACAATAGTAAATTTGATTCCGTGAATATGTATTTGATAAGAGATATTAGTTACAGACCTTGTTTGGTCCCATAGCCTCCTCCCCTTTAAATAGCCAGTCCCACTATATCCCTCTACCCGACAGTCACCTACTTCTCTTCTGCTATTCACTTCCAGGCCTCAGGACAGCTGAGAATTTGCTGCAGTTATAGCCTCTCAATCCAGTTGTGCTTGGGAAGGGGCTTTCCACCACTTGTGCAAATCACACAGTCTTCAAAATCCCGTGGGACTGGAGTTTAATGCTTTGACACACTATGCCTCATGATCTTACTAGCATTATCACGACTATCTCATTGTCTGGTTTCTCATATCTTACTAATAATTACCATTGACTGTACAAATACACTCACAAACACAAAAAAGGTTACAAATGGTTTAGAAAATGATCTTTAAGCAAATATTTTATTATAAAAAATAAATCATCTTATAGTTATCACATTTCTGTTTTATTTTGCCATCTCTGTCATAATGTCTTATTGCCAATTGAATTTTGTTGTTAGTGCTTTTAAACCCTGTAAAAGTGTGCTGCAATAGGAGGCCATTTTGTCAGATGCAACAACTGAGACGTCACGCCTCAATTTACCAGGATGTAGGGAACTTCCTCTCTTACTTAAAACTAGAATGTTTTTAACTGCAGAGGGGGATCAAATGGCAAGTACCTCACAGTCAAAAGGTGCCTAGAAGTCTGAGAAAGCAATGACATGTTATTGTCGGAATCATATAACATTTATAATCGGAAACTGAAGTTTGATATATACGGTAATGAATCAAATAGTAAAATATTAAAAGATTGTTAATAGTGTGTACTGTGCTGCTCTATATTTCTTGGTACAAATAATTATCTGATAATTATTTAATGTGATACATTTAACCTCAAGGCAAGTAATAACAATATACCTACAAATTAAATATATAAACATTACAATATACTTTACAAATGACACCATGACAAAGTATGAATTATATTCAATAGGCTAATAACAGAAGCTTATGTATTAAATATAAAATAATAATGTAATTTTATCATCTGTATTTGGAAATAATTATAATATAGCAAAAAGTGCAAACCAGCTGAAAAAGAGAATACATTTCAGTGAGGTATATGATACCCATTTTATGATCCATCTGAACTATACGCAGATCTGCAGTACAGCATTAAGCAAAATTTGACTGAAACTCGTACCATGCTTAAAACCATGACACCAAACAAATGGTAAAAACCAGTGACTTATAAACCACAATTGCTTGATTGAATAACTTTTCATAACCAAACCATCTGCATTCTATGACAGCCATGTGAGTAAGCCTTTGAACTGGAAATGACCAACCTAAAGTCATTCTGAGTCCTATGCCACAAGCAACCTTCTTAACATCAACCAAGTCCACAATCGAAAAGAAAGAAAAAAAAGCTCTTCCTTGGACTCCATCCTGTTTAACCGTGCCCCTGCCTTCATCAACACCCTGTCGCACATCCCACAGTCTGCAAGCTTGTAGTGATTATGTCCTCAGTGCTTTCTGTGCTCTGTAAAAAGTCAGTGAGGTAAAAGACTCACAGCTTGGCACACTCGTCCCAGTGGTTTAGGTATTCGGCCGCGTGCTCATCGTCATATGTGGTGAGACACCGAGGGCACTGCAGTTCAGCGGCTCCCTGTGGTGCAGTGTTACTGATAGTCCTTTTTGAGCTTGCTTCTGGGGGACTGTTCCTTAGTGGTTCGGCAGTGTCCGTTTGTCGGGGAACTTTTTTAAGGCCCATGTGAAGTCGGCGTGAGGATGAGGCGTCTTGGACGCTCTGCATGATGAAGAAACAAGGCATGTTATTAGAAGGAAATGGCCTTTGGATTAAAAAAAAAAATCTCATGCTGGTTGGGTTATGCTGGCGTTAAATGAAAAGCATCTCTATTGTAAATACATTACAGATCTTATAGTGAATGAATCATCCATGTATATTATTATTTTTACCGAGTAATGTTTAATCAAAATATTATAATGACAGACTTTTCTCTATGATGTATGCTGGACTTCACCAATAATTTAGTCTGCTTTAATTGAGTGCAAAGTCCTCAAACAATGTACAGTGCCCGTCCTCATTTTTTATTTTTTTCCGATAATCCATTGCACTTGGATGTAAAATTAAAGAAAGGATCTGTTCCTACACCAATTTCATTGTTACTTAAAACAATTTAATATATATTTTGAAATATTTTTTAGATGAGTTTTCAAATATTGTGAATTATTCATTCAAAATATCATGCTGTTTGGGTTTAGTAGTAAATAACGATACAGAAAAGAAAGGGAAAAAAATTGCTTTAAAGAATTATTTAAAATAATGTTTTGTAAAATATCCTGAAGAATTAATCTGTAAATATCATTCGTATTTCGGGGAGTTGCACCAGATTACATTTTACATCCCAAACTAATTTTGTCTCATAGATTTAAATTTTTCTTTTCAAGAATATAATTATTTCATCATTTCAAATTTCATTTATTTCATAAACTTTTTTTAAATGATACATGCCTGTGTGCGTATTTGCAGTTGAAGTTTCCCAACTTCGTCTTGAAGGTCCAGGATTTTACCCTGAGCCCTCTCTCTGTCTGCCCTCTCCGATTTGAAGTCCTCAATATAGGCCAGAACCTATGAGAGTACAAGGCAAGGACTTGGTTTATGGGCAGCAAACCAAACAAATTACTTCTCATCTTTGCTGTTACAAAAATACACTGACTTCCTGTTTAAGAGGAATTCAAATTCTGCTAGTTGAACTGATACACAGACCTGCTGCTCAAGCATCTGAATGCGCTCCTGGTCTCTTCTTGTATTGTCATCCCTCTCTCTGCAGAGTCTCTCGCACTCCATCATCCTGTCCTGCAGGAGGGCGTTGAGCCGTGCAATCTCCTGCTGGAACAAAGCCATGCTGCCCGCAGCCTGAGTTTGGGTCAGGGTCGGACCTGCAGATGCCAGACCGTTTGATTCTTTCAACTTTTGACACAAACCCCTCACGTACTCCTCTCTACTGGAGTCATACTTCTGCCACTTTGAGTTTAAACTTTCCACCTGAGATGGAACAAAAACATTTATTTATGAAAAAAAAAAATGACATGACATTTTCCAGGAATATTTTTACATTGTTGTTTATTTCCATAAAATGTACTGTGACATTTTCTGACAAATGTCAGTGATCATGTGATCCTTACATAGGCAACTCTCTTTTTAAGCTGGTCATTCTCCTCTTCTAACTTGCTGATGATGACATTTAGATGGGGTATTTCAGCGGAATCTTTTGTCTTATAAAGATACAAAAATGCATGGTCAAATATAATTGTTAAACAGCAATTTCTAATATTTTTTAAAAGATGGTCCAGATTTTGTAGAATGGTGATAGTTTCCAACACACCTCATTAACTTGAGCTCTCTGATCAGTCATGGCCGTCTTGCTTTTATCTTTCTCCATGTGCCCCAAAAGCTCCTGGCACACCTGCACAGTGGCCCCCAATTGGGCCCTCAACTGCTCTGCTTCTTCAGCAAGAGAATTGCAAAGGACGGCCCTGGTGGCCTGGGTCCGATCCCTTTCGGCCAAGGTGGAGCGTAGTTGCTGGATCTCCCTCTCTTTCTCCTGCTCAGGCCTTTCCCGGATGGTCTTCAGCTCTTGATCCTTCTCCTTCAACTTTTCTTGCAATCGCTGAATCTCCTAAGACAAGCAAACAGCCAAGGAGACTCTTTCATGCAGTTCAGGTGAACATTAACAACAATTGCACTTGTTTCGCCACAGCTCAAGCATACAAGTATCCAAATGCTCTCAAAGGCAAACAAACAGTACAAATCTGCTGAAAAGCATCTTAAACCATGATAAACGGATTTGCTGGTCAGGCTTATCTGCTTGGATTTTGGGCACATTTCAAATGATCACTCTGGCAGACCACCTTAAACCATTAAGATATATATATATATATATATATATATATATATATATATATATATATATCTTGTTTTCTTGAGTAAGGAATTTAAATACTTTACAAAAAAGATTCTCTACACTGATTTGGGTTGTTGGCAAGAAAAATAAATGGCATTATGTTGTGATTGCATAGGAGAAGGAACACAAGTGAGAAATGTGTTGTAACTTACTGTTTTTCTGGTTTCCAATCTCTGGGCGGTGTCCACCTCTGATTCCATGAGTTTTTGCTTTAATTTGCAAATTTCCTTACACAAACTCTCGATTAGCGATTTCGACGGCCCTACAATATAAGGGTCCTCTCCCTCAATGACCACGGTTTTCTCATACTTCCCCAGTCTGGCCTTTAAATCGGCGATAATTCCGTCTTTGGATGTAACCAAGTGATTTAAACGAGCAATTTCTTGTTGTGTTTCGTGGTTAAATGTGTTGAGTGTAGAGCAGCTGCGCAACTTCGCCCTGAGCGCCTCGTTCTCCCTCTTCATCTCATCCATGCTGAACAATCCGCTCGCGCGTTATAACGAGTACATAAAGTACGAATTTCCCATCTATGGATCTATAGATTGTACAGGTTTGAGTATCATACGCTACATACGTCTGCTGTAGACCAAAAGCAGAAAGCTTCAGCCTGTGAGAGCCTCACTCAATTTCGAAATTATTTTATGAAGAGGGGATTTCCTTGCGGGGACTTCCCCCATCTCAAATTGGGTATATTTTTTCTCGTTCTTCAAATAAAACATCGAAAAATATTTAGGTAACAGTCCCTATTTTGGCATTAAAAGAGGATAACTGTGTATTCGCGTGTGATTTAATTGTGGTTTTACACTTTTAAAAGGCAGTTGTCTCTCTTTGGTGTCATATCAGGTTTGGGGAGAGCACTAGCTTGATGCGTGTGCACGAAGAATGCGCGCTACCCTTCCTGTACGCTGCCAGTGACGCTACGCGAGAGAGAAAAAAACTAGTGTAGACATCTTCCTGATTATAATAGGGACGTTTGAGTTTGACAGTTTAAAAAAAGGGGTGTATAGCCTACTGGACTTTAACTTGAACTTGGCAAGGTGGCAAGCTTTCAGATAACTGAAGACTCAGTGAAGCTATGTCGAAAATCTAAGGCATGAATGAATATAGGGGAAAGAAAAACATTTTCACATTTCTAAAGTGACCTGTCCACCCAAAAAATAAGATTGTGATTAAGGCACGTCGTTCCAATCCAAACCTGTAGGCTAGTCTATGAGTTCTGCAGCACACAAAATATATTCTGAAGAATGTTTTTAACCAGATAGCTTTGGTTTCTATTAACTCCCACTATTATTGTTATTTATTTTTTTTGGAGGTAAATAGGAACTGAAACTGTTTGGTTACCAAATACCAACATTCTTCTATATATATATATATATATATATATATATATATATATATATATATATATATATATATATATATATATATTTTTTTTTTTTTTTTTAATACACTTTTCGGCTGTTTGCAATGAACAAATCAAACAAAAGTAATTTGAAATAGCTTAACACAACAAATGTTTCAAGTGGGTTCCCCAAATTCAACTGAAAATGCAACTTCAGTCTCAAAATTATTCAACACCCTGAATAGAATCTCTCACAACAATCTGCAAAACAGGTGTTGTCTCAAGCACACCTGATGCAACTAATCAAGGGCTTCATTAATTGCACCAGGTGTGCTTGAGCTAGAACACATGAAAAATCTGAACTGGGTTTTTCAGTGTTACATTTGACTGCATGTAAGAAATAGGGCTAAGTCAAAAGAATGGTCCAAAAAGTAGAATATATAATTGCCATTCACGAACAAGTAGGATTCAATAAGATAACTAAGGCACTAAATGTTCCTAGAGACAACGTTTGGAAGCGTGGTTCGCAATTTCAGTTAATGGAACAATGGTAAAACTACCTGGATGGGACAGAATAAGGAAGTTATCAACGACTGCAACCAGATTTCTGAGAAGGCAAATTCAGAAAAACCCTCTAGTGACTGCAAAAAACCTGCCTCAAGACTTGGTGGTAACAGGCACGGAGGTTTCAGCTTGCACAGCACCCGCTTGCACAGCAACCCGGACTATTGAGCCCGGGTGGGCCTGGGCCCACCCATTTTAGGTCCTGGCCCGCCCATTTTGACCCAGGCCTATAGTGAGTAGTGAGTGATTTTCATTCTAACAGTTCATCCAATAAGCAGCCCGAGGAAAGCTTTGAGTGAAAGCTTCTCAACCAATCAGCTGCTTCTACCCCACGTGTGACTTCGAGCACTTTATTCTCTATGAGTGTACACACACCTTCTGCGCCATTCGTCGTCTGTCTGCGGCGCCCAGCAACGGCTCAGGACCTTGTTCAAAATCCTGCCGTGCCACAGAGCGTGATTTGTTTTGTTTTATATCAATTTTAAATGTATTTGTCTCAAATCGTCGTTAATGTATATACTGACTTCACCCTGTGCTGCAATATACATTTAGTTTTATATTCATTTACAGAAATCCGCTGCTTGAATGAAAATTGCTGATGTTATCGGATTTTCAGCTGATATTCACAATTCATTCAGTTAACGGACGCTCTGAGGTAAAGTGTTCAGACTGCAAAGTCAGCAACGATTGTATTTAATTGTACAGTACAATCATAACATAGTACAGACATTATCTTAATTCCATAATGTCCTTAAACATAATAGTAAATTGCTGGCCATAAACTGAGAAAGTGCGCATCCAGTGTGCGATACCTCGAGTTGTCCTAGACGCGACGCGGCACAGCGCTGCGCTTCTTGTCCAGTGTGCGACCCCCCCAGTTAGGCTAACGTTACTGCACTGAGCTGAGGACAGCGACACTAGCCACACGGGTAGGCTACTGAGTCGCTGTCCTCAGTGCCGCAGAAAAGCGCTGAAACGGGGAACCCGTTTTTTTGTTGTTGTTTTTTTGTTGCTTATTTTAACTGGCCCATCCAGTTTTCTGGAGGCCCACCTACAATCAAATTCCTGGCGCCGCTAGTGTTGCACAGTACTAAACGCATGCGGTTTCCATGCCAGAACTCCATTACTGACCCAAAAGCACAAAAAAAGTCGGCTCCAATTTGTTCAAAATCATATAATAAGCCACAGAAGTTTTGGGATTCTGTTCTGTGGAGCAATGAAACAAAACTGGAACTTTTTTTTTGGGACCCTATGGATCAGCGGTATGTCTGGAGGAAGAAGAATTAAGCACATGCTGAAAAGAACACTGTCTACAGCATAGTGCTGGCTTGGTGATGCTCTGGGGCTGCTTTGCATCCTCTGGCACAGGAAACCTGCGTGTGGAAGTCAATATGGATTCATTGAAGAAAACGTCATGCCCTCAATGAGAAAGTTGAACATTGGCCGTCATTGGACCTTCCAATAGGACTATAGTCACGTTTCCATTACAGATTTGTGCAAAACTTTTGCGATTTTGTTTTTTTCTAAATGTCGACAAAAAACGAATGCAAAATTACGGCGTTTCCATTAACCGATGTTATGCGACTAAAAGTCATTCCAAAAATTATGGCAACGGACGTTGGTAGGTTTATGTATATCTCAGCCACCACACTGGACATTATTAATAATCAAAGGAGATGTAGGCCTCTCTGTGATATCGAATCATTAATGACAAGGAAAGACCCTATATACATATGTCTTTCTGGGTGTCTTTCTGGGGGTTTCTCCCTCATATCTCCTTCAAGGTCTTGATTGTGGCATTTCTTTGAGGTTTAGAATCCAGTATTCCTGTATTTATTTTGTCTTTTATCAATTTAATAAAGAACTCTGTCTTGTATTCTGTCCAAACATACAGAATGTCCTGACTCATCTAAGTCAGGTGACCTGTAAATGCGCAAAAACGGTTTCCATAAGAAACATTTCTTTTTCGAATTGCCTCAAAAAATCACCTCATGCGAGCGTAAACTTTTTTTTGCGATAAATTGTTAGTTTTTGGGAAATTGATGCGTTTCCACTGGCCGTATTTTTAATTAACGCAATTTGAAGGGTAATGGAAATGCGGCTAATGATCCCAAGCATTCCTCAAATCCAAGGCTTGGTTGGTGAAGAAGTCCTAGAAGATACTACAGTGGCCATCTCAGTCACCTAACTTGAACTCCATAGGAAATCTCTGGTGGTATTTGAAGAAGGCAGTTGCAGGAAGCAAACCCAAGAATATTACTGAACCGGAGGCCATTGCTCAGAAGCTGGTGTCTGGTTATACATCTCATTTACAGCAGGTCATAACAGCAAAAGGGTGTTCTAGTACTAAAGATGCTTGCCATGAAGGGGTTGAATAATTTTAAGACGGCAGAATTCATTGTTGAATTTGGGGAACCACTTGAAACATTTGTTGTGTTGAGCTATTTCAATGTCTTTTGTTTTATTTGTTCATTGCAAACAGCTGAAAGTCTGTATGTTTTTACAATAGGTGGTTGAATAATTCTGATTTCTTTCTTTCTTTCTTTTTTTCTTTCTTTTTTTTTCTTTCTATTCAGCACTCACATTGGGGTCCTATTAAGAGCATGCAAAATGAGTGACATTAAATTGTAGCTGATAGGACAAACTCTCAATAATCTCCCACATTCTCATAAATCTATTGCATAACTTGAAATAAAATATGTAAATAACAAAAAGTCCAATATGTTATCTAGAAGTATTTTAGCTGTATCTGTTGAAACAATTAGATATTTCCATTTTCTCCTTTATGTCAGTTTTATTTTTTAACTGTAAACCTGGAGAAAAAGCACATCTTGCCTAGGTTGTCTTTTAAAAATCTTTACTCCAAATTTTTGGAATTTTTTTTATAATACACTGTTGTCTCTAAAACCCCCCCCTGTATTTAAAGGTTTCATCTTAGGCCATCCCTCCTAGTCATAATGGATAATGCCTACCATTATCTTGGATCACATTATGCCAATTGTCTAGACAATGAAAGCCAATGGTGCTTAGTCTGTTATCTGAAGATTGAACCATAAAACAGTCATTTTAATTATACAGTAATTAACAAACTTACAATGTCTAAACCCCTTATTCTGGAATTTTTATCCCTCTGCCAAAAGCAGCACACATGAAACAGCAGAAAGTCCCGCTCAGTGTGTAATGTTTGTCTAAGTTCATGATGTTCTTCCTTGGGAAACCCCACCTCTGTTCTTTAAAGTTTGCCACCATCTTGTGGTATCAAAACAGTAATGACATGTTTGAAAGACATGATATATTACTTGTAAATTTAAGTCAATCACACATAATTGTTTCAATATTCCTTACTGCTGAAAGTGATCTTTCATTGCTTGAATTTACACAACACTCATTTCAGCTATACACATTTTTATTTCTTAATGTTTAGGCATGCTTTTGCAAAGGTATGAGCTAAATCTGTGAAATTATAGGCAATGAAGTTGGTAATTACTCTTGGATTGCATTAGGGCAACTCTTTCATTTTATGAATGTGGAGGTGCTTGCGTTTGCAACTTTTTTAGCATGACGAATTCCTGGGTAAAAACAGCACTAATGCAAACAACGGCATACTTTTTTTTTTTTACTTTATTTGAAAATGGTTAATACCAACAGTAAAAAATAAATGACTATAAAATCTATAAATAATAATAATAATAAAAAAAAAAACAATACTGCACACAATTCGGTAACTTTGCAATAATTTTTTGTTTGTTAACATTAGTTAACTGCATTAGTTAACATAAACTAACAATGACCAATACTTTAAAATTTTACAATATTAATACATTTTTAAGATAAACACTAGTTAATGCACTTTCAATAAACATTAACATTAATAAAGGTAAATATATTCTGTAAGAATATATTGCTTATTTAGTTCATTTTAGTTAATGCATTATCTAGTGTTAACAAATAAGATATTGTAACGTGTTAACAATGTGGTAAAGTATAAAAACAAAATATCAATGTATGCCTATATTTTTCATTTTAAGTTAAGAATGATCTAGACTGAGGTACCTTAAAAATATTATTAACATTTATTTAACTGTTTATATTAATATTATATAAATTTCCTTACATACCCTCCTTTAAATATTTTCCTTAATAGAACATTCCCATTTTAATATGTTCCTGGGATTTCCACTTGCAGATATCAGAGCATTGAGTCATAAGATCATGTCTTAAACTGCTGCTAGGGCTCAGTGACATCAGGCATTAGGATGCCATTGAAAGGGTCAGTTGCACCATCATCACCTATATCCTGAGGAAAGTCTTCCTCGCTGTCACATTCTTGGCTGTCAGTCCCGGGAAGGCATTCAGTTGAGCGACTTTCGCTCTCCACTGCACTGCTTTTGGACTCAATGCTTTCACTGCTACTGCTGCTGCTGTTGCTTGTACTATACTCAGTACCTTCAACACTATGACTGTGTTCACTGCTTTCACTTGTGTCGGCACTGTTATTCTCTTCCTTTGTGCTCAGAACAACTGTCTCCTGGCTTTCACTTGATTCACTGCTTTCGCTTTTCTTTGATGCATCACTTGTGGATTTGATGTCTGGCTGGCTGGTCGCTTGCACTTTGCCGCTGTTGTTCGTATGGACCCATTTGAGGGTGTAGATCCAGCCCTGTATGAATGCATCATGACGGTCATTATTCTAGTGTAACCACACATTTTGTATGATGCATACCATTCGATGTTCCTTACCCTACGAACATTCTCTTTACTGCTTCGGGTGTTATCCGATGTCAGTGCAGTCTCGCTTTTTCCAATCTAGATAATCATAGATAAAACATAGAACCGTATAAACAGAGAATGCATTTCTATGCAATGTATAGGCTTTAGAGCTTTTTCTTTTTTGTTGGATCAGAGCAACATAACTTACCAGACTTTCCACAGAATGGCTTTCGCTCTCATTAGAGATCTTGAAACAAAAATTAAAAAAAAAAATTAAAAACATTGAAATTTTCAGTCATATTCATCTGTTTAGTGATTTTGTAAATTTGTGAGAAAATATGAACAGTAATTATTATTTTTACCGTTTCATCCGAGTCAGATTCAAGCGATTCCGAGCTCTGTCAAGAAAACAGAGAAATTGAAGTGAGCCTATATCATTAACCGAAATATATTTAGCATAGTCATTAAATTTGTTGACATAGCCCTAATAGTCTTTGCACTCACATTGCTGTCGGATGCATTTTCCTTGGACTTCTGTAAAATACATTTTTTTTTATATAAATTAATATTGTTTGACCTCATAAAGGCAAAGACTATTAAAAGTCTAAATAAATAAAAAATCTTATTTTTTTTGCATTACATACATGCATTAGTAGACTAGTTGGATATTCTTGATATGAGCAAATGCAATTATTCTCCTATATGATATCAGGTGAGAATTTTTTTTGTTATACTGTGAAGACGTCGCTGTAAAAAAAAAGTTGCTGCAAATTTTTAAGAACAATCAACTTGGATGTTTAAGTCATTTCAACTTAAATTACATTGAACAGACTTTAAAAATGAGCTGAATCTTGTATAACATAAAAAAAAATTAAAAATTGGTGAACTTATTTAAAGCAATGTAAAATCGTATATATGTTGTCATAACTAATTGATCATATTTTTTTTTTACAATGCAGTTTCTGCGTCTAGATACACATTTAAGTTTATGACGTGGAATTTGACTGGAAGCGTACCTCTTCTGAAGGTTCTTCTGAGGTATTACTCTGGTCGGAGGATTCAGATATTGAAGAGCTTTCCGACTGGAATATAAAGATTATAAGAACAGATTTACTTAAACCACTCTTAAAGTTAACACAGTTTCTTGAAATTAAACCCAGAATCACTTACAGAGTTGGATGCATGTTGGATCATCTCCATAGCCATTTTATGCAAGATCTGTGTGATGTAATTCAAAGAAGGAAAAATCTTTACTCCTTGAAATGTATGGAAAGATCATTTAAATGCTTTTTTAGGTTATTCACTACATACTTACTGGATTGGCATAGGCTGCTCCCAGCAGACATAGAATCAGTATGGCAGGTTTCATTCTGAAATACAAAAATCTGAAGATTAAAATCTATATTTCTGTTTATTATTATGTTTTAAGAGTTCTTGAAACCTTTTTTGCGTAAAAATAATAAATAGGGTTTGAGGACCTTACCTTGCTCTTCTTTTAGTCCAAATTCAAAGTCCAAGAAAGCAGAGGAGATCGGCTAAATGGACGAGTGTTTATAGCTAAAGCTATAGACTGCATTTAATGGAATGTCTAGAGAAAGCGCTATTTAACAGACTGGCTCTTCATTAAGGTAACAGCATCACTTCCTGCTCGCCAACACTCAGATTACTGTGGGGGCACATTAACTCAAGCTGGAATACACGAAAATGAGAGTGCCACAGTAAGTGTTTACATAATGCAATGACACACTACAGTGTGCGCTCACCCAAACTTCCTCTCCTGTACGTGTCTATTTTAGGATGCTAAACTATAGGGTGTGTGGCCTCTAAATACTAAGTAAGAGTACAGTCTGGTCCCACACTGGGACAGGAAGTCCATAATGAGAGCATTCCAACCTCCTATGTTTTTCATAGACAAACTACTGTGTATACCTTGTATAAATTCTGTTTATTATGCACGTTATGGATATATTTTCAATATATTATTGAAAACAATAAATGGCGTCATTCCTTTGTAATAGTTCATGCTTGTATAACATAATCCTATAGTAACATCCCATACTTTTTTTTATTTATTTTTTGCTAAATTAATTACATCACCACTTCCTGGAGCTCCATATTTGGAGTGCTGCTGTTTTTTTGTTGTTTTTTCTTCTGCCTTGGTGGAGAGTGGAATATTTCCATTTTACAAACATTCCTCACAATTTTACTCATTTAATCATTACAGTGTGCCAAAAAAAACCACATAGAGTTGTGCTCTGAGATGTTTGTTGATAAAGGTCGAAGCAGAGGAAATATAAAACAATGCACTGTGGTTCACTAATGAATATGCAACTCTTGCAATTTATGTGGAATTTGCTTACAGTTATAATTTGATTTCCTGAGAAAGGTGAATGTGGAAAGGGTAGATGGGACAACGATAAGTGAGAGAAAGGGTCTAATATTTAAGTGATCTAACTTAGAGATTTAGGTGATATCAGGTAAAATGGGCCATCAGGTAAAATGGGCCATTTAAGGTTTGGGGTCCCAGCTCCTCTGGAATTTAGAGGCAATGACTGCAAATGATTTCATTTGCGGGCACACACACCCTCACACACCCTCACACACACATACACATACACAAACATGTACACACACACACACACACACACCACTGACATCAGTTTACTGATGCTGTTCCAAAATGGACTTTTTTAATTGCACATTTGAATATGTGGGTTTGTACCCAAACATTTTTTTTAATGGCGCATATAAATATGTTTGTTTAATGCAGTTTAAATGTCATGTGGCTGTATAAGCAATTGTTTTAAAATTAAAATTGAGGATAAATTAGCCTACTATTTCCCTTTGCAGTTTGACTGGCCCATTTGACCTGAAGCACTGGCTCATTTTACCTGAAACTGCTCATGCAAAAAAAGTTGGCACAGCTGATGTTTCAAGAAATGTAAGGCCTAAATATATTTTATTACATCATTTCAACACAAAATTATCAAAAACAGTCATTATTAATCATACAAACACATGGAAAAGGCATATATGGTATTGTATTATTGTCCCAAACGATTTACCAAAAAGTGGCCCAATTTAGCTGATATCACCCTATTATTATGAGATAATTATTATTATTAGATTGTTGTTGTTAAAACCGATTAAGAATATGCCAAGCTGTTTTGTAGTGTACAATACAATCTTTAAAATTACTTTACATTTTTATTTGATCACAAAATTAAGATATATGTATATATATAAAATATATAATTATAACATAAACCGGGATGATACATTTCAGTTTTCTTTGATCAATAGAAAGTTCTTTAAATTGTGTGTGTGTGGGGGATAGAATATACAGTATTTACAGTATTAAATAATTACGTCTAGGAGTCCCCACAAAGATAGCGAACCAGATATGTGTGTGTGTGGGTGTGTGGTTCAGATAAACCCTACATTATGGGGAAAAATGTCCACACAAAGATGGCAATATCCAAAATACTTTTTTTGATTCCCATGAGGAAACCAGGTTATACATCATACTACGTGATGTTTTTTGAAAATGTAAAAAAAAAAATAATTGTGATGTGTTGGTTTAGGGACACAGTTTTTAGAGTATAAAAACATATCTAAGTCCCCATAAAACATGAAAACCCAATGTGTGTGTGATGTTTATTTTTATTTAAATAAACCTAAATAAACTAATGCTCTGTTATCAAAATTGGTGCACAGTTAATAAAACACGCTCATCACAAACAGTTAGCGAAGATTCAAGGTCTGCAAAAGCACTGGGCACCATCTACAGGTGCTTTTAATATCTGCTTGTAGCTTTGAATGTCAAAATTCCCTGTCCCAGGGGCTGCTCAAATTGGTGTGACAATCTGTCAAGTACCAGCAGGGTTTCTTTTTTGTTTTCTCCATAGATTAATTAAATATTTTGAAAGAGCACATCTAGACTGTTATAATAAATTGTTAAAAATGTAATTCAAAACTGGTAATAAAATGGAAAGTTCCGTGTCACTCTCCATCTCTCTGTTCTTCACCCCACCCAACCCCCTCTGAAGCTTCAGTTGGTTGTCTCCCTTTGTGTCCCAGTACAGATGAAGGGAATCTGATGTACAGTGCCGGGGAGGCATAAGGGAGTCAGAGGTACTTTGACTGACTGCCTCTCGGTGACTTTCTGCAACGTGAAATTTAAAGATTCCTCACATTTCTACCGGCAACCTCACAGCTCAGGTAAGTGTCAAATTACCAATTTTTTGTTACTGTAATTGAATTAACTAAAGGATCACTTCTGAAATAATAAGATAAATGAAAATATAATATGAAAAAGAAATCAAATTTAAAAAAAACCTGTATGCATGATGCAAATCATGTTGGTGTCATCATTAAGAATATACATATTGCCATTTATTTGCATTTTTTAATTGCTATATAGAGAGTACAACTTTAATCTATTTATTTTTGTACGTTTTCTAAGTATTTTATAATATGATAAATATTCTGGAATTAAAATATGCACAGATAAATAATTCAAGTCATTGTTGAGAATTTAAAGTTTTCTTTGCATTTCTTTCTTAAACCTGGATATTAGACAAAATAGTATAAGAAAAAAAGAAATGTTATTAAATTACGAAAAGTTATTTATAATCTTCAGGAGAGCAGTATCTTCAGTTCATACCATTGCACCCAAGCCATTGTCCACATCAACATGGCCTATAATGGGCATATTGTCTCTGTGCAGGAGGCAAAAAGCTTGTGTACTTAGTCAACTCTTTTTCCAGTCTAGTAGCTTCTGGTGTTTGCTTTGCCCCTCCGGACTTTGAATGTGACTTTTGAGCGGGGCTCATCTCTTGGGCCCTGTTTCCACGACAACTGAGGCGGCTGATTTATGCCGGGGTGTCATGGCAGGGGTACGTACTGCATACAGATGGAGAACTCTGAACCCTGTGTGAGAACGGCCCAGAGGGCAGTAAAGCAGAATTCTAGATAAAAAGAGTAGGGAATGGGGAGATCATGTCACTTCAAGGTTTTCAGGAAGTTTTAAGATCGGACACAGGACTGTTGTCACATCCATTCAAAATATGTTTAATTTTTTATTTTGTTTTGTTTTTTTAGAAATGAAGAAAAACCTGTTTCTATTCTGCTTTTTGGTCTCCGCACTGGCTGCTTATGTAAGTAAAATATCCAAACATTCAGCACAAACATTCATTTCTATAATCCTTCTCTTAATCAGAATCTACAGCATCATGTCCAAAGGTCAAAGAACCAAATGGAATCAAACACCAACCCAAAAGACGTTTCCAAGAACATAGTTCTAAAAGCAAGTATGTGTACTGGAAATTTGAGATGAGGAGCTTTTAGAAAGCCAGTCAAATGATATCAAGTGTATATGTAAATCAGCAGTAACAGTGTAAGCAGTAATGAAATCTGTTGTAATATATGACCTGGGTCAACCGAGATGGTTTGACACAGCTAATCACAAACATAGCTATATATTTTTCTATTGTCTTACTCTTGGGACTGAAAAAGGAGTGGAATAACTCTTAAATGGAGTTCTGCTGGGCAGTAAATCAATCCCACAGTCCCATGGCTGGTGATAGGATAATTGTGGAGCTTTAAAATGAAAAAATGCCTCGCTTAAATCATAAGACTGAGGCATGTTTTGCAATTCAGCTAGAAGAATGTAATGTAAGTGGACCCTCAACATTAGTTGCTTATCAGGGTATGAAAGACAATACTTCTCTGAAATAATATCTGCATTCCTCCAGGAAATTAGAACATGAAGAGAGCGGTGTGGAAAAGATAATCTCAAACAATTGAGTTGAAAGGAGATTACATGAAAAGCGATATGTTGTAATTGTATGAGTTGTGCAGCTGAAACAAGATTGTTGTCTGGGTAAATTCAGTTGGTTCTGTAAAGATAGCAGTGAACATCATGTGCGGTGATGTGTGGCACATCTGTGCAAACTATTCAAAAAAAGGTTTCGAACAGTTTTTGCCAGCTGGAAATGGTAAAATGAAAGCTATGTTTGACAGCTTAGCCTTAACTTTCATAAACCAAAACAAAAGGCTAAGTTGTTTTTCTCTCTCTTTTTTTAGGTACAAAGTAAGCCTCGTGGAAAAAAACAGCATGTCAAAAACAACCCAACTCCACAAGAGCAGGTGATTCTTTGAATTTTATATATATAAACAGTTAATACTCAAATTTGAGGACTTTTTTCTGTGTATAATTTTATATCTGTTTGCATGTTTGGTGTTTGTTTTTTCAGTGACTCTTTAATCATTTCTAAATCCGTAAAAAAAAAAAAACAGATGCATTCAGGAACAAAACAACTGACTGTCTTTATGAACGAGTCATTGAATTATTCACTCAACCGATTTGTTAACACTAATTCAATCAGGAATCCGTTTATTCTTTTGTATATTTGCTGTCTTCAATATTTTTATCTGTTATGTACTTCAATTTTTTTATTATTTTGTTTTATTTTGTTTTTTAAAGTCAGTGAAGCTTCTTGACAATAAGGATGGAGTTCTGCCCACATTTCTGCCTTTTGAGTCCAGCTCTCAGGATGAGGACATGAGTGAAGAGAATGAAAGCCATGTGGAGATGAATCAAGCGGGGGCAGACGAGCTTGAAGGTTCAGAGGGAGGTGAGAAGATTACACCTTTGCTCCTGAGTGAGGAGGCACTGACTCAACTCCTGCAGGTCTCTGAGGAGGCAGAGGAAACTAAGGAGGATGAAGGTGATGATGACAGTCCAGAAATGGACAAAGAAGTTAAGGAGATTGAGGAGGAGGAGGGAAAGGAAAATGGAGAATCTACAATGGAGAATGAAGATGCAACTGAGAAGAGTGAAGGTGAGGATGCAAAGGAGACTGACAGCAGTACTGAGTCCGAAATACCAATGGATTTGGACTATGCTGCTGACCGTGATGCGTCACAGCCACTATCCATCAAGCTAGAGACCAAAGCTTCAACCATCAACACTATGGAAAAAGATGCGGCAGAAACAATCGAAGATGTCATCCCCACAGCCACAATGGACTATGATTCCCAGCAATCCATCAACAACTCAGAGGACATTGCAGAGGAACAGGAAGAGCCAGCAGAGCAAACACAAGATGAGCTGAAAGAGCCTTTTCAAGACTCTGAGAATGACAATGAAAAAAAGAAGAGTGATCAACAGGATGAGAAAGACAGCATTGAACCTGAGACCAGTATTGTTTCTAGTGGCAAGAAGGCAAAGGAGGAGAAGAAGCAGAAGAATGAAAGGAATACGCATGGAAAGGCCAAAGGCAAGAAGCAGCGAAACAACCAGCAGCTGGAGAAGATGCAGAGTGACCAAGCCAGTGCAATGAAAGCCAATGAGGAACGTGCACAGAGGCAAGACTCAGAAAAAGTGGTGGAGCCCACTGAAAACACAGAGCCTAAATCCAAAAAGAAGAATGGGAAATGGGTACCAAATGCATCACACATACATTGTTAATTTAAAATAAAAAGTGATTCTCTAGATTAATACAACCAGACTGTAAGCTTTTACACGCACAGGTTGCTTATTCTGCACATATTTGCTTTTTGTAGATTTGAAAATCATTTCAAATGAATTATTATTTTCCATCTAAAGTAGTTTTAAAAATAAATTCACCAATCACTGCAAATGGTTGAACACGCTATTCACACCATAAATATATTATTTACGTCATTGTTATTCAGTGAAAACAATGTTCTTGCCGATTTTACCTCAAACACAGTTTGAGCAGTTCTGTTGTGAAATGTCCACTCACTGATTAGTTATAAGAAAGACTTGTTTTCACATGGCTCCTTGCACAATTATGTTATGACCTCAAAACACATTTCCCGTAGTGCATGATTTGTTAACGAATATATTTTGGAGTTTGCATCACTTAACCAGCTCCATATGTTCGGTTGTCTGACGTACTAAGGTACGCTCGGGTATGAATCCCGTGAAAAGCCCTATTCAGACGGGATTAGTTTAACATGGAGAGGTGGGGTAAAGAAATTATTACCATAGCTTCTCAATTATTTTAGTCCCGTCTCAATGTGCCAAAAGATGAGTCAAGGTAAAAGAGCTCAAAGACGAGTCCAAAAAAAAGTTAAAATGGCTTGGTTACATTTGCTTTTGTTAACACAGTCAACCGCTTCCAGTTTCAAATTTGTATTTGTTTTCCTATTGTTTTAATTCATTATCGACATCATAATTATCTGGTTTGTGTGTGGAAATAGTTTTACCTTTTACTGCACTAATTATTGTTATTCTAATAGTTTACCATGTAAAATGGTAGAGATAACATAGCTTCTATGGAAAATGGTGAAAAGTTTAAGCAGGTGCACTAGTTTAATGTGTTTGATTGATTGCTATTGCAAATAAAAATTGGTTCTGCGTCTTTACAGACTCGTTTGGTGGGGATGAATCCTGTTCAGATTAGGGCCACTATGGAGCTTTACCCTGACATTAGGCCCACACATCGGCCCAGCAGACAGGGGGAGCCAGCTGGTGAGTGTTGTTTCTGTCTCCATAGTACCAAATTCTTATTAGGAATCTGCTGAGCAGAGTTTATCTTTAACAGACTGTTAAACCGACCTGGCTTAAGAAGTCAATGAGAGCTTTAGCCCCTGGTTTATGCTCTATCCAAACCAACAGATGCAAAGGAATGTTGGCACTTTTTTACAGGGTGGTTATAACCTTTATTAGATGTCTCTTTGAGAGCCTTTTTAAAGCAGCAGTGGGTGCCTGAATTGAGGATACACAGTATTTTATAGAATATTTGCACATTCTTTCACTGTTTTATCTAGACCCCTGTGAGAACTTTCGCTGTAAAAGAGGAAAGACATGCAAAATGAACGATGAGAACAAGCCTGTCTGTGTCTGTCAGGAGCTGTCAGAATGTCCTCCCAGTGTAAATGATTTTGACCATGTAAGTATGTGTTATCTTGCAAATTAATTGATCAACTGATTACAATAAAATGGCGTAATTTCCAAATATTTATTTAATTACTGATCAAACCTTTAAGTAACATATATTGATTAAATACAAAAGCATAATAACATTTGCTAATAATAAGCCATTGGCATCGGGACATCTTCACTTTAGGTTTGCGGAACTGACAATAAGACATATGACACATCCTGTCAGCTCTTTGCCACCAAGTGTAGCCTTGACGGGACCAAAATAGGCCACAGACTTCACCTGGACTACTCTGGGTCCTGCAAATGTAAGAAACACTTCTAAACATGCTGATTTTAATTGTTAGCACATATGAGATGTAAAATGTGGTTGGCAGTGATGCTAATGTGATTAATAATTTTAGCAATCCATGTTCTCATTAGAAAAAGGCTAGTAATATTGTGTGTCCGAAGAGATGTACGTATTTGTGTTTTAGATGTAGTTTCCCAAGAGATCTCAACAATGTCTCCGAAATTACATATTCGGGTCTTTAACGACCCAATTCTATATCTAACACGGGTGGATCTCTGGTAAAAAAAAAAAAAAAAAAATTGCGATGGGAGATGTTTTTTTTTTTTTTTTAAATCTTTTGCGTTCCCTCGCAAAACCTGATGTGAGCTTGGACAGACACCTCCTATTTAATGTCCCGCTGCCAGTGTTTCAGAGCTTCGTACATTAATGTAGCGTTTCATGTTTGAACTTGGATTTAAATATAAAGAAGTGAGGTCAGTGCTTAAAGGTGCGCTAAGCGATGTCACGCGTTTTTTAGGCCAAAACATTCCTCACTATCCGCTAGCTGCCTGTCCCCTGAACACACTGTAAAAAAAACGTGGTCTCTGCAGACACCCCAGCCTCCACAAACGGCAACCAAAATAAACTGGGCTAACCCCTCACCATGAAACATAACAAACTGTTCTAGCCAATAACCGACAAGCAGGATTTGGGGGGTTATTGCCCGGATGAGGAGGAGGGAGGGTCTAGCTAGCCTCCATTTTGTTTGACAATACTTTAAAACGTCAACAAGTGACGTCACCCGACATCGCTTAGAGCGCCTTTAACTGGAGTTTATAGCTATAACAGATTCGAACTTTCCGGATCAATAACTCTAGAGCTAAACGTTGTTAATACACAAATTACACATATTTACAATCACAGTAACATAGACAACGAACTACAACCAAAATGTCCCTCAAAAAGAGCGTTATCATATAAATTGATCTGAGCAGGCGGCTGAGAGACAAGTCCGAAGGAACCATCTACAAAGTGCAATAAAACCCCAAAAATGTGACTACAAAAATAGTCATAAACATAAGCTCACGAATATTGATCCGGTAAGTTCGAATATATGAATATATTGCCAACTTCACTGAAGTCCTTGAGTTAAGCACTGACCGCATTTCTTTTATATTTGAGTCCAAGTTCAAACACTATGAAACGCTCCATTAACGTATACGGAGCTCTGAAACACTGCCAGCGGGGCATTAAACAGGACGTGTCTGTCAGAGCTCACAACCTGTTTTGTGCTGGAACGCAAATATCTTTGAGAGGGAACGCAAAAGTTTTGCGAGGGAACACAAAAGATTTGAAAAAATAAAAATCTCCCATCCCAAATTTTTTCCACCAACACTTCCCTTAAGGGCGGGGCCCCGTAGATCTCTACCTGTCGATATAATATAAAACTCTCCTGATATTTGAGTAATAATTACAGAAGAATAAAATAAAGCGTATTTTGTTACCTTTTGTAGCTTGGAAGAGTTTTAGTTTGAGCAGATGTTTATATAATCTTCACTGTCCTCGTCGGAGCTCATTTCTAGTACATTCAGCTCATATTTGCGATCTCAAACATATTCTCAAAGTCAAAACTCAATTATGAGGTTTTTTTTTCAATTATGAAAAATCATTTTCAACATCTTCAAAATCAATATGTTGATCGCTGACAACTTCTTAACCAGATCCACCATCAAGTGACAGTGACTCTAATATTTGATTGTGTTCAGAAATCGCTGAGCCATTTCAAGTTTTGCTGATGAAACATCCTATTCTTTTGTTTTCTGCCTGCGGTAACTATGAGTGAACTGTCACTTAATCATTGTATATCAGACATTGCCACCTTGTGAAATAAAGGTGAATTGTACTTATTCAGTCATCAGAGTTCAATTATTGTTGTAGAAAAAATATAAGCTTACACTCATGTATGCCCTATACAATTTTTGCAAAAAATGAATGGGAAAGCAGCCATTTATTTTTTGTTATTTTTTTTTTTTTGTTATATTGTGTATAATGAATTGATTGCGGAACACTAAGAAGGTTGATGTCTAACTTTAAAATATGAATGGGGAGGAGGGTAGTGAATGATGTCCCGGGTCACTAAAGACCTGAGGTATGCGTTTAAGGGTTAATATAGTTGGATTTAACGCAACATTTAGTTTTGGCCCCGCAGCCAAATGTAACCAATTTAAGTTCGACCACCTCTGCACTTAATATATATCTTCTGTTGTTACATTTTGTCTTTTTTTTATTTTTCCTGGCAGTTATTGCTCCATGTCTAGAGTCAGAGCTGGTGCAGTTCCCTCTGCGTATGCGGGATTGGCTGAAGAACGTGCTTCTGCAGTTATACGAGCATGACTCTGTGTCTCCTGGCTTTCTCACAGCTAAACAAAGAATCAGGGTATGTGTATCAGGGATACTGGACAGATGGTTATTTATTTATATATCATATGTCTCCTAAAGAGACAAATAGTAGATTTAAGTCAAGAAACTGGAGACAAATTTCACTCAGCTCCCCTACTTCTGACTGTAAAAAAATAAGCGTAGATGTACTACTTTGGAAAATAGCTCTCGACTGTATCTAAACCATCAAATGTGAACGAATTACAGATGATGAATGCTCTGCTCAACAGGTTCAGAAGATCTATGAGAGCGAGAGGCGTCTTCAAGCAGGCGATCACCCCGTCGAGCTTCTACAGCAGGACTTTGAGAAGAACTACAACATGTACATCTATCCAGTGCACTGGCAGTTTGCACAAATGGACCAACATCCTTCAGACAGGTGGGGTGGCTGAGGTTCTGTAAATTTCGTCTTGCAATATTGTTTTAGTTTATCATAAAGGGGAAACCCCAATCATCTCTGTAAATGAAGTTGACAAATTCACTTGACATTTATATTGGCTGTTTAAATGCCAGTCTTGCAGAGCCAGACGCTGTGCTAAAAGACTGATAAAGATATCTGCACCCTGACTCCTGAAATTGCTTAAAACTACCCAATCAGATCAGTGCGATTTTGGGAAATGCTTGCCATTTTGGAGTGCATTTGTGAATGGTTCATTAACAGTTCGTGGTCAAGACGTCTGAGGCTGAGACTATTCTAATTCGAACGTACTCATACAGGAGGTTCAGTAATATTTTTAGCTGGTGTGAGGATGTGGTTGAGGGACATTTACAGAAAAAGAAACACTCAGTGCCAGAATCCTCCACAACGTCAGTGGTCAGCCTTTGAGACAGAGGCCTTAAAGCTGCAGTGTGTGCTTTTGGGGACAATCTGCATGTGAATCAATTACTTATAGATGTATTACACTGGGATACAGGGCTTGACATTAGTTTTTTTTCTCACCAGCCACTGTGGCTAGTGGTTTTCCAAAGTTACTAGCCACTCGGCATTTTCAATTTTGACATCGATATCATAGGGAAAATCTGCCATAGAGATATTTTAAAAAATTATCTCATAACTAGGCAGCAGGTATATTAGGCTGCTGTCACTTTAAGATCTGATGAAGGGACCCATTATACTGTTTTATATAGCCAATAGTGTCTTTATGTGCACACACTTTGGGTGTGAGCACAAAATCTGCCCTAATGAGTAAAATTATGCTCAATACACCCAATCCCATGCCAACATTCAAGCCCTGTAAGTAACGCCAACAATATTTATCCAGAGCAAATTAAATCAATGAGTAAAGGGACACAGGTTTGTGTCACTCGCTGTCAGAGAGATACGAGAGCGAGAATGTGCAGCTGGTATATTGTGTATATATTCTGCTGAAGAGTATCAGATATTTCAGTATCGATGTGTATCGAAAAAAAATATATTTTTGAAAAAAATTTGATTGCACTTAGTTTATTATTTCAGATGCCTTTTTAAAAGACTACAATTGAAAAATTTATGTTATATAAAATCAGTTGCCAAAGTGGCTAGTGACTGCGTTAGACGCCACTGGTGAAATCCAGCCGCATTTGGGGGGTTGACGGTTGTTAGTCAAGCCCTGCTGGGATATAAGAAAATTACACACTGCAGTTTTAAGAATGTTGTGTTGGTTTGTGATTTCAAAGGAAAGGTTCTATATAGAACCTAAAGGGTTTTGTCAAGCACCCATCATGGGATCTTTTTACGGGTGTAGTTTTAATTAATTAATTTTGTTATTGTATACATTTATTAAACAGGTCGTACACATACTTTGTCACTATCTATCTATCTATCTATCTATCTATCTATCTATCTATCTATCTATCTATCTATCTATCTATCTATCTATCTATCTATCTATCTATCTCTCTCTCTCTCTCTCTCTCTCTCTCTCTCTCTCTCTCTCTCTCTCTCTCTCTATATATATATATATATATATATATATATTAAATAACCCGTCAAACACAAGTATTTATGTAATCATTTATAGTGCAGCAGATTAGTAAAAAAAATCGTTCACTTTGGAAAAAGGCGTTGGCCACTCAAATTCAATATGGCAGCCAATTTTCAAGATGGCCGCCATTGCTATTCAATTCTTATTATATCAATTTTTCAAACAGGGATCCAAGCATAAAATTTGATAATGCTCTCTAAAGAACATGTTAATGGAAAAAGATGCTTGTCCCTCAAAAATTCAAGATGGTCGCCATTTTTAAAGATGGCCACTGTTCCTGTCGAATATGAATTATTTCAATTGTTCAAATGGTGATGCAAGCATAAAATTAGGCAGAAATACTCTTCAAGGAACACTCTTTTGGAAAAAGGTTTGTGCCACTCAAAAATTCAGGATGGTGACCATTTTCAAGATGGCCACCATTTTTGTCAAATAGTCTAACGCATTCTGATCCTTTGGCGTCATATGTGACGCCATATGACAAAACGGCGAAATACTACGCACATGGCACCCTTTATCGTCAATATAACACGCACTGTGATGGGTAGGTTTAGGTGTGGGGTAGGGTCTGCGTCTCATATTCACGCTAAAGGATGGCAGTCAACTTTATGACGCCTTGGGTTCGCGTGTTATATTCACGCTAAAGGGTGCCATGTGCGTAGTATTTCGCCATTTTGTCATATGGCGTCACATATGCCGCCAAAGGATGAGAACGGGCTCAATAGTCATAATGTCTGCTTTGTCTGCCTCCTCTCCTTTGACCTGTCCGGCTTAGTTAAATTTGCCAGGGATATAAAATCTCTGCCGGCATAGATCTAAGGTTCATTGGAGTACACAAGCCTCTCCACCATGGCAAGCTGCAGTCAACAGAGAGGAAGGGCCACTGTTAGAAAAAGGAAGTGATACAACTAGGTTCGGGTCACCTACACCTAGCCCGATCATTCATCCAGTGCCATTTAAGTCCCGTCTGATCTGTGCAACTTCCAGGTAAGCATACATTAACAAGTCATGTATTGCCCCGTCTACCCGTGGCTCGGCTCTAGCGTGCTGGTGCAACCTGTCAATTCAGGTGCGGCTATCTACTAGCATCTATTACTAGCTAATTGATGAGGGGCTGTAAGACAGCATTTGGGACACTAAACTTAGCTATACGATTACTACTACTCAATAACTACAGTGTAAGTAAAACTAGATAAGCTGACACTGAACCCCATGTTGAGTTCCACAGCAGTGAAGTTAACAGTGTGCCCTTGTTGTGTAATGACGTTCACTCTATTAAACAAAACCTTCCTTAACAGATAAAATTGAGCTCTGACAGAAATGGTGGCCATCTTGAAAATGGCGGCCATCTTCAATTTTTGAGGGGCACATACCTTTTTCCATGATAATGTTCCTTGAAGAATATTTGTACCAAATTTCATGATAGCATCACCATTTGAAAAAAAAGATGTAAGGATTCAAGGAAAATGGTGGCCTTAGAGAGTATCTATGCCAAATGTCATGCTTCTATATGAATTTGAACGATTCTCTTGAAATATGCCATTAATCTGCTTCACTATTAAGACATTTCTCCTTATATAGAACCTTTTTGCCATATAGCATAGAGACAAGAACCCATAGGGCTCTATATAGAACCCCATTGAACAGTGTGGACATGAAGTATGTTAATTACAAGATCTTTCTTCTGATCAATTTTGGATATTTATAATACTGTTGCAGGATTCTTTCTCACTCTGAGCTGGCTCCGCTGCGCGTTCCCCTGGTTCCCATGGAGCATTGCACCTCTGTCTTTTTCCAAAAGTGTGATGCTGACAAGGACAAAATAGTCTCCTTTAAAGAGTGGTGCAGCTGCTTTGGCATTAAAGAAGGTAGGAGGATTTGAAAGGCCTTGCCTTAAACAGCTCAAAGAGTTTTACATGTATTATTCATTCTCTAAAAATGCATTATTTATGCACACTTTTTAAATAAATCAAACATTTTATAAACAACCCAGGTTGGTTTTTCAACTTTCTCTATATTTTCATTCCTACAGAGGATATGGATTCTAATCTGCTGTTCTGAGCATCTCTGAGCTGCAGAAGGAGCAATTGAAGGTTTTCTTTGAAGAAATATATAGATAATCATGGAGGTCTGTTTGTTCAGTGAAATGGTACTGTTTTATTTTTATGTGTAATGATCATGATGGACAAGAATATCTAAAACTCTTTTAATTTTTATGCATTATATTGTGTTATTAATAAAAGGAACTATAGTTAAGGATTCAGCAAAAAACACATTTTTAAAGTGTAGGTTTATTGTGAGTGTTTTTGCATTCCAGTGAGGGAAAAGTTTACATAGTGAATAAAATAACAAAATAAAAGTGATTTTATAAAAATGTTTCCAAATTATTTCAGATAATCAAGAAAAATGCCACTCTTATGTGTGCTTGTTGAACAATTAGCCTACATATTTATTCCAAATTATATTTATGATTAAATTAATTAATCAAGAAGGATTTTTTTTAATCCATCAAGCACTTTTTTTATGCTCATGTAAAAACAATCTTAAACATGACTTCCTTAAAAATTGATATCTGGTATTATCTTTAAAATCATTAAAGTTCTGGTTCAATTTGCATAGCAAGTTTTAAGTCCTCCGTCACAAGCCTTGGAAGCTTTGTTATGCACACTACAGTTACAACAGTTACTGTGTTTGAAAAATAAATGTGTGGGTTATGACCACTGTAATTAAAACAAATACAAAAACTGTGTCTTGAACAAACCCTTAGGAAGTCATTAAATTACTTCGGTCAGAACTGTGTGCCTAAGTGTGCAGCACAATTCAATGACTTCCGTGTGAGCAGTTGATTCATGGACGTTTTCTATAGTTCAATGCAATGAACAGTACTTCGTCATTTTAGGACAATGATCTTGAATAACCTTGTATAATCAGTTCTTGTAGCACTCCATAAAATCAGAAATATGTACTAAAATGATTAGGAAATGCGTGTCACCTAAAGCTGTATGAGACATTTGTAAGGTCCTCCGACCCTTAAGTTGTTGGTGGATGGATGGACAAATGCTCTGTGTTTTTCTTCTTTTTTTCTATTCTGTAAGATGAATTAATAGGCCTACTTGACCAACAAAAAAAAACCTAATACGCACGAAAAAGAAGTTCATACTTATGAGGACTCACTTTTGAACTATTTTTTCCCCTCCTTACCGCAGTCTTTGAGTATTGGTGTCAGTATCAACCCCAAAAAAGTCCACTGGAAGGATAGGTTTTTTTTTGTTTGTTTTTCCGAGGCAGATTAAAATAGTTGAATAATTTTAGTTCGATTACAGATTTTGCATGCACATTTTTGCACACTCTCTCTGTCAGGTTTGATAAGACAAGATCACCTGGTGCTAATATTTCAGATTTTACACTCAAAAAAATAAAATTTGCCTCTTGTTAAATTTAATTAATTAAAATAAGCAAAAGTAACACAATTGTTTAATATTTTGTCACAACTTAATTTAATTGTGTTCAATCAACCTAATATATTTAAAACTGAAGTTTACTTAATTCATTTGTGTGAAAACTACATGAATTATTTTTGTTGACAACTAACTTGGCAGTGGATCTGTAGTTCCCAGCATGCTTTGCAAGGGACTGCATTAGGAGGGTAAATTTAGGGATTAAAATGTTATTTTATGTGTTTTTCAGTAAATGTAAAGATGTTGTTAGTTGATGTTAGTATTTAATGTTCAGTTATGTTAGAAACTTAGAGGACTTTATGTAATGTTTTTGAATTTTGTGGTTACCATTATGCAGAAGAGTGAAGACTGTGTTTAGGATGTGGGAACTCAATATACACTCCAAATGCATTAAACCTCACTTGCAGACCTGCATAAGTCATATCTAATATTACTATGCGAAAAGATGATTTAATTAAACCGAATGCTAGTATCTACTATCATTGGTAGTAACTATTGAGTCAAACTAGCTACAATTATAATGTTGGAGATTTAGGGAGGACAAAAAATAAATCTGGGTAACTTGACAAAATTCTATCTAGTAGGAATGACACAAATATTTTAGTAGTCTTGACCAAATTATTTTAAGTTCATACAGCAAGATTACAACAAATCATTTCGAACAAATTCGATTTTGTTGGATAAATACAATTCAATTTCGTGGAAAACCTTTCCTTAATTTAATTAAGTTGGTTCAACAGATTATTTTTTTGAGTGTAGAGCAAGATATAGTCTAAAAAGAAGTAGAAAAGTAAAAAGATCGAGGTCAGTGGTGGAACAACAATAATGCAAAAGACAAGCCAACGATAGGCCTACTTTTGATTATAGAAATACTCTAAATCACTGAAACATCTGCATTTTTACTGTGCTGATCATTGATAGGCCTTCACGCTAAGTGAAAAAAGGGAAGTTATGAAAGGCACGACTCAAAAAGAACAATGCATTTGACTAATTAATCTTCAAATTGAAGACATAAAGTTATCAATATTTTATTTAGTCTTCAAATTGATTAAATGAGCTCATCAATCTTTAAAGCTTCTCTTCGAATTAGAAAAACTGATTGTCTAATCCTAATGTATAAACCATAGTTGTCTGGCATATGCATTTTAGCATTTCACGTAAGATGTAGCTATTTTTAAGGAGTTTCTGAGGAATGTAATCTTGTTCCGATGTAGGTTTGTTTAAAAAAAAATAAGGGAAGCAAATATTAAAACTCTTAATTAAACCTTCTTAATGAGAGCAATGTTTTGTGATAGCATTCTCTTATATGCTTCTTCAGAGTAAACGAATGTAAAATTGGTCCTCATTAATACATAAATAGAAAAGTCCTGGGAGTTGGAGTAATACTACAATAGCCTACAAAGCGGTAGCTAAAATTTTGTTACTTGCAAATTTTCTTCGCAAACAAAAACAGACGCAAAGGTCTATGATTTGATGCGTCAGTTCAGTGAGTCTGCAGTTGAAAGTGCGCACGCTTGCAGCCACGTCACGTTCGGTTTAAAATGGGGCCGGTTGTTTTACTTCTATGAGCGATTTTGCAGTGAGGAAGTAACCGAATATAAATTAATCAGAGTAAACTACTCATCGCTGTCCCCCAGACAGACATTGTTGAATGAACAGATATTGTTGAATGAGTTATGTCTTCATCTGAGGTAAATCCAATCGTGCACTCTCACAGATGTTTTTGCGCTATCACAAGAAATTTAGGCCCGTTTAACAGTGGGCCTATCTGTTTTTCATTGTTTATTTCCGGTTTCTATAATAGCCTACATAAACACATTTACACAACTAAAATAGTTAAACGCAAATTCACTTTGAACGCGCCCTTTTGACAGTCCAGTAGGCTAGGCTATGAAACAGCCTCTAAATGCAGTAATTTCATATTCATGGTGGTACAAAAAAAAAAATATATAGGCTTAGGCTATATTCATGGTGGTAGGCCTACATTGAGTATATATACGCACTGCCGGCAAATCCGGGAACTTAACTTTCAAGTTCGTCCCCGACCCCTTTGAGGGGAAAACAAACCAGACTTCCCATAGACTTCAATACAAAATAACGGCAAAAACTATCCGTACACAGCCGGCAGGCGTGAATAACTTAAGAAATAACTAATATAAAACATGTCAGTAATTATATGTCCACGCCTGCCATAGAGCGTGAAAGATTACATCAACAAACTTAAATTGGTCAATTTAAAAACATGTCCCTTCGTCTCCCAGCGTCAAATTGGTGAAACAACCCCACCCAGTGGGGATATATTATAAGATATATTCGAATGTATATTATAAGATGTATATATATATATATATATATATATATATATATATATATATATATTATAATATAATTATAGTCTATATATATATAATTATATATAGACGTTGTTTTGTGACGCTATTTTGTATTGAAGTCTATGGGAAGTCTTTTTATTTTCCCCTAAAAGTGGGCGTGAATCTGTTCAGAGACATTCTATGACGTTGCGCCAGTTTGTGTATTCGATTTTTGGCACAAAATGGAATGTCATTTGCGGACAGTGTAATCAAGAGATTTGACGTTTATGGCTTAGGCCTACTCATTACTTGGATGTGTTAGTTAGGCTACTGTAAACTGATGCTTCTACAGCTCGAGTATATGAATAATTAGTAATACTGATTTAAACATTAAAATGAAATGGAAACACTTGCCCACAAGAATGATCATTGCAAGTACTTTTCCAATAGAGGGCAGCATAACATCAGCGCAATGTTAGCTCGTGACTGGATTTTGCTTTGAGGCTAATTAAGATATACAAGTTAGCATTTATTTAACACAACTCTTATATTTCAACATTCTGTAAGAATTTAAAGTGTTCTTTTTTTATGTGTGCTTTTATCAAATATTTCTGAAAATGGATTTCCAAGTCTGTTTTGATGCTCTCTGATGTTTCATCAGGTCTTGCTCTGGCTCTTGAAAACATGTTATGCGTCTGAATGCTAAAATTACTCTCTTAGGAGAGGATGTTCAAACATGATCTTCACCGACTTCTGAAAACCAATGTTAGCACTGGCATATTTGTTTGGCCGTGGCCCCAGAGTATTGTATGAATTAGATGAAACAGCTAATGGTGTACAGCAGGTGAAACTTCAAGGGCTCTCTGGCACTTTAAAGGAGTACGAAGAGGGTGCATGTGAGATGTGCTGTTAGGGAATGCAGTTAGAAATTGTGTGTGTTTGTGTTTGGAGTAGCATCTGACTTAAACATCCCCCTTTGATCCCCCATCCGGCTCTTTGTGAGAGTTTCCTCCTGGTATCATCCTGTCCATTTAGTGATCACTGCTGTAAATTACAGAGGAAAGAGGTCATGCGAAACCATTCCATGCATTAGGAAAATTGTGTGTCATTATGGTGCATTACCATAGTTAGCTATTTTGTGTTAGATCATAAAGGTATGCATGGATTTTTTTTTGTTGTTGTTGTTTTTTTGTGTTTTGGTCTGAGCTAAAATCTGGTAAATTTATAACTTTGATTAATGAATTATTTATAGCCTATAGATGAAAAGCCTCAATATTAGAAGCACAGTCTCCTCGGGTCATACCTAGTTGTTTTGACAGAGATTGTCAGTTTATTGATTTCACATTAAGCTCACAACCTTCCTGCCCTTCTAGATCTGAATATTCAGATGAATTTTACTCTGCAAAGAAGACCTCATTAAATATTTTTGACACTTTATCAGCAGAATCAACAAGCGTATTTACTTGTTCGCGAAAATACTATTCTACAAAACCATCTCAGTTCTGACTACCCTTAAACATTGTTTAATTTGACCAAGGAAAAGGATAATGAGTGTTCCTCCGCACATCTAAGCCAGGCTGCTTCAATTGGTCCATGTAACTGGCTTACACGCAGCTTGTAAATTGATTTTTTTTGAGTCGCACAAGGTTCAAGGTCGGGATGAAATGTCCTTCTAATGGAATTAAAATTCAATTCAATCAAATGCAGTTGTACTAAAAGCTGTTCATCTAATTTACCCTTACCCCTCTAGCTTGTTTTTGGACACCTCTGTTTTAAATTAGGCTGTAGGTTTATTCTAGTATTTTTAAAAACGTTGTGTAGGTTAGCATGGCTGATATATGCTGAGTCTATAAATAGGCTAAATGTTGTGAAATGTAACATCTGTTACTATGGTGTTAATATGTAGAAGTAGTATTTGACTGTTATATTTGAGTAATATCTGAACCTATTCAGTTTCTTTCACATTCCGTATGTCATCACAATGAGTGTTATCATTAACTAAAACTATTTAAAACCATATTTATTTGTGGAAATAAAGCTGAAAAAGTGCAATATAAATATAAGATGAAAAAATAAGCAATTTCTGAGACACTCTGTTGATATTTGAAATTAACCCAAACAAACACAGGTAGCGCATTAATTGATATAGTAGCAGGCTACTACATACTTTATATAGTAATATCTATAAATTATGCATAATTAAAAGTTACTAACCATAACTCTATAGTAAGTACATGTTGCTGATTGCCTCACCCCTAAATGCACAAAAAGACAATGCAAGAGTGAATGTCTTTTTATAAAATAAAGCGAAGAGGACGAATGAATGACAAGGAAGAACAAAAAAAAATAACACCGCACACAAGAGTATACAAGCAAGAGTTTGTTGTTGGTCGCCAGCTGTACACCAGGTCCAGACAAACAATGACACTCAAAACTGACCTGTTACTAGAGCTAACATTATAACAACAGCATATATTGGTTCTGTGACACTTAGCAAAACCAATGTTATTCCCATATGGATAATGATTTGTGGAAATCAAAAGCAAGATATTTAATGTATACCTGGATTAATAAATGATAAAATGCATTTCTTTTAAAGATTCAGCAAAGAAATACTCAGCCATGATTGAAATAACATAAAGAATGAATAGGGGTCATTTTAGACCCATGTTGTGCATTAGAAGGGTAGTGACACAAAAACGATTTTTATTCGAAAAGTAAGAAAGGGAACTTTAAAATAAGGATTTGTAATGACCTAAAACAAGTTAATTGAGGAATACCTTGAATACTGAATGATGAAATTAATTTCTTGCAAAGATATAGACAATTAAACTCAGTCGGGTCAGTTTAGACCCATGTTGTGCATCAAAGGGTTAACGTGGGTCCTAAAGCTCGTGCCTTATCATAACCCTTCTTTTTCCAAAGATAATCCTTTTCTCATTTGTAATGTCTCTCGGCCATATCTCTTTCTACAGCCTTCACATCTCTTTCTTGCTCACTCTCTCTCCTCCCACATCATGAGTGTACATACCCCTACTGCTGATTGGCTACAAGTGTGTTGTGGTGCTAGGTCTGATCCCATTTCAACAGCATTTCTCACAAGTCGCTTCCTGATCCTTCAGGTTGAAGTACTAGGCCTAAATTACTAACTGAAATAAAACTAAAACATATCATTATTTAGAAATATTTTTAAAATATACTATAAAAGCTATTTTACTAAAAGCTAAAATACTAATAAAAACAAGATTAGTATATAAATGATAACACTGTCACATCCAAGTTTGGTAAACAAACTTCCGCCTGTATTTTCATCAGTGGACAGTGGACAAGTTTTAAATGTTGAACTAGACAAACCATAATGAAGTAAAAAATGAGGAACTACACTGCTCATATCAAACCCGTCATCTGCCTCAGAATTCACTCTATGTGAAAGTAATAGTGATAAGGACATCTCTGGTAACATACTGGAAGTTTACTAATAAGAGTTTCTGCAGCGAGTTTCTGGCTCTCTTCACCCAAACATTGTTTACATGGTTCCCCTAAAGAAACAAGAGCACATTGAAAACCTTTATTGTAGTTTATTCCAGTTCACAAAGAGGTGTAATGAAATGTTTGGTAACATTTTGAAAGTTTCTGGGGCTCATCTTTATGCCGCATAGGGTGAGTATCATTGTAATGAAGTTATCATTGTTGTCTTTCAGAATGCTTGCATAAACTCTACTTCCCTGCTGCATATATTGCAATTAGAGATAATTGTTTGTCTCAGTCATTGCAGCTAAACTTATGGCTGTTGATTCAGCCAGATAAACAGATGTTAATTGGATTTCATTTAGTAGGAGGATAACTTATAGCCTAAATGATTTCTGTGGATCGTAGAAAGCTTGTTCATAATCCTAATGAGGCGATTCATTTAAAAATCTAAAAAAATAAACATTCAATTACTCTGTGGGATGTTAACACTGTACTGGGTATAGTTTGCACCACAATTCATTGCCATGCTTGCAAAGTATGCACTTTTACATTTGTGTCTGTTTTCACTGTTTTGTCACAGTAATGAGCTTGTGTCCTGTTATACTCCACAGTTTCAGTTAGACTTACTATGAGGCCCTTTGTGATACATAGTCAAGCAACTGATAAATCAAAAATCAATTAATGTAATCAGGATAAATGTTGATTTGAAAAAAAGAATCAATAAATGCAGAGATTAATAAATGCAATTAATACAATTAAATAGAGAAATGTTAATATAATAAATACTGAATTGGAAATAACACTGATATAATGTAAAATAATATTATATGTAGAGTTTCAAGGTCAATAACTGGGAATCTGTGCTGTCTGACAATACAAAAAACTACTCAAGTTCATTATACTGCATGCTGACATTTTTTATTTTAATTTAACTGATAGTCGGATTAATAGTCATTTTACAGTTATTTTAAAATGACTAAATAGAAAATATATTCAGTAAAACAGTTTTATAAATTCTTATGTTTATAATCACAATGTGACTTGTGTAGAAATCTGGGCTAACGCCAGCTTGGAACAGCTGGCCAATTGTCGCGAAGTATGCAAATACTGACAGGCTCGCGGGAAGTATAAAATGCACGGACGTGACAATTGCGTCAGAATCACGACTGAATGCTTGCACAGCTGATCTAACCGCAAACACGGCGGCTAGCGCAATGTCTAGTTCCCGCCTCTCAGGGAACCTAGGTTACGATAGTAACTGGAGAAGTTCTCTTTCGAGAGCGGTAACTCTACATTGCATAGCAACGCTGCGGGAACTGTATTAAATCCCACCGTGAGAGTAGTGAAGATAAGCCCTGAGAAAACGGGGTCAAGCTACACTGATCCAGGGCAGACACAACACAATAAGCACTCAAGTATGAGGGTTAAATAGAGTGTCGATGGCGGAAGCGGTGACAGCTGTATTAACACTAGTAGCAATATACACAGAGTTAACAGCATAGCGGTAACCACTGCATTGTTGGATACAATAGATCACAATACATAACTAAGAAACGTAACTCAACGAAAGCACTTGCGACGCCACAGACGGTACATCCAGCTTGTAAAATCTGGCGAAGGTGTTCTGAGAAGACCAGCCAGCAGCACGACATAAATCCTGGATAGACATCCCTCTAGACCAGGCCCACGAAGAGGCAATCGTCCTCGTCGAATGAGCTCTGATGTTAAGAGGGCATTCGTAAGCCAAAGCGATAGCGTCGACAATCCAGTGAGAAAGTCTCTGTTTTGAAACAGCACGTCCACCTTAGTACATCCACCAAAGCACACAAACAGCTGGTCTGACTAATGAAAGCAACAGGCAAACAGCGCTGTCAGCGTCACGCGAGGCTCAGCAGATAAAGCGGGCAGGGAAACAACCTTTGCTTTGAACGATGTAGAGAGTGACATCGGCACATAGCCCCGTCTCGGCTGGAGAGTGACGCTGCAGCTGCCGGGTCCTAAACCGATACAATCATCGTTCACAGAGAATGCGTATGAGTCTCCAATGCGCTTTGCAGAGGCGAGAGCAAGGAGTAAAGCCATTTTCAGGGAGAGCTCTTTTACCGCAATCGAAGCTAGGGGCTCGAACGGCAGTGGAGAGAGAGCCCTCAAAACCAGAGCTAGATCCCACGGTGGCACTGATGGCGGCTGTGAGGGACACAATCTCCTCACTTGCCTGAGAAATCTGGTCACCAGAGTGTGCTTACCGATTGATTGCCCATCAGCCGGGGAACAAAACAAAGCAATAGCGGCCACATACACCTTCAGCGTGGATGGCAAACTCCCACTATCCAGTCTGTGCTGTAGGAAGCACAAAACATCCGACATGGAACAGATCACCGGGTCAATATCGATGTCCTGGCACCATTTTGCAAAAACTCCCCATTTTAGAGCATAAATGCGCCTAGTAGAAGGCGCGCGCACCTACACGAGTGTGCCCAGCACTCTTGAAGGCAGAGTGTCTCGCTCATTTAAGGCCCCTGCAGAAGCCACATGTGAAGGTTCCACAGCTCTGGGCTAGGGTGCCATATCGTGCCATTCGCCTGAGATAGCAGGTCCTTCCTGAGGGGGATTCGCCATGGGGGAGCCGCCATTATCTCTCTGAGGTCCGCAAACCAGGGCTGGTTCGACCAGTTCAGGGCCACGAGGATCACTGACGCTCCTTCCTCCCTGATTTTGCATAACACCATAGGTTGAATCTTCACCGGAGGGAACGTGTAAAGCCTGGCTTTCGGCCAACTCGACTTCAGAGCATCTCCCGTGCACGTGTGACCTGAAGACCACACCCTTGGCACACTGAAGAAGCCATCAGTCCCAGTAGTCTCTGAAATTTCATCAGTGAAACAGACCTGTCGATGAAATGGTCTCTATGCGTTCTTGAGAGAGGCGGGCTCGCATCAACACCGAGTCGAAACATACGCCCAGATATGTTATAGTCTGACTCGGAATAAACATGCTCTTCTGCGCATTCACACGCAGTCCCAGCGTATCCAAATCCTCCATCCTTCTTTGGCACCACAAAATAGCGGCTGTAAAATCCTCTCTCCTGCTCGCTCGGAGGGACACGCTCTATCGCTTCTTTCTCGAGCAGACTGAGAACTTCCTGTCTCAGGACAGGTGCGTTTTGAGGCAATGTCAATGACGGGACCACGCCATTGAAGTGGGGTGGTCTGCGTCTGAATTGAAGAGAATATCCGTGTTGAATTATTCCCAGTAGCCACAGGGAAATGCCCTGAGTAGCCCTCCATGCATCTAGTAAATGACACAGCGGTCGCGTTAGTTCTATGGCCGCCGTTGCCATTGGCGACCTGTTTAGGTTGGAGCTCCGCCTCAGCGAGGCTAGAAGCACTGGCTGGAAAGCGGCTCATGGCGGGGTAATATTGGCACTCTCGCGCCCTCGAGAGGCCATTATAGTTAATATAAAAACAAAGCTTGCATCAGCGAAGAGGACAAGTGAGCGCGAGAGTTACCGCTCTCGAAAGGGAACACTATTTCTCCTTCAGAGAGAACATTACCCCACTTTTCAATCATCTATGTTTGAGATTGTGTGACATAACTCTAATTGATAGCTGTTGCAAGAAGTCAAATGCAGATCCACTGGGGTGGGCTCGGAAACCACTAGTTTACTCTAAATTTTCAGAGGAGAGCCACATCAGAGTCTCTATTAACACAGATTCCTCTCCATCCCTCTTGCCAGCTTGGTGAGATCGATGAATGATCCATGTCACAGTGGCAAAATCAATACTAAACACATAGACAGAAGCACAGTGTGTCGTCAAGGTTGCGTCTTGGAAATAATTACTTATTTCCTCACAGGCTTTTAGAGAGTGTTTTGGTGTTTAGTTTATTTAATGGTTTATGGAGCTACAACAAATGTGGAGAACAGTTTGTAGCCAGTGTTGACCTTTTGGATAATGATGTGTTGCTGAGGTACATCCTCTCTTTTCTTTAGGTCTTTTGTTCTGAAATGTTCTGCAGCCAATCTACAGACTGATTCCCACTGACCAGTCATTTTTTTGCTTGAATCTGATACATACTTTTTTTCAGCAAATGCTATGTGACATATCGCAAAATGGTGATTGCTATCCATGGATATTGTGAGTGAGCATTTTTATGGTGTTGGGTTTAGTCTACAGAACAGTCTGTGCTCGAGTTCCATTTGTTTTCTTCCTGAAGCTGCACTTAAACATTCTTTTTACAGCAGCCCCTGAAGGGACAAAGACACAATCACAGGGTCAAGTTACTTCAAAAACAGCATCTAAATTCAGTTTAATATAGTTTGTTCATGAGGTACTACTCCTGTTCTTATTTTGGAAGGATTCAAATTGATTTGCGCATTGACATTTCACTCTTATTCTCTCATGCACGTCAGAGGCAGTCGTTTAATAAAGTAAGTCACCCCTCTCCCATTCTTAATAGGTGACTGTGACAGACCTCTAACAGAAGAGTCGGCTGGTGTGACACTGGTTGTGTGTGGTGGAGGAAAACCTGTATGGTCTTTGCCAAATAATAGATACTACTTTCTATTATCTGCAAACGAATGGGCTGATTTGTAATATATAGTAATATATAAGGGAACTTATAATGTCTGTCATGTTATGGCTGTTATGCTAGTCCTTAGATATAGAGGATGCGTTTTGAGTTTATTTGTCATATGACTCAATGCTACATGAAAGCAGTGCTACAATATGCAGCTTATCGTATCAGAGGCGATACTGCTTTGGTTTTGGTCTTAAATGGTAAAAAAAATATATAAATATGTTTAACATTTGGTCATTTAACATCATATTCTCATCATGTCCAGTTTACACTCTGTCTTTGGGGTCTGTTCTGATTTTTACAGAGCTTTTGAATAAAAAAATATAATTTATAAAAATACAAATTATATATTTTATTTTTGTTTACTTCACAACTTTACATTGATGCTGTGTTTTGAGGAATGTGTGGTACTTTTTCTTTCTTTCTTTCTTTCTTTCTTTCTTTCTTTCTTTCTTGCTTTTTTTATTTTTACATATTTGCCACATAATTACTCAACTACTCCATTACCTTGCATATTAAATGATACATTTTTATGAAAAAAATATTCAACAATGATCTAAACTAAATATGAGTTGTTTATGTATATTGATCTAGGTGTTAGGAACAGAATCCCGCCATGTGCTGGTTAGATAATTATTTTAGGAATTGCAGCTATAGAGAAAAAATAAAATGAATGACCATCTCTAGCAGAGACCTAGTGACATCCATTGATTTTTCTGGAAGCAGCCAAATGTTCTGTGCCTAACTTTTGTGGTATTTTTTGAGAATTGGCTATATATTTAAACATTATAAAATACATTAGAATTAGTGTTTTGACAAAGTTTGAAATTTGTTTTTAAGTCTTTTGATTAGTCTTTTTTTTTAGTAATGTTGCATAAATTTGCACAAATGCCACATAAGTTGCCAATGAAAGACAAGACTTAGTCTAATTGTGTGTATCTGTGCGTGTATGCATGCGTGTCAGTGCTACGTCTCACCCCTTAAAATCTGTATTCTGCTTTTATTGTTGATTTTATTCAACAAATTTGATAAACGATGTCTGTTGCATTCACGTGTGTGTGTGTATGTTTGTGTATGTGTGTTGAGTGAGTGAGTATTTTGTGTCACATTGCATTTGTGGTGACGTACCAGGCCTTTCATTTCTGTGTCAATTTTTTTCAATTTATTTTAGATTTAGGTCGAATGGACCCCAATAACAATTGGGTTAAATTCATAAAATGTAATTAAAATGAAAACAAAACCTCTAAAAGCACTGACCCACCTGACAGAACCCTTTAAGTTTATATTACCTTTTCTTTTAAGTGTACTTCACAATTCCGGGAAGTCTGACCTTTTGTTTTTGTCAGCTGTCTCTATATAAATAATCATCCTTCAGGTAATTAGTCCTACACACTAATGCATGATTTGAATGCAAATCCATGCACACAGCAAGTGTGTAAGAGCTCCGTTTAGACGGCTTGCATCAAGTATTTAAAAAAGCTATCATGTCACAACGTGCTTTTCAGGGCAACTCTTCAATTTTATACTGAAAGATTTCATGTGATTCACATTTAACAAGCTGTCTTGGTCAGAAAATATTCACTGTTTGTGGGTAATAGATCAGTGACTTTAGAATCAGTGACTTTTTGCATTTTCTTTAGAATCTTGAAAACATTTTTGTATTCAAGCTATATACGAATCATTCATTTTACTTTTGAGTCTCAGTAACCCACTGTACATTTGCTCGTGTCTCTCACGCTCTGCAGTGCAGTTGCACATTATAAACAAACCCAGCACTGAGATTTATCTTGATATCCATAACGGTAATGGTGTGTTAGATGAAACGAGCCCGAGTGCTGTGAGGCGCTATAGCATTTCAGCATACTTTTGGGTGCTTGTTAACTTTCACCCTTATCACCGCTTTTGCTCAGCCCAGCCTCGCTGGACCAGTCAGAAATCAATAACTTATTCCCCAAGCGAAATCCTATTTCTAACCCCTGAAACACCCCGAGCAGAAAACCAGCAGCTTTCTGTAGCCTTTATTATGTGGAGACTGTGGTGCATGTAGGCGTGGAAACAAATAGCCACAATTTAGCAATGGTGCTTTGATGAGACAGAGAAATCTGTCTGACATGCAGAATGTAATTGAGTCTCTAGAGTCTGATGTTCTCTCTCTATCTCTCTGATGCCACTGGATGTGGCTGCAAACCACAAACGGAATGCATCGCACAACATGAAGCAGTACCTTAGGTGGGTTTGAAAGTGACGTGTTTTTAATTCGCAAGATATTCCTTTCTATCTGTCTTGTACAATAGCAATGTTCGCTAGGATCTCTTCTTGCGAATGGTGACTGATGTGTGAGGAAATGCAGAATCTGTGGACAAATTATAACTTGAGAACATGTTTAAACTCTAGCCTTTTATGTTAAATTTGGTTTGATAAGTGTTGAGGCATGAAGCCAGCATATTTCTTGTATTACTTGGGCTCAACATACTGGTAAAAAAGATGCAGAAATCCTTGCTAGCTTGTCTTGAGTTTCTGTAGATGGAGCTATTGGCCTCGTCTCTGAAGCTGGAAATATATCCTCAGGAATCCAAAAGCCCACAGGGCCTGATTAATTTAAAATAGGAAGAGTAGCAAAACAGACTTTTAATCACTTCTAGACTGATATGGCGAAGTGGGAGAACATATCTTAAAAACCCTCAGAAATTGATATTTATCGGGGGAAAGAATAATTTAATATTCTGTCAGCAAGAGCTCACTTATCACCATCACGCTATTCATACAGTCATTATTGTGACTGAATGGCTCTTCCTTCTGAGGGATTAAGAAACATTAGGTCAATTTTGTTTTGTTATTTGCTGTTTTTTATGCTGTCGTGACATGACATAATACTATAATTGTGCATAAGCATATGATAATTTATTTCTCTCAAGGGACTGTGTGTGTGTGTGTGTGTGTGTGTGTGTGTGTGTGTGTGTGTGTGTGTGTGTGTGTGTGTGTGCCTGTGTGTGTGTGTGTGTGTGTTCTATTCAGTATTCTATTAACTATTCAGTATATCCATATCCTAACATTGAATGTTTTAGAGAATCTTTTAGGTGTTTTATTTTTTGCATTAAATTTTTCATTAATCTTTTGGGAGGGAGAATTAATTGCATATGACCAGAGAATATTATTGTGCTGGACTTTTAACTTTTACAACTATTTTGACCTTCAGATTGTTTTAAGCGGTTTTCTTTTTTATCATTCATAATGATGTGTGTAATGAAGATATTTCCGTTTCATTAGATATGACAGTTTATTTAAATATATAATTTTCTTTCAATAACCAATTCAAATTAAAAGTAATAGAGGTTTGAGACTGCAAATATTCGTTATTATAAGATTTTGTTTGCTTTGATATTAGATGTATACTGTAAACCATAGCTAGGCTTCGGTGTAGGTGTTGCTGTGGGCCCTCCATGGTTGAAATTGCGTTCTTCCCCTCTAGCGACAGCTCCACTATAAACAAATACTTATTCTTACTTTGAGCTATTGCAAATAGCTTTATTTTGAAAATATTTAATATATTAAAATTTGGTGCAGGTGTTTGGCTGGATATCTGGGTGAAATAAAAACATACAATGAGGCCAGTGACAATTGCGTATGCACACTGGATCATATGATTAAATATTTGCAGTTGATAAATGCATAAATTCTGTGGTGAAAGTTAATAATCTAATACACCAATCCTGGAAAATGACATGACTCTGCAAACAAAGGACACAATTGATCGCTCGCTCGCTTTACTGTAAATGAGACAGTCATGCAGCCTGCATGCCATTCTAGATTAGAATAATTACAATACTTAATTAAATTAAAATTGACTCGCCATGGCTCACAACGGGACTTTGAGAATGAATACAGCAGACATAGCGTGACATGTAGTCTGCGAGATTAAAGACCTCATGAAATTGCTTGACTAGTGCATTTTTCGGAGATATTTACTATATAGGCCTACTTTATTACTATTAAAATATTAACTGAGCCTACATAAAGGTACACTAGCTTTTGGGTACTCTCAAAAACCACAAATATAAATTTTGATTGCATGTGATCTTTAAGCAAAATGTTTTGCTACACAACAACACATAATACTAACTCCATGTAGGCTAGATATAATATAAGGTGATATTGAAGGTGAGTTCTGGGAAAAATAGAGATGTTTATTTCCTTCAGGGGCAGAAGGGAGGGGAAACGTTTTTTCTGAAGGGAAGATAGTCACTGTAGCCTTTTTTTTTTTTCAAATTGTTTGGAGCTCCTTATGGAGACAGACTGCTGCAGGGTTGAGCATAATGACGCATTGGCAGCCACCGTCCGTGGTTAATTCAGATGACCTTTTCTCATGTTTTCTGCCATGTTGAGCAGGTGTAGAGTTGTAAATGCTCATTGCTGAACTTGTTAAATGATTCTTTTGCTGCTAATGTGTATTCTAACTGTAACCGCCAACTGTCTTCTCAGAGGCTAATAATACGTTTGGAAGGGGGCAAAAATAGGACAATCTTGGCCATTAACCAGTCCTGTTTGTCTGTTCATGTTTTGGTTACCTAATATATTTATTAGAGAAGCAGCATACTGTTCTGGTGGTCTATGCTCTTTAAGCATCACTCCTTTACAACGGATTCACTATTAATGCAATTACATTTTGTGTGTTTGTTCAGAGCTGATAAAAGTAACCTTTCCCCAGTGCTTTGTGTCCCCAGACCTACAGTGTGGCTTTTATACTCTACTGTTCTAAATGGGCTGAAAGGAAATTTGGAAGAGAAAACCGTAAGCTGAATTCATCAACTGTGAGCCAGCGAACAGGAGCTAAATTTGGCCTTGTGATCTACCCACAGGACACCTACAGAAACTTTTCACTAAATAAATAGGTTATTCTGTTGGGTGTCCAACTGTAATATTGAAAGCAGGATTCTAGCATAAACCATATAAAATGTACAAATATGTACAATCAGAAAAAAAGGGTTACACATTATTTTAAGATGTCCGCTACACTGTAAGCTAATTATACATTTACTGTAAGTACTGAGTAATAATAATAGACTACATTTACTTACTTTAGGGTAAGGGTTAAAATGAGGGTTTGGTTTAGGGTTAGTTGCATATAATTATATAGCAAATTAGCTCAAAATGTATAATTAATCATAACGAATTATAAATATTTGAATTTGATTTAGAATTGACTGTAGCAGAATTAATAGTACTAATTATTTAATCAGTTCATCCAATGAACAGAAAGTATAATCAATTATCAATTCTAGGAAATAAATGATCTTCCTGGCCAGGAAAGAGTAACCTTTTCCAACTAAAGGAAATAAAGTACTACCAGGGTCATAGCATAGGTATCGCTAGATCAAGATGTTTAAGTGACTTTCACAGAGTGGCAAACACAGAGACAATAAAGCGTGGATATAATGGTTCAATAAACGAAACTACGGTAGGCTACACACACACACACACACACACACACACACAACTAAACAAAGCAAAGATTGTACGGAATCAAGAAATTAAGAAAAGTGAAGAAAGAGGGATTGAGAAGACTTCACCTGCCGTTAGCATTCCATTGACTACTATTCATTTTGGCGTCACTTTGACAGCAAATAACTTTATATCTGAGGTGTCCAAAGACTTCATTTGTCCATTATTTATTTCTAAAGAAACACGACAATGTATAAAAGGCTCCATTACTTTGTATCTTATGTTATGGCCCCGTAGAAGCCGTTTTTGTAAAAATAGGCTAACGATTGCGTCATAATCACGCGACTTTCTGTCGCACAATAGAGAAATTACCGTATAGACAGGAGGAGAAGCTCGCAGGCAAACTTTTACTGTCTATGAGGCAATCGGGGGGACATAGAGGCATAAAGTCAAGGGAGAAGCCCATCGAGTCCATAAAAGCAAAGGATAAAGGATAAAATATTTCAACAACGTTTTTGAGGAATTAGGTGATTCAGATTTGTCTTGGCACAGGTACTAGAAGATTTACAACTGTCAGACTGTCGTCACGCTCAGTTTGAGCCTGCGCTGTCGCTCAGCCATCAGGCAGCAAGTGCAATAATCTGGCTTCAGTCTTCTCCGTCGAAATCAATTGGGTCGCTGTGTCCATTTCTTTTACTGTCTATGATCTTATCCCCATTTGCATGTTCATGGTGGCATGGAGAATTTGTGCAGTCTTTACTCAAAAGTATGGTAAAAATGCAATTTATCATAAAATGTTGTACGCGATTGATTATAAAATCAAATTATTTTGATACCAAGAACGATGGGGATTCGAAGACATTAAAGCAGTGATGCATCATCTTTGGATATCAACTTTTGAAAGTTACTCTAACATAACTAAAGAATCATAACTAGGCTAATAATACATAGGGACATGCATAAAATACAGGAGAAATACTATAAACATTTGGGAAAGTTTGCGGGTAAGAATGGAGTACCTTGTGTATTGGAAGTTTATCTCTATACTCTTTGACCAAATGGCTAGTGTCATCTGGTCTCCTGTGCTGCCTTTGAGGGTTGCAGACACAGTCTCGTGCTGAGATCGTTCAGGTGAGGAGAGGTGATAACGGTCTTTGAAGAGAACTAGTCTGAGGGCCGATGACAACAGGGGAGAGGGCGTAGGTTTTATGATGTCTAGAGAATTTCGATTAAAGGGTTAGTTCACCCAAAAATGAAAATTAAGTCATTAATTACTCACCCCCATGCTGTACCAACCCCGTAAGACCTTCGTTCATCTTCGGAACACAAATGAAGATATTTTTGATTAAATCTGAGAGGTGGATCACTGCTACATAGGCTGCCAGAGGGAATGAAACTTGACGGCCCAGAAAGTCATTAAAGAAAATGTTTAAATATTCCATGTGCCTACAGTGGCTCAACTATAAGTTTATCAAGCGACGAGACTACTTTTTTCCCGAAAAAAAAAACATAATAACGACTTTATTCGACTATTCCTTTTCATTCCTTGTGGGCCTGAGACGAGAGTTCAAGAGATTTCCACGACGCATGCGCGAGAACTGAACAAGAAGTATTAGAAGAAGAACGTTCTCTTCTCAGTTCTCGCACATTGTAACCGGTGTAATAAGGACACTGTAAAATAAAATGTTACCAAAAATGTCATCTGTGACATAACAGGTTACTAGGGAAAGTTAATCCAAACAAACTTTATTGGACACACAGTGGGTGCAGGAAACAAACAGGTGAGTAGATATATTTTTATGACAGTTGGCAGTATGACAGAGGGTAGAATGATGTTAATGAAAATCTTTGTCTTACGGTACTGTTTAGCAGTCCGGTGGAGCACACACCTCAGTATAATGGAGTATGGTGAGCAGGTTGGTAATGATGAGGAGAATAACACACTAGGAGAAACAAGAAGGAGAATCACAGGTTAGTACGAGGTAGGTTATACAGGCATGAGAGAATCAGGAGATCAGAAATGGGTCTGTATTCCTTGTTCAAGGCCAGATGCTGAGGGAATTGAGGTGTGTGCTTTTATAAGGTGGTGATTAGCAGAGAAGATGTGGATCATGTGTCGGTAATGGCTGAGTGAGGGCAGGTGAGGAAAGTGATGGATGATGGGAAATGTAGTCTGCTATGACTGTTATTGACAGTTACATGTTTTATGTTGATCATTTTTGATGTAGGCTATCTCCTTTTAGTCTTTTTTCTTTTTTGCAACTTCTTTAATATCTCTCGGAATCAAGATTGATATACACCCACCTAAAGGATTATTATGAAACACCTGTTCAATTTCTCATTAATGCAATTATCTAATCAACCAATCACATGGCAGTTGCTTCAATGCATTTATGGGTGTGGTCCTGGTCAAGACAATCTCCTGAACTTCAAAGTGAATGTCAGAATGGGAAAGAAAGGTGATTTAAGCAATTTTGAGCGTGGCATGGTTGTTGGTGCCAGACGGGCCGGTCTGAGTATTTCACAATCTGCTCAGTTGCTGGGATTTTCACGCACAACCATTTCTAGGGTTTACAAAGAATGGTGTGAAAAGGGAAAACATCCAGTATGCGGCAGTCCTGTGGGCAAAAATGCCTTGTTGATGCTAGAGGTCAGAGGAGAATGGGCCGACTGATTCAAGCTGATAGAAGAGCAAATTTGACTGAAATAACCACTTGTTACAACCGAGGTATGCAGCAAAGCATTTATGAAGCCACAACACGCACAACCTTGAGGTGGATGGCCTACAACACCAGAAGGCCCCTTAGGGCCAATTGGGCATCGTTTAAATGCCACGGCCTACCTGAGCATTGTTTCTGACCATGTCCATCCCTTTATGGCCACCATGTACCCATCCTCTGATGGCTAATTCCAGCAGGATAATGCACCATGTCACAAAGCTTGAATCATTTCAAATTGGTTTCTTGAACATGACAATGAGTTCACTGTACTAAAATGGCCCCCACAGTCACCAGATCTCAACCCAATAGAGCATCTTTGGGATGTGGTGGAATGGGAGCTTCGTGCCCTGGATGTGCATCCACAAATTTCCATCAACTGCAAGATGCTATCCTATCAATATGGGCCAACATTTCTAAAGAATGCTTTCAGCACCTTGTTGAATCAATGCCACGTAGAATTAAGGCTGTTCTGAAGGTGAAAGGGGGTCAAACGCAGTATTAGTATGGTGTTCCTAATAATCCTTTAGGTAAGTGTATATTACCATGTACAATATATCAGCTAATATTTGGCTTTTTTTTTAATTTTCAACATTAGTTGGTGTTTTTTTCTTTTCTTTTTTCTCTTTGATCGATAAGTGTCAGAAGCTGGACAATTATTTTTACAACTAGCGCCTGAGCACAGATGTACATGAGTGCCCATTCTCCATCTTCTTTAAAATAGTTTTTATTTAAAAGCTTTCTATAAAAGCTCTGTCTAATAATTGAGGCATACTCATATTTTCATATCCCTTCAGCATTCAAAAAAAAAAAAAGTATTTGAATTTCTAAAACATTTCTGATACACTCGAGCCGTTAGATCTTCTATTGTGCATAACCTAGAAAAAAAAATAAATAAAAAAAAACGAGTACGCTGTGTGTCACAGCCCGTCTGTGCGAAGGCTATAAGTCATGGGAAATAGATATGAACAAGTATGTGTGCAATGCAACACTCAACTGATAATGATACATCAAATGTGTACAGTTGTCATATTCTTGACAAGGAAAGGAATGTTTTTCAACTGATGCAATGTACCACAACTGTATACAATGAAGGGAAGTTTCTTAATATGGAAAGTGGATTGTGCCATGTGTGAGCATGAGGTTTACGTTCCATTTTTAAACATAAGCAACATGTTTTGCTACCTTACAAGGAAGTTTTAAGTTCCAGAGTGGTGTATATAAGCTCAATTCTTACTGTACTGACTCAGAGAAACATAAAGGCATGACGGGGTGAGAGGAAGGTGAAACAAAATGGTATGATGGGGTGATGAAGGAGAAACACAGAGAAACCATTACAGCTGGGATGATGGGGTGAGGGGATAAGGAAATGAGGAACAGAGAAATCTGGAATGAAGACCTCCTCACCTATAGCCTTATTCGGTAACATTTATAATAAGGTTTAATTTAGTTATAATTAGTTAACGTGGACGAAGAATGAATGAACAATACTTCTACCGCATTTATTAATCTTAGTAAATGTTAATCTCACCATTTTCTAAGATATTTTTTTAGATCCAAAGTTATCTTTAACATTTAAGTTAATACACTGTGAACTAACATTTTATTAGCTAACATTTTCAAAGGTTATTGCTCTCTGTTAGATCATGTTAGTTAATGCATTAACAAATGAGACCTTATTGTAAAGAGTTAACAAAAAATCTATTGCCTAACAAAAAAATAAAATAAATTACTTAGAATGCAAACGAATTACTCGATAACATTGGGCTGCATATTAAAAAAAATGCATGTGCGATGGATAAATAGAAAATGAAATAGCCTACCCACGAACAATAAGGAAATTAATATTAATATTTTTTTTTACATTTTTAATATTAGAGTAATAGTAAACACCTTTAATATTAGGCATACTGTTTCAAATTACATCATTGCTGTTTGAGCTTCGCGCACTGAAGCTGAAGAGAATGAACACCCGTAAACTGAACCGCTTTGCTAGAAGGTTAATGAACTCAACGGTTGCTGAAGAATGCAACTATACTCAAAGAATTTACAACTATATTATTACAAAAATAATTATAATATGCAATCCCAATCATAGCTTTTAGTGTTTTGCATTGCTGTTTGAGTGCATGCTATTACTAGCGGGTTATTTTACTCAACGAAACGCATCCTTTATGAGATTAATCAGATATTTATATTACATAAACTTAATAATACGACTTATATCTGCACAAAATGACACGAATGCACAAGCGAACTTAACTGCTGGTCAGAATGTGTAATCCCTGTTCTGGACGCGCTATTCCGAAAACAACGTGCAAAAACGTTAACTAAACCCAGATAATTCACAACGTTTTATTACAATAGTGTTCTCATATAATGGCGTAAATGACAGTCGCAATCATATTAATGTGCATTGCTGTTTGAGCTGTGTGCGCTGGAGCTAAAGTTGATCATCGGTACAATTAAGCGCTTTAGCCTACTGCATCAAACGCATCCTATATGTATATATATATACACTCACACACACAAAATAAACATAATTTTACAACGTACAATGGCACAAAATGCTGCAAATGCTCAAGCGAACACTGTGCTTTTCATGTGTGTTTGTATAGGCTTGACTTCGTTTCCCGTGCTTTCCGCCACAACACGCTGACACACTGGTGAACAAGAATCCACGGCATACTTTTACAGTCCTGTTCTCATTATAATGTTATTAAGCCTAGCCTATATGACAGAGTACACTTGAAAACCCTGATTTTCCCCAATTATTGTTGAATCACGGAAGCTACACCAGTTACTTTGCCAAGAGATCTCTTATTTATTATTTTTATTCATGTGTCAGCATAGGAGAGGAACAGGCATAGAAGAATAAGGCTACATGAGAGGTGGTCTTCCTTCCAGATTTCTCTGTTCCCTATTTCTCTATCCCCTCACCCCATCATGCCAGCTGTAATGGTTTCTCTGGGTTTCTCCTCCCTCACCCCCTCATGCCTCAGTTTCTCCTTCCTCTCACCCTGTCATGCCTCTATGTTTCTCTGGATTGGTACAGTAAGGCTTTCAACTTCCTTGTAAGGTAGAAAAACATGTTGATTTATGTTGAAAAATGGAACATATACATCATGCTTACACATGGGTAATCCACTTTCCATATTATGAAAATGTGTATACATTCGTTGTACATTTGCATCAGTTGAAAAACATTCCTTTCCTTGTAAAGAACATGCCAACTGTACACATTTGATGTATCCTCATCAGTGGAACATCTCTGCTCAGTGAACATGTTACATTCCACACATACTTGTATGCAAAATATAGCTTATCCCATATCTCTCATCAGCACACATGTACAAACATACTCTGACTCATAAAATACTTTATGAAAATATTATGAAAATGAATAAAGAAAATTAATACAAAAACAAAAACATTTAAACAGTAAAATGTTAGTCTTCAGACAGATTTGTGCTGGACATGTTGCACTTAACTGTATCTTCCATTTCGAAGTGATTCCATCATGCTGTACAGCATCTGAAGTTTCTCAGCTGAAGTAAATAATTAATTATCTATCAACTTTAATATATCGTCCTAAATTTCTAATCGGATTGATAACGATAACATTAAAAATGACCATTTATCGGCCGATATCGATATGTGGTCGATATATTGTGCATCTCCAATATACTCTTAAGGCCGCAACATAGACTTTGAGCGTGGAAGGGATGCATTTAAGGGCATAGAGGCATCTTGTGGACAGGCCCCTAGCCTCAGAAATGGTGTTCAGGACTAGGGAGGTCCATCGGCTCACCGGTGAAGGGCCCACAACTCTGGTTGGGGGTGACGGATTGTTCTTTTCGCTTGGGAAAGTAAATCCTTCCTTAGGGGAATTTCCTTGTTGTCTGACCAACTAAGTAGGGCCGTCGTGATAACCACAATATTGTAGTACCGCGATTCTGACAAGTCAATTACAAAAGGAATGCAAGCAACCGCAGCAACCGTGATATTCGTGTGTTTTCTATTTTTCATAAGACTATGCCCTTCTTTTTTTGTGTATCAAATGTTAAATAAGTTAATAATGACAATAAGACACTGTTTATCATAGGGATTTGTACAGATGCTCCATGGATTTGCACTTAACAAGCCTAATCAGTGATTGAGAGAGAGATCGACTGAGCGCGTGCGATTACCTGTGTCCATCCTTCAGATCATATTCATGAAAATGTTGGCGTGTCCAAGGAAAGCAAAAACTTTGTCGTATAATACTTTAAACATTTAAAGGGGCATTTGGCAACTATTTCAACTTAATAAACCGTTTACAAATCATTTGAGCCCCTTTCACACAGCGCTTTAATCCCGGGAAATTGCCGGGAAATTGCCAGAACACCTGGTGTGTGAACGCAAACACGACCCGGGATTGATGCCGGGGTTGATCCCCGGTCGGGGACCTAGTAACATTGCCGGGATCTGTCCCGGAACGCGCGCTGTGTGAACAAAAGCCGTAACCAATGCCGTGTCGTAATGATGACGCTGAAGTGAAGTGAAAGCAGGCTATTGAAACGGTTCGTAATGCGCTAGTTTATGATCGAATCAGAGAAAAAAAATGCACAAGTGTGGTTTCTTGAGAGCGAAATCGCAGCTCATAAGCAAACTATAGACGCTGCTGAGACATTACACGTCACATCGATGTCACGTGTCTTCACGGGATTTTTACGGGTTGTGTGTGAACGCACTCTCTGATTCTCTGATTTTGACATTCTCTTCTGTTTACTCCACTTCATTTCAACGCTCTGTTTAGTTGCGCTTTCATTACTGAACATGTACTCATTTATGATGTGCTCACACTTATTTGTATAGCAATAAATAAATAAATGGCAATAATAACGCATATCGCTCTGTTGAGCCATTCAAAATTACCGCAAGGGAAATTCCTTCACCTCGACAGCCCTACGACTAAGATATGGTGTTCAGATCTGGCAGGAAGGTTATGAGGGCCAGAAAGACTGCCAGCAGTTGATATGAAGCCTTTTTTCAGCACTTAACCAGGAGCCGGAAGTCAGCCTGCCTTTGCACAGAGCTCCCCAACCCGTGTTGGACAACCCGGGCCTCTGACAAGACCATCTTTCTTCTCAAGACCATTCCCAGATCCACGCCCAAATGGAACCAACAAGGGTCCTTCCAAGGGGTCAGGGCCATGATGCAGGAGTGATCCACCCTCATATGGAGGCGCCAAGCGTGGCCTGGTTTCTGACAGTCCAAATGGAAGGACCGTTTATATAAAGCCACCCCCTTGAATGTGAATCTCATGAACGGTGTGTAACGGGGGGCTATCTTTCAACGTTGAAAGAAACTGCGTGCAGTGAGTGAGTCCGCTTGCTTGCAGAGCACCAAGCTGTCAACTGAAAGCAGGTCGCCGGCGCGCTGAGTCAGCTTGATCCACTGCTGAGCTTTTTCAGACGGCGAGAAGGCTTCTTCAGTCTCGAAGTGTCAGCAAAGAGAAGATGATCATAGATGAAGGGGAATTAATCTGATTCTCTATGGCATAATGCCCGCTTATATAGAGGGATACTTTTTGGCAGGCTCTGGCAGGCTTCTGCCCATAGGTCCGTGTAGCTCCGCTGCTCAGCCATTGGTTCATGTAGCTCTGCTTCGCAGCTATTGGTTCGTGCAGCTCCGTATCGCAACCACAGGTTTTCACTGCGTTATTCTCATAGACTGTAAACAAATGTGGACGTAGTGTCCATGATGTCAGCCGTAGGTTTCTGAAGAGTGTTTTTTAAGCCTAAAGTGGGCGGGGCTGGCCGTTGCCATCTTGGCAGCGCGTCACCGTTCGTCAGTCCTGGATCACAGAAAATGGGCAAAGAGGTGGGGAGCTGAGGTGCGATCGAGTTTGCTGGCAGTACATAGTCAATATTGCTCTGAGCTTGCGCATGTGACAGTGATTCATGCGCAAGCATGTCAGTCAGCGCGGCATCACACGTCAAGTTCGTAGATAGCTTTATTCAGTCCATTTTAAATTCAGATTTTGGCTGCCTCTCAGTTTCTCATATGGGTTAAACCAAAGATATTACCCAAGAAGTTCAAGTAAATGTACTAGAAATCCGCGCTCATTCAAGGGTGTGCATCTATTGCATTGACGGAGAGAAAGCACTGACACCTAAAGGATTTCGAATGACGGTACTTTTTATTTAGCACTAAAAAGTTAAATAAGTTAAATAAGCATAATAGTATATCTGTTCTCTGAGAGCACCGCATAACGAGTGTAGTCTCTATATCTATAGACGTTTTTAAATCTGAACCCCACAAAGTTGTCAGACATCCACTAATGCATGTTTACAGAGGAAAACAACTGGAAAACAGCACTGGTTGTTCTATTGATACTCGACGACGATGGAATCCATCGGCGTGGGCGAAGGTATAATGCCAATTCAGAAGCACAAACACGGCAGAGATGGCAAGTTCAGCAGCTGGAATTAGCTGAGGTGATGTGGTGCTAACAGATGGTAGAGATGGCAAGTTTAGCAGCTGGAATTAGCTGAGGTGATGTGGTGCTAACAGACAGCAGACAAACGGCTAGTAGTAACAGCAGCCGCAATCCACATGTCACTCGAAGTGGCCACACCCTTAATTTTGCAGAACTTTAAGGCTTAATATAATTTAAACAAATGAGTTTCACCCCCCACACAGTTGTCATGAAGGGCAAAATTAGCTATATAGACCAAAACCACTTTTTGCACCAGGCTGTAAACATATTTTTTCTACTGTAAAGTTTTAAATTTAAAGTTTAAAGGCATTTTAACATGGGGGAGATACAGATTTGACTCACTTTTGCATTCAGTCTCAAGCGTCCAGTCAATGAATTTCAGTTTAATTCACTTCTGTGTTTGTTTCGAGAGAGACAGGGAGGTTGCCGCTTGGCTATCCTATTTTCAGTAATCAGAGAAAAGGGAGTTTTTCCATTGCGCCTAGCGGCGCAGTACCATTGAACTGTATCGAAAGGGAACTTGGTAACAAAACCTGGTGACAAAAAAATTTTTGCCCTCCTGTCCTAACTTGTATCATGTGCTGTGTTTATTTTTTTATTATTATTATTATTTTTTAAGTAGGGTTCTGCTCAATCAAAGACATGGTGATATGAGCTGTATGTTATCTGAAGCTTTTCAGTCCAGTCTCTTTCTGATTTGTGTGTGATCTAAATGTCCTAGGGATGGCAAAGTACTAGGGATGGCAAAAACGAAAAAAAATTCTAGACCGACCACCAAGCCTCATTAGCCAGTTGAAACCGGTTAACCGATTAGTTTAAAATATGCCACGCTATTTGAAATAACAGCCATTTCGAGCCGTGCCTGCAATTTCGCAACTCTGTCACATCTCTCTCTGCCTCCCGCTCTCACACACACTGCCCCGGGGCCGCCCTTCCTCTCACCTCACTTTTTTTAAATCCCCTACAGCGCGAAACATGAGTCCCGCAAACGTGGCGCCGAGGAGCCTGTATGTAATCGGAGGACAAATGGCTCCTTAGTTTAGAAATGATTTGGGTACAAGGTGATCGCGTTGAAAATAAAGGCGTTAGATAGGAAAATAGGCTTCTAGCGTTAGAAGCTCATTTGAAACATTGCTGCGGCTATTTTAAGAAAATGACAGCTCTGAAGAGACTCCGCTTTAGTTTGAGGTAGTGCTAACAATAATAAAGAAAGATGATGATCATCATCACCTTATCTGTTACCACTGAAATGTAGATGTAATGTATTTCAAAATCTAAGCCCATCTTATGCGGAATGTTGCCTAATAGACTGCAACACGGTAAAACCATTGGATAAAACAGGCACCTTCAGAATGTGTAAAAGACGCAACGGCCAAGGCAGGTCTAACTCACTGTGTGCCTTCTAATAACGAACAGAACAAGTCGCATTTTCAGGTGATACATCATAGATGATGTAGGCCTACTGTATTTAAGCTCTGTATCACACAAGTTGCAACTTAAATCTGTCATTCTTTTTGGTGAAATGGTCCCACACACTACTTTTCTTTGCACGCTTCATCCTGTCGTCTGCCCTGGCTCTAACCTTGAGTGTTTTAGCCTGTAGCCTTTACTTTTCGCAAACCTTGTGAGCGCGCGAACCCAAACGCTGTGACCTCGCGCCAAATGTTTTTATTGGTTTATTAAGTACAAACAGGCGTGTTATGAAAAATTGAGTGTGAGGGATTTGTTCACACAAAAATATCTTTTTTTTTTTTTTTTTTTAAGTAGCGTTTAGTCCACTGTCTATAATAGCCTAATTTAGAGATCACTTTTTTTTTAAACGACTACCGACAACTTTGAACGGTTAACGGTGATACGGTCAACCATCGGTCAAACGGTCATCGGTTAACATCCCTAGTTAGTACTTATTTGATGTTGCTGTCTGTTAATTATCCAATTTGACAGATAAACCTGTGCTTCAGTTGGACTTAATGTTGAATCATCGGTGATAAGATTGGAATTTTGGAAGTCGACCAGCATCTTTGATATTTACTTTTGTCACTGTTGCTATGGTTACATGCATGTCCATGGCTAATGTGACAAAATGCGCTTGACTTAGGTTATTAGTTCATACAGAATGTATTTGAGTCACACCTGTAAAAAGGGCAAATTGAGTCACACCAATAGTGTTTATCACACATGGACTACATTCGGATCTACATAGGAAATACTGTAGACATTTTCTAACAGATTTGAATAGAGCCTATGTTTGATAATGCACATTTAAAGTGAATCAGAGAGATGTGCTCATGAATCACTGGTGGTGTAAATGAATTCTTCCCGCATTTAAAACAGGGTGTAGCTCCGTCTGCCCTGTCAGATAATTCTACAATGTTATACAGCTCAGGAGAAGAAGAGGCATCTATTTGCATAGTAAAAGCCAGATAATGTTATTTGTCCAACTGAACCATGCCATTGTGTACATGGGTGGTTAACTGGAGGCTATTTGAAATGCTTGAACTGAAGAGGAGGATGTTTTTGCCTCTCACACATGAGACTATATAACAGCTACATATATTTTGCACATATTTTAGATCAAGTCATGTGATAATAGGGTGGTGGGGTGCATGGGGTGGTGATTGCGCAATGGATAAGACACATGCCTTTGGTGTGAACCCGGGTTCGAATCCACTGTGAGACACCAATGTGTCCCTGAGCAAGACAGTTAAACCCTAGTTGCTCCAGAGGCGTGCGGCCTCTGACATATATAGCAATTGTAAGTCGCTTTGGATAAAAGCGTCAGCTAAATGAATAAATGTCAATAAATGTAAATGTAAATAATGTGGAATGTGATGGGCCTATAGAATAGGGCAAAATGTCATTGTTATAACTATAAGATATAAAGATTCATCATTCTGTATTAAAATTTGCTGATTTTTTTTTTAAGATTTCAAAGTTTACACTACTGTTCAATAGTCTGGAAGAATTTGTTTTTGGATTTGAAGCTTCTGTTTACCAATGTAGTATTTAATCAAGCAGACAATCAAAATGGGAATATTTGTATATTGTAAATTTTACATAATGCACTAAACTATTTAAAGCTCTGGGGTCACTCTATTTAAAGCTCTGGGGTCACTCTTTTTTTTTTTAAGAATTATCAAGGATAAATTAAATTGATCAAAAGTGACAGTAAAGTAATTTAGAAAGAGATTTGTATTTTTAAAATGAATTGTTCAAACATTTTCTATTCATAAAAAAATCCAGAAAAATGTCTTGGTTCCCACAAAACAATTACACAGTAACTGCTTTCAACATTAATAATACTAATAATATATGTTTATTGAGCACCAAATCACCATATTACAAGAATTTCTGAAGGATCATGTGACACTGAAGACTGGAATAATGGTGGTGGCTGAAAATTCAGCTTTGCCATCACTGGAATAATTACATTTTAAAATATAGCTGCAAGCAGCCATTAAGGGGCCAAGCACAAAGAAGGCACAACAAGTCATTACTGCATGGCTGGGAGTATCAGACCAACTGCAACAATGAACAATTAAAAGCATATTAGAATGATTTTTGGCAAAATGGTTAAATTTTCATGAAAATCGGAGCAACGGCCTAGGAGGAAAATTCAAAATGGTGGAAAATGTACACACTATACACTAGCTTCGTCTGCAACAGTGCAGACTCTGGGATGCTGACCCTTTGGGCAGAGTTTCAAAGAAAAAACCTGACACTTGCAAATCAGAAAAAAAAAGTTTGATGTACAAGAGAACATAAGGATTGGATTGTAAACGATTAGGTTGATTAAGAGGATAAAGGATGGATGAATGTAAGTTTCAGGTGTTGAGCTGTTGTGGGAACAGAAGGTCATTGAGAAGCATGCTACAAGCCAGTCACATCAATGGGAGGTGCATGGGATGAAACTTCTGAATATCTTCTTAAACTGACTGCTAGAATTAATTTAAACCCTTCTTGGTGATTCAAAGTATACGCACTACCGGCACATCCGGGAACTGTCAATTTCGTCCCGCCCCTTTTTTAGGAGAAAACAAACTAGACTTCCCATAGACTTCAATACAAAATAACGGCAGAAACCAGCATCCGTATACAGCCGGCAGGCGTGAATAACTAATAAGATATATTACAATGTATATTATAAGACATAATATATATATATTTAAAGATGTTTACTTTAAAAAAACAAAGTAAAATCATTCACTGGCTTACCATGGTTACTCGATGAGGTACGACTGCGAGTAAATGTCCGGGTATGTACTCTGGCCACTGGGTGGGGTTGTTACACCAATTTGACGCTGGGAGAATGAAGGGACATGTTTTTAAAATGACCAAATTAAGTTTATTGATGCATCTTTCATGCTTTATGGCAGGCAGGGTGGACATATAATTACTCGACATGTTTAATCTTTGTAATTTCAAAAAGTGATTTCTTAAGTTATTCACGCTATGTCTATGGGAAGTCTTTTTATTTTCCCCTAAAAGTGGGCGTGAATCTGTTCAGAGACATTCTATGACGTTGCGCCGGTTGTGCGTGTCAGTTTCTTTCAACGTTACCTTTCATAGCGATTCCACATTTTTGAATGTAGTTAATGAGCTCTGCACAGTCAGGTCTTCTTCCTTATTTTCTTATTCTTTGTCATCGTCTTCGTCATCTGATTCTTCTTCGTATTCATCACAGTCATCTTATTATTCATCTTATTTGGCTTGAAATTAACTTTTTTGATACCATGGGGGAAAACCTGTCATAGATATTTTAAATGTTATCTCATAATCTGGCAGCAGCTATTCCTATTAGGCTTCTGTCACTTTAAGACCTGATACATGGATCCATTATACTGTTACACATGTTTTTTTTTTTCTCAACTGTTTACGTTCTTATAACTGACTGTGTTTACGTGAATACTCACCAAGACCTGCATTTTGACATCATTTTGCGTGTATTTGACTGTTTAAGCGCAATATGCAGCGGAAAAGAATCAAGTTTATGAGAATTTTGAAATTTGTGTGTGTGCACTTGGGGTGTGTGCACAAAATCTGCAGGATTTTGTAAAATTATGCACAGTTCTGAAATACAATGCCGCAATTCAAGCCTTGTAACAGCAACAATATTTATCCAGATTAAATGAAACGAGAGAGTGAGGGGAGACGGGTTTATGTGTCAACTCGCTTTCTGAGATATAAAAAAAGCTGGTTTCGTGTATCTATTTTGCGCAAAATGACTATTGGAAGTGTTTCAAATATTTCAGTAATGATATGTATAGAAAAATCAACACTACATTGCACTTAGTTTATTATTTCACATGCCTTTACAAAAGACTGCAATTGAAAAATGTATATTGTATATAAAATTCAACCCGCCAAAGTGGCTAGTAGAAGTGACTGCGTCACACACCATTGCTGAAATCCACCTGCATTTGTCAGTTTGTCGATGTTAATGTCAAGCCCTGATCTTATACTTATTCTTCTTCATTGTTTTCTTTGTTGTTGTGTTCTTATTCTTCATCTTTCTCTTAATCTTCGTCTTCATCTTATTCTTTGTCTTAATTATGCTGGTGGTCTTTGTTGTTGTCTTCATCTTTGTCTTAGTTGTTTTTGTCGTCGTCTTCATTGTCATCTTATTCTTCATCTTACTCTTAGTCTTCTTGTTCTAAATTTTCTTCTTCATTGTCTTTGTCATCTTCACCTTCATTTTCTTGTTCTTTCTTGTCATCTTTGTTGTCGTCTTCATTGTCGTATTTGTCTAAATTTTCTTCATCTCTTTTGTTGTCGTCGCCGCCTTCTACTTCACCTTTGTTTAAAACAATAATGATGGATGATCATGCAACAAATTCTGCATCACAGAGGCCCCTATTGTAGAGAAGCCCCACTGTTGGTGACATATTTATTAATTATTCTTCTGGATTTTTTATTCCTCATCATTGTTTAAAGATTCTAAGATAATTCTCCAAAAGTGTAGTAGCAGCAGGTGCGAACCATGCTGAGACATTTATTCATATACTGCCTGTAAGCAGTGTTACATATCCCACGCTGAGAACTACAGGATCTAACACAGCACATAAATAAACAGCCCACATCAGGCCTATCACCTGGCGGCCATTACTATGCTTCCCTCATAAGGTGATATGGTGGTGTGTCTCTGGGACAGTGAGCAGTCTTTTTTGTTGATAACAGCAGGTAGCAGGCTTTTATATCACCGCCACCAAACACAGAGCATCAGTTATTTGCACTGTGCAAGCTGTTGCAGTTTAATCATACATGTTTTATTCCAGTAGAGTGTTTGCCTTAAAAAATGGTAATAAATATCTAGCCTGTATAATCTACATTATTTAACATAATGCACAGTGTTGTTACAATGATATATAGAGTTCATGTTCAGTTCATGGTTTTAGTACAAGAAAACAACATTTTCCTATGTTCATAATTACTCAGTGGGAACGCCCACATAGGCCACCAAAAGCCCTTTACAATTGTAGCAGAACATGAATTGCATTCAAAAACAATTCTTGATCTTTCCAGAACGCCCACATGTTATTGTTGAGTATTAATGCTTCACACTTCCTCCTTTTGGAGTCAAATTTGAGGCAGCTTGGTATACTAATGATTACAGAGAATGTAGATGGAATACAAGAGAAAATACATTGTATTAATCACTCATGGGGAGGTCAATAAGAAACATTTTCAGAAGTGTACTAAAGCACAGTTCTTGGAGCATGTAATCAGTTTGCTATAGACAACAGTTTTTGCAGTGCAGGCATAATTATGGAAAGCAATTCCGTTCAATTTCTTGACCTCTTACTGTCAAACGTGACTATTAATACCCACCTGCAAAAAGATAATTCATATTTATTTTATTAATAACTGCTGTTAATCAAGGAGCAGCATCAGATCAGTGAGTAGTATATGGCTGATGACCAGGTGATGTGCCCTATTAGAGTTATATTAAATTCTAATGTGTCCTTTAATTCAGTCTGAGCAGTTAAATACATTAGAATAAAGCTGTGAATGTGAGACGTACAGTATAGGCTATATGTTGAAAAATTAAGCTTGACGAGGATTAAGAACTTTCTATGTCTTTTTGTTTTACTCTTTTAATGAACCTGTCTCTTTAATTCTCTTTTACTTGTCTCTTTAATTACAGTGTAGGATTATCTGATACAATGTCTCGAAGTGTTTAACTGTAAATTTACTTGTGTATATAGTGTATGTAGATTACCTTACATTTCAGCCAGTGACCAAGCAATATCACATGCATGCATCATGCATGTCTGATGTAATTAACACTAAAGTGTCTCAATAGATTCAGTGGTTAAACTGTAAATTACGAGTGTGAATCATTGACTGTGAGAGATGTATTAATGAAGATGCAGGGTGAGGTAAGAGTTTCTTTTTACGACCCATCAAAATGCACATTTAATCACACAATCACAGGGTTTTGTTAACATTACGTTAACAAGACCTCTCACACACCATAATGTGATGTTTAAAAAGCATCATCAAGGCCATTTCTTTTCAGAGGCTTTGGGCATGTGATGCATACAGAAAGTCTTAACATTATTAACGCAGTGTAAATTCAACCAGATCAATAAAAACCCCTTTAGCCTGCTGACTTACATTTACTCTCTGGCAGGAACAGTAAACTATTGCCCTACATAAGTGAGACAATTAAAGAACGTTGTCATCATCAATTGTTCCCACCTTGCGTGGATGGTTTCTTTAATGCCGTAATGGTAAGGGACCTGTATAGAATAAAAGGGGTACATTTGTTTTGAGGAGAAAAAGACGAAAATTGCCATCTTGTGGTTCCATGAAGAGCTCCTAATTTTGCTTCAGGTACCCTAGTGTAACCGTTGCATGCATATCTCTCCTGGAAAAAGAGGATAAATTAAGTATAATAAAAAAAAAATATAACATGAATGGTCTTAAAGGAAACAAATAATTTAAAAAACACTTTTTATTAGGTACACCTATTCAACTGCTTATTAACGCAAATATCTGCTCAGCCAATCACATGGTAGCAAATCAATGCATTTAGTTATGTAGGCATGATCAAAACGATCTGCTGAAGTTGAACTGAACTGAGCATCAGAATGGGGAAGAAAGGTGATTTAAGTGACTTTGAACATGGCATGGTTGTTGGTGCTAGATTGGTAGTCTGAGTATTTCAGAAACTATCTACTGGGATTTTCATGCACAACCATCTCAAGAGTTTACAGATAATGGTCTGAAAAAGAGAAAATATTCAGTGAGTGGCAGTTCTGTGGGCCAAATGCCTTGTTGTCAAAGGAGAATGGCAACAGTAACTAAAATAACCGAAGATCATCTCTGAATGCACAACATGTTGAACCTTGAAGCAGATGGGCTACAGCAGCAGATAGATTCAGTGATTCACTGTGAATCTATCTGTAGCACAGTGCAGATATCACTGTTTATCACGGTTTTACTCCTGTCAGCTGAGAAATAGCACAGGCTCAACAAAATTAGACATTAGAATGTTGGAAAAACTATGCCCTGTCAGATGGTAGGGTCAGAATTTGGTGTAATCTACATGAAATCATGGATCCATCCTGCCTTGTAGCAATGGTTCAGGCTGGTGGTGATGGTGTAATGGTATGTATGGAGGATACTGTCTTGGCATTCTTTGGGGCCCTTAGTACCAATTGAGCATTGTTTAAAGTGCCCCTATTATACTATTTTAAAGTTACCTAATGTTGTTTTGGAGTCTCTTACAACAGGTTGACATGCATCAAAGGTCAAAAAAATGTTTAATTTCCTCATAATATACATTTTAACATCTCCACATTTTCAATGATTCTCAAACGACTCGTCAGATGAATCAATCTCTCTAAATCCCTCCTTTCCGCGAGCTACTCTGCTCTGATTGGCCAGACAGCTCAGTCTGTTGTGATTGGTTTACCGCACAGCGTGTGCGTCGAAAACAAAAACGCCCATTGCCATAACAACGTCAGCTCTGCGCGTGTCCTAAGCTAAAGACAGTAACGAACAATGAGGTCGATTGTACCATATCAATGCGAGCGCAAGCCCGATGATGAAACATTGGAAGAACTATTCATTCAACCCAAACCTCCATCGCAACGACAACTCGAGCAGGACGTTTCTCAGTAGTACATTATGAGTTGTTGCAACTGTAATTCCTCACCATCAGCATTAACAAGTGCATATCCATCAACAAACCGATTATTTTACTTATACTAATTTATTTGCCGAGTATTTTTCAAATATATTGCGGTAAACGCGTGGAAACTGTATCAATAACAGTGCATGTATATGCAATGTATACATTAGCTGAGCTCTAGCGTGAATGACTGATGTAACATAAACGTTGGTAAAACAAATCTTGCTCCATGCTTAATCTTTCCTCAAAGTAGTGAGAACGACAGACAATCTGCATTAATAGACACAGTTATATGTAATAGTGGCCCACAACTGATCACATCAGAAGTATTAATAATGTGAGTTAACCAGTTAGCAGGAGACCTAATGTTACACAATATAAAACTCAAAACTAAGTATTTTGAACACCATCTTTAAAGAGCAAGCGGTTTGCGAATCCTGCATTGAACTCCGAGAATTAAGAAGCAGTCGTCAGTAAAATAAAGGGAACACAGCAAAAGTTTAGGATTATACTGCTGTGGTAAAGATTAATTTTAACCATTGATTCTTCACATGCATGTCCTTGGGCAGTAAAAAAACAAACAAAAAAAAACTGGCTTTACCTACACAGTGAAGAGCACAGCATCTTCTCGACATGATGCTGGCAGTATCCACAGGAATCAGCTGCAGTTGCGCAATAAGTGGGCGGGCAATATGCTAATGTTTCGTCACAACGAAATGGCCTATGACTCGTTTGAAAAATTATTAATTTCATTGACTCGACTCTTACTTTTTGGAAGACAATAACTTTATATACGGTGTGCTTTCAGATTTAAAACTTTGCAGGATGTTTTCTTTCACTTAGATCTATGTTACACACTACATGAAAGGTTATTTTCAAAAATCCATAATAGGGGCCCTTTAAACACCACAGCATTGTTGGTGACCAGTTCCATCCCTTTATGACCAGACTGTACTTATCTTCTAATGGTTACATCCAGTAAAATACTGCGCCATTCACATCCTGGATATTCAGCCGACACGTTTACAGCAACTGTGGGATGCTATCTTGTCAATATCGACCAAAATCTCTGAGGAATTTTTCCAGCACCTTGTTGAATCCATGCAATGAAGAATTAAGGCAGTTCAGAAGGTAAAATGGGGTCCAACCCAGTATCCGTAAATATACCAGCAATGCATTTGAGACAGTATATCGATAGAGCTTAGGTTATATGTAACCATGAATTTTAAAGGGTTAGTTCACCAAAAAAATTATGGGTGATTTTCTCATTTCACTCTCCAGTTTTGTGTGTGTGTGTGTGTGTGTGTGTGTGTGTGTGTGTGTATGTCTGTGCTTTAGGATTTGGGGTAGATTATTGACCGTCATAATATTGATTTTATATAGCACACATGTTTCAGTGTACCGAGGAGATAACCACTGGCCACAGTATATTCTCGTGAATGGGGCCTTCTTCTCTGCACAAGTATGAGCACAGAATACTTGATTAGATCATTGTTGTTTATTCTGGGAGGGATGTTTTGTGTGCTGCTGTAATCTCATTATTCATCAGTGGCGCGTTACATGTCTCCCTTCCAGGTTCGATGTCTTTTGAGGATTTTTGTTCGCTTTCAGCAGAGCAGTGCTTTTGCCAGCCTCAGCACTGTGTGTCGGTTATCAGTGCTCCATCCTTAATTGAAGACAAAACCATGTTATGTTTCTAATATCCAGAGGGAAGAAAGAGATACAAAATATGATGAAAAGATCCGATAAAAAGCTGGGGAGTTTATCCTCTGGCACTATTTTGTTGTGAGGAAATAAAGTTGGGGAGACAAATAGAACATATTATTGGCCTCTGTTTATAACAATTTACAGTATCTAGGCCTTGCATGTGTCATGTTGTCGTTAGTTGCTCACATGAATATGCACGGGAATGTTCAAAAGCAGCCGCCTATCAGTTTCAAATAAAGCTGGTACTCTGTACTACCAGTACTGCATAAAAGCTGTTATTGTTACTTTTTTGAGATTCCATCATCGACTTATTGAACTACCAGTATTTTTATAAACATCTAGTGTGTGTTTGTCTGTAAGTTTGTTCCAGAATAATGTGATTCTAAGGAGGCAGAGTTTGGTATTAGTATATTGCAAAGCTAAAAGCACAAAAGGTTAATAATAAAAATACATGGCATGCACAAACATTGTCTAAAATAATATAATTATTTTTTAATTTGTAATTTTTAGTGATACTTTTTCATAACTGACATATTTCTCGTCTTGTCTGCCGTCTTGTATTTGTTTTACAGTGAGTGTCGCAATGTATTGTGGGATTGCATTATCTCTAAAGGATAAATGTGAGCCTTTGTGTTATCTCTTTTAAAGGGGCAATGAACTGCATTTTTTCATTCTTTTGTAATGCTTCACCTGAGGTGCACTTATAATGTTAGTATGATCTTTATGTAAAAAATGTCATAATTTAGAAATATAAGGCCATTTTCTGCCCTGATTTTAGCCCTCTGATATGAACACTCTGTTTGAAGGGGCGTGTCTGCTGTGAGACTCAAAGTAAACGCTCGCTGCTATGATTAGCTAACATCCTTGCATATAGAATAATAATTACATGTGAAACTCTCTCGAAATCATGTATGTTTTTACTATAAAAGCTGTCAAGATTAAATAATCATAAAAAGTGTTGATGATAGCATTCTATTTAGATCTACTCCGGTCGCATTAAAGGTTGCAGCGACGAGCATTGTAGCCGATGATGACAGACATGAATGCAGTGCTCTCGTCAATGCAACTCGATTTCTACATGAATGCTTTCATCATAATGAACATTTCAGACACAATATAAAAAGAGGTTAATTTTGCAGTGTGGACAGCTTCATTAATTATAACAGGAGTTTTGGCAAGAGTTTAGAACTCAGTGACTGATAAACGGTTGCTGTGTGATTGACAGCTCCAGCAATTATAAAAGGAAGGGTTTTGGATAGCTTTCTGTATAGAACTGAATCACAAATTAAATAACAGATTATTTGAATGCTACAAAAAACAATGTGAAGTTGATCGTTTAGTCACTGCTTGATGTATTGATGCATAAACAGTAATAAACGATTCTGAGACAAAGAACGTCTAATCCATATCTTGCAGTAAAAGTCTGTTTGCAAAGCCTGCGCCGAAATTGCGACTGACTTTCCAAAGAATCCACCTTGAAAAGTACCAAACAAACAAATAATGCTCTACTGAGACATTCACAAAGTTTAAAATAAATAATCACTTTCCAAGCATTAGGATCCTTTGGAAGGTAATGTTATTTGATTGGTTGATTGATTTTATTTGACCCTTTTGTTTAAAATACGATACATCTTTGCACCATACATTAAAAAAGAACAAAAGCAAAGTAAGGATAACAAAATAAAGCCCTAGGGCTTATTTCCATTGTGGTCCTGGGGGGAGGGGGGGCAGAACAAGTGGCAACAAATAAAGCATCAATCATCACATCCATATATATATATATATATATATATATATATATATATATATATATATATATATATATATATATATATATATATATATATTATATATATTAAATAGAACCATCAAGACAAAAATATAAAATATTATCATACTAAGTTTGACATCTGAGCCATTTTTTTCAGTGCCAGCTTAAAACCTACTAAACTTCTAGTCATCTTTAGATTTCCTGGCAACCTGTTCCACAAGCTTGTTGCTACATACAAAAAGGACTCTTTACCTAAATTACTCTTAACTCTAGGAGGTACAAAATCAGTAGAGCTGCCCCTGGTGGATTAGCTGTGAACATCTCTCACTCTATTAAAATAATTAATCAAATACTTGGGGACAGCCCCATGCACTGTTCTATGTACCATGCACAGGTGAATCTGAGAGACTCGATCTTCTACTTCTAACCACCCAATAGTCTCAAAATGAGAAATATCAAGATGAGATCTCATGGGGAGGTTCAAAATAAGCCTTATAACCCTATTTTGAGCAGTCTGAAGCCTATGTTTCAGGTGCTTTAAAACACCATTGTACCAAGAGCCACACGTGTAATCAAAATTAGGCTGAATTAGAGCACTTGCCAGAGTTAACATTGCTTTTTTGTCCAAAAACTTTGAGATTCTGGACAAGAAACATACTCTCTGATTTACCTTGTTAAGCACCTTTTGCGCTTGGCCCACTCCAGACAAGTGGCACTCCAGTAAACAACCCAGGTAACTAACTGAGTCCTTTACATTAATCTCACTATCTCCAAACTAAAACCTTAAAACCAGGGGATTTTCTCAGTTTTAATTTTGACCCAAACAGTATGGCTTCCGTTTTCCCTAAGTGAAGTGATAGCTTATTGTCTGACATCCACCTGCTGACTTTTGATAGTTCTGCACTGAGAGTTCTTTCAACTATGTTCTTATCTTTATGTGAGACCAATAATGCAGAATCATCTGCATATAAAAAAAGTTCACATGAACATACAGAGTTAAGGTCATTTATATATAGAAGGAAAAAAGTGGGCCCAAGACACTCCCTTGAGGAACCCCACATTCTATATATTGTGGTTGAGACATTGTTCCTCCAATATCCACCACCTGCTTCCTATCATTCAGATAAGAACTTACCCATCTGATTGCTAATTCATTAAAACCAATGGCTTTTAATTTGCATACCAAAATATCATGGTCAACGGTATCAAAGGCCCTCTGTAGGTCTAACATGACCATACCACAAAAATTTGTAGTCCAGTGATCCTTTAACGCTCTTCTCTTCTTCTCAACTTACTAACGTGCCAGTGGGCGTTGCCAAAGATGCAATGATGTAGAAGTAGGCATCGATTTGAATCTGCAGAATTAGAACTTAAATTGGACATCTTCTGAAAGAGTACAGAATCTACGGATCAAAAAACATGTTGGAAAAAAGCAGAAACAAGCGTTAGCTTAAGTAAGCAGATGCATATTTAAAATAGCAACATTAAACAGCATATAAATACAAACTGCCTAATGTTATTGAATGAAAAGAATGAGCTATAGGACTGTGCAAGCTTTGGGGGTGTTGATGGACTCGATCTACCCCATTTGTTTTGATCATCTTTGTGAATCCGATCTGTAGTCTTTGTCTAAAAATGTGATTTTCTCAACTTTTTGTTCCCACATTCAAGTGTTAATAAAAAAATAATGCATTAATCTAGAATAATACATTTTTTTCTTTTAAAAGCAGAGGCTCTGTTCTTTTGATATATTGCATGTTCAGATATTTATACAACAAAATATTCTGGGAGTCATGAAAATTTTGTGAAAATGCTGGTAGTGGCTGACAACACACCCCCCATAAAAAAAGAAAGAAATGCTGACCGATAAAGAGTTAAAAGTTGTTTTTGGACTAACAAGGAGTTCTGAAAATTACGGGATGCAGTTTTAGTACAATGACCATGCTCTTACATGTCAAAAAATTAAGGAAAATTTGATTTTTTTAATTCATGACCCTTTTAAAAAGCTGCTTTCGTAGGAGTCTCAAACAGGTTTTGAAGCAGAGCACATGTATAAAATAAAGAGTGCCTTGAGGTGCACTAGTGCTCCAAAAGTCACATGCTGCTGAGTTTGATATTTACATGAACCTCCATTGGCTTGTATAGGGAGAGGGACTCCAGATCTAAAACTGTTCAGCATGAGCTACATTCACCTCCTCTGGAGAGAGATTAAACATCTGCTGAAATTACAGGAGAGCAGAGTGTGTGTGTGATTATCACACACACACACACACACACACACACACACACACACACACACACACACACACACACACACACACACACACACACACACACACACACACACACACACACACACACACACACACACACACACACACACACACACACACACACACACACACACACACACACACAGTTTACATTATTCAATTTCTGAAACATTCATGATGGTCACAGCGTGTCTGTAACTTGATTACTTCAGGGCTTTTAAACTTTATTTTTTTATTATGACTCTATTCATTTGGGCAGGACTCATTTACCCAGGATCATCCTCATGAAATTAGAAAATCCAGATGTCTGTGTTCTCCTGAGTTCTCTTTCCCTCCTCTAATGGATTTTTATAGTACCTTGTACAACTAAATCCTTTTTGCCAAATTGCCTCTCGCTGATTGCGCAGAGCTGATTCGACTTTGTTTCATAATCGACAAATTGTAAAAAATTGACACTGTTATTGAACTGGTTGCATCATTGATCTGTATTTTCCTGTTTATTAATGTGAAGCTGCTTTGAAATTGTATCTGTATTATATAAATAAAAGTGACCTGACTTAATTTGAAATCATCCATTAATCCATTTTTCAACCCATTGTCCTATGTGGGGTCATCGGTCTCTGTAATCAATTTGTCAAAATAATAACACAAAATCATCACAGAATAAATTAATATAATATAATATAATATAATATAATATAATATAATATAATATAATATAATATAATATAATATAATATAATATAATATAATAATGTAATTTAATGTAATATAATATAATATAATATGATGTGAAATATATTAAAATAGAAATGTTTATATTATATTGTGAGATAAATGTTATGATAAATGTCATACATATCAAATATAAGAACTTTGTAGTGTCTTTTTTTTAATCTTACAACTTTTTGAAATCTTAAGACCTTTTTTTTTTACATTACTTTTATAATGATAAATGTTTTTAATTATTACAAGTATGCTGATAATCTGATTATTTTTTAGTTGATTTAAATATTTAAAGTACAGTAAATATATTGTAACTACAGGACCTTGCAGAAAAAAACATTCTACAAGCTTTTTAGCTTGAAATCCTTCTACTTTCTATAAAGCACAGGCTGGCTTTCTGACAGGCTTAGCACATAGACAGCTGCATGTATATGTAGAAATAACAATTTCAGGCACCGTAAGTGGCCTTGACCAAATTGCAGTTTATTTCAATCTGCTCTCAGAAATTCTAATCAGCCACTAAACGTGAACATGAGTTGCACGGCTTTTCCTAATGCATTTAAACACACTGTGCTCAGCTCCTTTTCATTAGCCGTCTCTCTGTTAAGAAGATTTTTCAGTTTCTCGAGAGCTCCTTGCTGTTCCAACTAGTTTGGCTTCAAGCTCTACAGCATCTGGGATCTGAGTGCTAGTCAGCTCTCTTGTCATTATAGTAGAATGCATTCTGCCCCTTGGTTCCCTTTGGTTTTAACTGATGAAAGTGTTCCTTGGTCAAGAAAGGATTCCTTCTGAAATGGTCTTTGTTTCAGATTCTGATGTAGCTAAAATGTTAAGCTTAAAATCTTTATACTGTAGAAAAAAAATAAGTGTTATTAAGGAGCTTTCAACGTCTATGCAAGCATGCTAATTTATGGAATGATAATCGCAAAACTACAGTAATGGTGTGGATATAAAAATAACTATATTAGCATTCAAGCAATAAGTGTTTATTATAAGTGTGTGCTGCAATTATGTTGTCTGCCTCTTTAAATGCTGAGTCAGGTTTGATTGGCTGTCAATGCTCTATCATTCATCAACTGGAAAAAAAAAATGTTTTGGTGATTTGTCTGCACCACTATAGTAGGCCTATAGTTTATAATCTACAAAACTATAGCTAAGATATAGTATAATCACCAGAAAAAACTGACATGATTTTATCTTCCTCTGAGCCAGGTAAATGTTTTTTTTTTTTTTTTTTTTTTGTTAAATATCAGCTGATTTTCAAATGTATGACATTATTTTATGTCGAAATCTTGATTTCAAGATTAGAGTTGACAGTGACAGAAGAAAATAAAAACTGTGAACCAGATTTATTTTTTTTTACATCCTAACAGTGACAGAAAATTACAGATTTTGTTAAAAAAAAATTATAAACTTGTTTACACTCCTTTGCAGATTGTAAATAAAATATGTTTTAAATACTTATTTTTGTTAATACTTTATTTTTAATATTTGACGTTAATATTTGGGGGTACTGTACATGATGGAAAGTTTGTGTATTCAGCATTATCAAATTTGGTCATAGGCCTCTTTGCAGATCAGCAGAAATTGATGCAGGGCTGTATAATTTCTAATCAGGCACTGAGTAGAGTAAAAAGTTGTCTCAGTCAATGAAATCTCTTTATGGTCTAAACATCTTAGCAGTAAATGCCATGTAACTAATCACTCTGGAGCTGCAGAAAAAATTATGAGTCTGGGCTTTCTCTAGTGGTAATCCATAAATCTTTGCTCAAAGTGTTTAGGGTTGTAAACAATGTTAACTCTTTCCCCACCAGCGTTTAAAAAAAAAGTTGCCAGCCATCGCCAGCGTTTTTGATAATTTCACCCAAAATTTTCATGGCCTCCAGAACATTCTGTTGTATGAATATCTGAACATCAAATATATCAAAAGAAAGAACAATTGTTAGAACACTTATATGTGGGCAAGTTTCCTTAAAAAGCAAAATGTTGAGCAAAAAGCTGAGAAAATCCTGTTTTTGACTACATCTGGATGGGATTCAGAATGATGATAAAAAACATAGATGAAGTAGATCGAGTCCATCAACACCCCCAAAGCTTCACAGTCCTGTAGCTCATCCTGGGTCGACATTTCATTCAGTAACATTAGACATTTTTGATTTATATGCGGTTTAATGTTGATGTTAGATTACATATGCATCTACTTGCTTTTGCTATCGCCTGTTTCTGCTGTTTTGATCATGAGATTCTGTACTCATTCAGAAGATGTGTAATAGCGCCCCCTACCGTATAACAGTGAAAAAATGGAAAGCTAGAAAATTCCGTCAATGGCGGGGAAGCGTTTTCTCAGAAATGGCGGATATTTTAGTCAATGGCGGGGAAAGAGTTAAGGACAGTTTTTTTTAATAAGCTACCGCACAGGCACTTGAAGTAAGAATCTGTTTTTTAACCTTATGAATTCACTACTCTTGACTGAGCTGGGCCATATCTGCGCTTCAGGATATGACCTTACAGGCATCTAGACAGGTGCATTTGTCAGAGGGATTGTGATCCTCCTCTAGAATGACATCCCTGTTGGCGAGTGTGTAACAAAGAACAAGAAAAAGGCCAGAAAATCTAGTCATAAATCTTATGAGTAGGATAATGTTTTTCGAGTTAATTTGCTTTTTAACAGCGAAGGAATAGTTGTACTTTTGCATGTATTTGTGGAGAACATATTTTTAAAATTCGACAAAGTAGTAGTTAAATGTAGCACATTTATGTCCTTTAATTATGTGCGTAATTATGAAAGTGGGTTAGTTATGGCATAAATGCATGCCACTATTGCTTTTACTTTTTCTTACAAAGTTTGAGCGAAAGCCTACTGGAAAACTTGAGTTTGTTCATTTTTGACAAGAATGTCAGTTCTAATCGTTAATTACATTTTTAATCTGTGTGCTAGAGGACAAACACTAGTGCTAAATCTTAATAAACTTAATAAACTGATGTTGAGACTTATCCATATGAGAGCTGCACAAACATGAAAATTAAAGTAAATTTGTAACCCAAACAGAGGCACAGACAAAATCATCAGCTCTCCATCAGTGCTTCTCTAGAGGTGTGTAACATTCTAATAAATGAAACATGTTGTAACGTTCATTACATTTTTTTTTAATCAGATTATTTTTTTTTTTAAATGCCTCTTTTAAAGGGATAATTCACCCAAAAATGAAAAGGGAAAGATATTGGATCTCATTGACTTTCATTGTATGACAATCTTTAAAATGTCTTCTTTTGTGATCCACAGAGAAAATAAAATGCATATGGATTTTAATTTTTGGGTGAACTACTCCTTTTAAATTGCATTGAAAACAACCATGTATTTAAGCCTGGTGCATTATCATTATAACACAAGTGAACCTTTTAAAATGGTGAAGCAATTTTTATTTATTTTGCGGAGACAAATTAATGTGGCCAAGTGTAAATATGCCCAAATAATGCATGGAAAAGCTAAAACTGTTTCCCTATCTGCCAGTAATCATGGAGGGGAGTTAGAAGCTGGCAGATGATTTTGGCTGTCTTCCACATTAATTGCAACAGTTAAGTGTAATTATAATGGGCTTTATAAGTTTGTGTGATATCATTAATCACAGAAAAGAAGACTAGCAGCAGCCAGAAGAGAGAGAAGCTTGTCTTTGGATGACCCTTCTGTTTTGAGAGCGTTTACTTTCTAAAAGTCCTCAAGGACACATAAACGGTTGACTGAAAATTACTGTATATGCAGCAGATTGTTAATGTCTTATTTTCTCATAATCCCATAAACCATCCACAATCACTGTCCGCTGCATTGTGCATTGATAACCAACTTTACCGTGGGTATGTTTCACCCGTGACAAATGTGACCTCACGCAGTAGATTTAAATGCTGTAAATCTCTGAAGAAAGGAGCCATAAATACAAGAGCCATCGGTCTCCCAGTCCAAGACACTTAGGTTGAGGAGTCGGGCAAAGCTGCCTTATGAGACAGCAGTAAATCTGTCAGACCCGCTCCTCGTGTCTCTGAGGCATAAAAACACGAAATAGAACAATCAAGGCAGAACAATGTCCAACCTGTAATATAACCAATTGCACCCCAATTGCCTGAGATTGAAAGCCTGCCGTTCTGTCATTCAGGAATATAATCTTTCAGTCTGCACTCGATTGCTTTTCATACCTCCGTTTTGATAGAATATAGCTGAGAAATCATTTCATCCTAAATTGGGTGGCAGGCAAACACAACCACATGATTATCGGTGTAATCCATGTAATCCATTTAAAATGATGAGGATACTGAGCAAATTTGCCACTATAGAGAGTTTAAAATACATGTCATATTTATCCTAATATAAGCAGTGCGAGTCCATTAATGTTTTTTGATGAAAATTATTAACATTCACCTCCCAAACTCCTTTCAGCACCTGCCTTTTACCCGCAGGGACCAAAGCCTGTGTATCTGTGCTAATTCAGGTTCAGCCTGTTATATCTACAGGTGGATTCCTCCCCTAGGAGCCAGAGACTTTGTCTGCTGTGATGCTGGGCGGTTTTAGCCTTTGGAACTCAATAGGTTTTCTAATGAGAGCACCATCTGTTCAAAACAGCCCTCATCTGTTCTCAAGCTAATGTATATCTTATTGGAAGCCCGTGCTTCTAAAAATACCTGGCAAAATGGCTTAGTCCTTCTACCTAACCTGGCACAGACTCCCTCATATTGTAATTAGACCAGGCCTGCATATCCATCAAGCAGCTGATAAGAGCATATTTGATATGACAGAGAACAGTAAGCCCATCTAAAGGCAATTTAACAGGGAGGGAAAAGAAATATTGAAAATTTTTTTGAAGGAATGAAAAACATGATTTATCATCCTTCCAAGCTGAAAACGTGTAGAATATCTACATGATTGCACAATGGAGTCTTACTGATTGAGAAAGTAAAAGCAATTACAGTTTGATTAAATGACAAATGAACTGTTGTGTAAAATGCACACTATTTCATGAACTATATGTATCACATGCATGGTAGAGTTTGGGCAATTTAACACAGCTGTAGTATGTCATTTTTTACAAGTTAGTTTATTCAAAAATATGTAAAAAAAATGCAATTCATAGATACAATAACATGAATACACTTCTTCTATGCTGACCATGTTTTTAGTTTTTGCATTAAAATTTCTTTTGTTATTGATTAAGCACAAGTCAAAAATATCAGGGTGATATAAATGTCCTGAAATCAGAATGAAGAGAGGGGGAAAAGCCTAGTTAAAAGAAAATGTCTTGAAGAAAACCTTTGACTATTTTGGTATAATCTCTTATTTGTTTTTCTTATAAAAAAAATAAGCAAAACTTCTCCACTGCATATTAACATTTGAAAAAACATTGTCATATGTCTATCGTAGCAAGGACGGAATCTATCAGATAATTTGACCTTTTATAACAAGACAAGGGGTTCATTTAGTTCATAAATGGCATGCGGTGCGACTCCCTAAAACCATAAGAAAAAAAATATATATTAATAAATGATGATTTGAAAAAAAAAAAGTTGTATTCAAGGTGTGAGGAAAATGACCTTTTACATGATGGTTACACCACATGTAATTGGCCTGTGAAATAAAGAGAGCCTCTCCACTCTTTGTGAAATTACACAGTATTCTTTTCATCACTGCTATAGAATAAAAATGCTAAAACTGGAAAGCTGTGAAAATCCTTCCAATGTTATGCCTAAATTTACTGTTTCTTCCCTGTACATTCTTAATTTAACCAACAAAATAAAAAATAAAAAATAATTGCCGAGTTTCAGACATATTTTAATAAGTCAGCATTACTGGATTATTTATACACTCACAAAAACTAACCCAGAGAGAATGAAATTAGCTTTATTTATTTATTTCTGTAATTTTCATTACCTCTATCTGGAGGATTTGCCCATTGAGAAGGTGCAATACCAGGGGTATTGTTTACCCCAAATAGTCGATGTAATTGGCTCTCTGAAGTCAGAAAATTGCTTTAATAATGCCCTGCAGCTCGCCAGCAAAGAAGATATTAAAAGTAAACATCCTCATCAAAGAAATGAGGCCGCCACCTGAGGTGCCTCAATACATTAGACTCCGTTAAAGAGCTATGGTCCGCGCCACTGTTGGCTTTGCCCATACTGCGAGTTAATAACTGTTTCAGGGCTGTATGCCTTGTAATAAATGTTCAGTCTATGCCCTCAATTAACATGATTATGAACCACTCTTGGAAAGTGTTTACTGAATGCCATTCTTAGTGTTTAACTAGGATGATGATACATGCACATTCCCAGTTGTTTTTTAAACCACCTCAGAGTGCTCTGTTATCCCTTATTTAAGTGTAGACAGTAGGTTAACTGAAATCAATGTGGCCAGATGTTATTTAACAGAAATAGCCCCCAAACCACAGTTTGCCATGGAAACTCATTGTGATTGAATGGGTGAACAATGAAACCTCTCTGAACGCTCCTTTAGTTTTCTGCTGTACTTCGAAATAGCATCATGTTATGGTCTCCTATACTGGCTTATTACAGTCGACAGATATCGAAGTAGAGGTTAGCCCAGGTCCTGCCAGAGAAAAGGTCACTTGTCCAAAATATTCCCTTTTCTCTACCCAGTCTCCTGTCAGCACATAGATATCATTACCTGTTATGACTGGTTGAGTCTCTAAGCAGCCTTGCTTGGTTCTCAGCATGCAGTATTAATCGTGCCCATGGGGCTGTATGGTCTTCAGCACAACCTTTAAAAGACCTCGCAGACTCCAGTCCCTGAGTATGTGAGAGCATGGTGTTGAGTTTATCAGTGGCCACATGTTTCTGTTATATGGTATTTGGGTCCACAATTAGCCTTTGTTAATGAGATGGAAATTAATTCAGAGAGGCAGTTTGGGTCAGGTGGAATGTATCATGATTATGATAAGCTGACAAGTTCCTTAATTGAGGTTTGGGTCAGTTGGGATATTTATTGAAAGTTAAACTGTGTTTAGGGGTATAATACGCTTATGGAGTACTACATGCACAGACTTGCCAGATTAGAGCATGGAAATCCCTATACATATTTTTATATTGGTAAATGATTTGTTTATATCTGCTACTTCTGTCATGTATTGATAAGTGAACAAAACACATGGCCTTCATCTCCATAAAATTGTCAACCCTATTCAGTTTTTGATGCATAATTCTTTAGAATGGTTTACATAACAGGGTATAGAGGACATTTCAGACTGACTTAATTAGTTACTGTACGTACAATGCCGTGAGCTAAATGCCAAGCCTCAAGCTAATTGCAAAATATGTTATGGTGGTGTTCAACTGTAAGAATACGAGGTTATAAGAGGACAAGAAGTTGATGTCAATTAATTTTTTTTCCAGGATACTCTTGACTCCATGACCATCCTGCCCTCGGTCACCGTGATTTTGCCAAGACATATTTTGTTGAACCTGGAACAACATTCCTGTCTGAAAATTTAGTGTCATCCCTATCCCTAATCTTAAGCCTAATCCTAATGCTAATCATATACCTATAATTTATCCCTAAATTCAGGGGGACATTATAGGTCAATAACACTGATGTAGAAGCACCTAACCATTGTTGTAAGCCTATCTTGAGTTAAACCATACAATTATCCCTCAAATCTGATTATTTGATTGGAATGTTGTTCCAGGATCAACAATGATGTTGATCCATGTACATGTTGTACTTGGTAAAATCACATTCACCCCTGCTCTCTGCCTTAATCAAATATGATTTAGAAAGATGGTTAAATTAGAAGGATGCCTGTCTGTCACTCAGTCAAGTCCAGCTTTAGATGTTGGCACTCTCAAGACACAGACTTTTTGAACGGAAGGTCCACCGCAGGAGATGAAAGCTGCGGATAAACCCATGCAGTATTTGCTGCTTGAATCGATGCCGCAGCCGCCTGCATGTGCATAGATAAGAGAGGATAGCATGCGGATCATCAAGAGCCTGCTGGAAAAGAACTCCCAGGTTCATCTCCAATCGAAATTACATCTCCTAACTGAGTTTTACAGCACAGCAAATCAATGCTCTTAAACTTCAAAGTAGACCTGCCGACGTCTCCCAGCACATAATCAGATAAAGACAGGTGAGTTATTCAGCGTGATGGGCCTAGATTTGAAACTGAATGCAAACCCCTCATGCGTCTCACTTATAGTCCAGGTGCTGAAATAATAGTAAATCCATGAAATTATATAAAAGTCATACTCCAAAACCCAATGTGAAATATTTTGCTTTTATTACTGTGGATTTAAGTGAAGTCTTAAATTGTGACAAGGTCAAAGAACAAAGAGTATATTTTCTCGCTTCACTGATAACGTTGACATTTTATTATATGGTAATGAACAGAGAATAAATATTCAGGAGACTGAAAAAATGATGACATAAAGCCAGACCCACAGAATGAGAGGATGCACATGTAGGTGGATATAGAAGCTTATACATATTCAAAGTTACATTCTGCTGCAGTGTTTTGCATTCTCATGCTTGATCTTGTCTAATAATTTCAAGGGTAAAGAGTATTAATTAACAGATACAGGGCCCGCTTTATTTACAGCCATAGAGGTTCTGAATGTCCTTGAAACCCTATTTATCTTTAAAGACAAAGTTTTTGGAATTAGTTTAACATTTTGCATCGAGGTCATGTGAAGTGCTCTCATCTGCAGTGAATTTCGATATCACTAAAGTGTTATGATTTAGGGACAAATTTACTGCATACTGTACACAGTCCCTTTCGTAATCTCCATAAGCAATGATATGAAATATTATTTTTCTGTCATGAGAGGAGGAAGGAAAATCTTATGATGAGGGCTTAGATTCAAGGGCTTAGATTCACAATGCTGCATTTGGGATCTTGATGACAGACACATTAAATTGAGTAATGACAGTGTCAGCTGCCTTGATTATGAGGTACTAAAAGAGATGGGATGTAGACATTTCCAAGCTGGGTGTGACGTTCTGGAGGAGGGAACTGCATTACTTCATGCGTCAATATTGAGTGATGCAGGCTCAAAAAAGACAAACAATATTTGGGTCATTAACACAAAAACGCACTCGAGTTTTACACGGTTTGCTTGAGTGCAGAAAGTGTTGTTAAACCGTTCACGGTAATGTAATGGAGATTGTTGCTGTTTGCAACAAAACTGTTTCACAGCTGTGCGAAACTTGTGTGGGGTGGCTATTGACAAGGCCTTTTGAAATAATCTTTTGTTTTTTATTTCTTTTACTTGCTTTTAAGATCATTTTTAGCTGGGTACTGGTACTGTAACTGAACTGTTTAATCCTTTTGACACTGTGCTTAACCCCGGGTTAAGTTTCACACTTGTAATTTTAAACTGTGGTTAGTGCCGCTTTTCTTTTTACCCGGGATTATGAAACTCTGCTTCGGAGCAGCGTTAACTGCATTTGGAGTGTTAACTCCAGATGGCGGTTCCAAACTTGTACAGTGTGGAATGATGTGGTGTTAGAATGTTATGGCTAGATGTTTACCAACTGACTTGCATGACTCATATATTTACTTGCTTTTGACAGTCACGGAAACTGTCCATACAATGGAAATCAGTGGTCACCAAAAGTAAAAGACATTTTGTATTCTGGTTTAGTGAGGGAGTAAATGATGACAGAATTTTTATTCTGGGTCTTCTGAAGTCATGAGAAACAGACTAAAATAAAAGCTGTTATTTCCTGATAATCTTAATTTCTAGTCAGTTTATAACTGTTTTGACTAGATCATTGATTTGGTGAGTTGAACATGCGGACTGGATTAGTCTAGTTTAAGAACGTCTCAGTTACTAATGCAACCCTCGTTCCCTGAAGGAGGGAACGGGAGACGTGACGTCGACGTGACAACGTAATTTGGATCACTTCAGGGAGCCCTATCAACCTCGAGTGTCTACAGAACGACACAATGAACATTGGCGTGCGTGAGAAGCGTCATGCGCCCCGCCCCGCAGCGCGGGTATAAACAGGAAGCGAGCGCATGCACTCATTGTTTTTCGCTGAGGAGCCGAGATTGTGACGGCCATACAGTGATGATCAGCAACCGTGGCGACGGGATGTTACGTCTCCCGTTCCCTCCTTCAGGGAACGAGGGTTACATTAGTAACCGAGACCTTCCCTTTCAGTCGCTCACGTTTGACGTGACATCGACCTGATGACGTAGGTTTGGGATCCCATGTAAAACGCCACGGTTGCTGCCACATCCAGTGCCCTACGGAAGACTCTCAGACCCCCATCTGGCTGGGGCGGAAGACCTGCGTAGAGCGAGTTCACTGCTGTTCCGTTATACCCCACACAGTGGAACTCTTTGGATAACACTGCGGAAGCCACATCCTGCCCGAAGGGAGGTAACATTTGGAGAATACACATATGGACTGGCCGGAGGAGCAGTGCAACATATAGAATGTCACTGGGGTGAAGCGGACTCTGCCAAGGGAAACATATGGGCTCACCGTAGGGAGCTGATCGTGGAAGAATACACATATGGGATCGCCGCAGGGATCACGACATATGGAACCCAGCTTAGCACAAGTTACACAACATACGAGCACTAGGGGTGCGGAGGAACTCTACAGGGTTCGCCTGAGTGGGGAACTCAACTGGAGTAGAGAAGCGCACATATCCGCTCCATGTGGAGGGGAGTGGTGCAGCAAGCCGAAACTAGAGTGGGAACTTCGGTGTTACCGGCTAGTTGAAGTGAGCACACAGGAAGAATCCGGCTCAACACGTAGGGTATAAAACCTAGCGAACGTTTTAGGTGTCGCCCAGCCCGCAGCTCTACAGATATCTGTCAGCGAGGCACCGTGTGCCACTGCCCAAGAAGAAGCGAGACCCCTAGTGGAGTGGGCTCTCAACCCGGGCAGGCAAGGCACACCTTGGGCTTCGAAAGCCAAGGCGATGGCATCCACTACCCAGTGGGCCATCCTCTGCTTCGAGACAGCCTTTCCCTTCTGCTGGAATCCGTAACAGACGAAGAGCTGATCTGAGGTCCTGAGGCTTTGTGTTAGGTCCATGTACAAGCGCAGAGCACGGACGGGACAGAGAAAAGCCAGGGCTGGGTCTGCCTCCTCTGAAGGCAGTGCTTGCAGGCTCACCACCTGGTCCTGGAAAGGAGTGGTGGGAACCTTGGGCACGTATCCGGTCTCAAGATCACGTGAGATTTAGCCGGGCTGAATTCTAGGCACGATTCGTCGACCGAAAATGCATTCAGCTCCCCTACCCTCTTGATGGAGGCCAATGCAACCAGGAGTACTGTTTTACAGGACATCATTTTTAACTCCGCTGACTGCAAGGGCTCAAAGGGTGGTCCCTGAAGTGCCGAATGGACCAGAGACAAATCCCAAGAGGGTATAGAGAGCGGGTGAGGAGGATTTAATCTGATGTGCGGCGATAGCGGCGACACCAGTCAACGAACAGGTTCCACATCAATGCATAGAGGCGTCTTGTTGAGTGGGCTCTAGCGGAAGTGATGGTGTCAACTACCACTGGGGGTAGGTCACCTAGAACCTCCGGATCCCGTCCAGGGACCAGACATGGAGTTTCCAGAGGTCTGGACGCGGGTGCCATAGGGTGCCCCGTCTCTGAGAGAGCAGGTCCTCTCTCAGAGGAATGGGCCATGGAGGGGCTGCTGCAAGGAGCACTAGTTCCTGGAACCAGGTCCGGTTGGGCCAATATGGCACAACTAACAATACCTGCTCCTTGTCTTCCCTGACCTTGCACAAGGTCTGTGCAAGAAGGCTCACTGGGGGAAATGCATACTTGCGTAGGCCCGGGGGCCAGCTGTGTGCCAGGGCATCCATTCCAAGGGTCCCCTCGGTCAGGGAATAGAACAACTGGCAGTGAGACGTGTCCGGGGTGGCAAACAGCTCTACCTGTGCGGTCCCAATGTGCCTGAAAATCAGCTGAACCCCCTGGGGGTGGAGTCGCCATTCTCCAGGTAGCACCCGCTGCCGTGAGAGCTCGTCGGTTGCAAGGTTGAGCAGGCCCGGAATATAAATGTCACGAAGCGTGACCACCCTGACGGTTGATGTACGCAACAGTTGCAGTGCTGTCCGTACGGACCAGTACTGCTAACAACTCGAGGCAGTTGATGTGCCAATGCAGTTGAGGCCCCGTCCACAGACCTGAAGCTGCATGCCCGTTGTACGTGCCCTCCAGCCAGTGGCAGAGGCATCCGTGGTGATCACAGAGTGCCTGGACACGTGTTCTAGGGGAACACCTGCCCGCAGGAACGAAGGGTCCGACCACAAGCTGAGAGTTTGTCGACAGTGCGGAGCCACTTGGACCCGGCACGAGCCGCTCTGCCATGCCCATCTTGGGACTCGATCGTGGAGCCAGTGTTGGAGCGGCCTCATATAAAGCAATCCGAGTGGCGTTACCGCAGCTGCAGATGCCGTATGCCCCAAGAAGCCCCTGAAACAGTTTCAGTGGTGCCGCTGTTCTGTGTCTGAGTGTGCTCACGCAGTTCAACACTGACTGGATGCGGGCCTCGGTGAGGCATGCTGACATGTTGATCGAGTCCAACTCCATACTGAGAAAAGAGATCCTCTGTCCGGGGTTGATTTTGCTCTTTTCCCAGTTGACCCGAAGGCCTAGGTGGCTGAGGTGACTGAGCACCATGTCCCTGTGTTTGCACAACTGCTCTCTCGATTGGGTGAGAATGTCAGTCATCGAGGTGGTTGAGAATGCGAACACCACGCTCACACATGGGAGCAATGGCCAGCATCCGCCTCCGTGACTTTCGTGAAGACACAGGGCAACAGGGCCAGCCCAAAAGGTAAGACTTTGTACTGATATGCCCATCCCTTGAACGCAAAGCAAAGAAACGGTGTCGAGGGAGAATCGAGACATGAAAGTACGCGTCCTTCAGGTCGATCGCTGCAAACCAATCTTGGGGACGGATGCATTTGAAAATGCGCTTCTGCGTAAGCATCTTGAACGGCAGCCTGTGAAGGGACCGGTTCAGGACACGCAGGTCCAAGATTGGCCGTAACCCACCGTCTTTCTTGGGTACAATGAAGTACGGACTGTAGAAGCAGGTCTTCATATAGCCTGGAGGGACTGGCTCGATCGCATCCTTCGCCAGTAGGACTGTGATCTCTGCCCTGAGCACAGGGGCACTGTCCGCCAGAACACGGGTGAACAGAATACCCTTGAACACAGGGGGACGCCAGGTGAACTGAATCGCATAGCCGAGTCTGACAGTATGGATGAGCCAGTGAGACGGGCTGGGAAGCGTTAGCCAGGCTCCCAGACACCGCACAAGCGGGACCAATGGCACCAGAGATGTACCCGGGGTGGGGCAGCGCGGTGGAGTGCAGGGACCCGACTCCGATGGCATAGCGGCCCGGAGTGGGGTCTGAGTGTGTGGTGCAACACGTACCTGCTTCCGTCGAAGGGCAGAGTGAGTGTGCGGAGGCGTCAGTGGGTCCGGAACACAGCCACTGCTGCTCGCTGGCGATGAAAGAGGAGCTTGAGGGTGACAAGGCATAGCATCGTCGACCACCAAGCGTGCCCTCTTTAGACCCAGAGGTTTCAGAAATTGCTCTTTTGTTGAAACTGTGGGTACCACTGGCCCTTGGGAACAAAAAGAAAGGGAAACAAAAGATTCTCCAACCGGCCCGGGGGAAGGAGTGGTGCCTTCACCATCTCCTGAAGATCAACTTGATCCACCTTTGGGTCGCCCGTCTCAGGGTCGTTTGCACCTGCGCTTGCCTCCTGGTTTGGCAGCGGCCTGGACGGGCGTGGTCGAGTTCCTGTAGCCTGCTCCACGCTGAGGCCTGGATGTTAGCTGCTGCTGCTGAGGCTTAGTGGGAGTGGAGAACTCCACAGGAGGTCAACCTTCGGCGACGAGGGGACTGAGGGTCTGCGGCCGGCGGACGGCTGGGAGCAGCAGCGGTCCGCCGGGGCATGATGTGTCGGATGGCCTCCGTCTGCTTCTGGGCGGCCAAGAACTGTTGGGCGAAGCTCTTGACTGCGTCGCCGAATAACCCAACCTGGAAGAGAGAGGCATCCAGGAACTGATATTTATCGGTGTTCCTCATGTCCGCCATGTTTAGCCAAAAGTGGCGCTCCTGGACCACCAAGGTGGACATCGCCTGATCGACTGAACGTGCCTTTCGTCGCTCTGAGAGCGAGGTCAGTTGCCACACGGAGCTCCCGGAGGAGCTCTGGGTCAGAACCACCCTCGTTCATGTCCATGAGCGCCTGGGCCTGGTGGACCTGAAGAAGCGCCATGGCATGGAGGGCGGAAGCAGCCTGTCCACAGGCTCTGTAAGCCTTCGCCGTGAGAACGGACGAAAACATGCCTTGGACGGGAGGCGTGGATTGCCTCGCCAGGAGGAAGCGGACGGCGGACACAGTTGCATCACGATTTGCACGCTCCACCGGGGGCATCCACATACCCCTTAGCCGCTCTGCTGTCGAGGGTGGTGAGGAGGCAGGAGCTACTAGGATGGCTTCTGGCACTATACAGCACCATCCACTTCCTAGTAAGCTCCTCATGCACTTCCGGAAAGAATGGTACCGGGGTGGCGGGCTGAGAACCCAATCGTCAAACCGAGAAGGTTCGGGACGTGGTGGAGGGTTCCATGGAAGCCCGACCTTCTCGGCTGCCCGGGAAAGCAAAGCCGCCCATTCTGGATCAGACTCGGGCAACGATATACTCCCCGAAGGGGGTAACGCAGCCGAATCCTCATCTCCAGAGGACTGAAGCTCCCCCTCCGATACTGCAATAGACATCTAGTCGTCAGGTGGAGCTCCAAAGGACACGGCTGGTCGTCCATGAGAAAGACCAGCGCATTCCTTTGGAGGCTCCAATGGCAGCAGCTCTTGTGAGGAGGGAGTGACCCCCCGCAATGGGAACATGAACTATTCACAAAAGCTGCCTCAGCGCGCTGAACGCCCAAACACGAGAGGCAACTATTGTGGCCGTCTGCTGGCTAGGGAATGACCGCATCCAGAAACGCACAAGTGGAATGACATCCTGAAAACGATGCAGGGTCACGCTTGTGTTGCTCTTTTAGTTGAAAACAAAAAATATAGAAAAGTAAAAATAACTCTCTCAGTGCTGAAGCACTCATGGATAGCCGTGGTGTAATCGGGGTACACACTCAAGAGAGGAATGCCCACCGAGACCGACACATACAGACACACACAGACACACACACACACAAGCAATGCTGTGAAAACAGCAATTGTGAGCTGTAATGCTCGTGGCCACCGCTGATCGAGCCTTTACACCAGCACTGGAACAGAGTATTTTCTTTTGAAGCAGTCTTCAACGATGAAGAAACTCAGTCAAAGCGAAAGCTCGGCTCCGAAGCGAAAGACAATGAGTGCGTGCGCCCCGCTTCCTGTTTATACCCGTGCTGCGGGGCGGGGCGCGTGACGCTTCTCACGCACGCCAGCGTTCATTGGTTCATTCTGTAGACACTCGAAGTTGATAGGGCTTCCTGAAGTAATCCCAATTACGTCGTCACATCGAACGTGAGTGACTGAAAGGGAACTAATCATTCAGACTGCTTATGTATTCCACATTATGATTCTTTGAATGATTTGATTTATGATTTATGAATGATTTATTGATTTGTTTAGAAATCACACACAACTGCTTATTTTATGAACTTCGATGAATACACGATGAGAGTTACAGTGGATATCAACATTTTTAAATTTTAAAACTAAATTTTTAGTGAATGAGTCAAAATCTGCTAAGAGGTTTTAATGGAAATAAAGTTTAAAAAAAAATCACTATTATTTACAACAGCATCTGCATTTTAATACGTTTAAATAAAATATTTTTGTTATAAGAGACAATAAAAATAACTTTCTTTTTTATTGCATTAAAACCACTCCTTTCCTGGTATTTTTTTTTCTTATAATTGTTTTTCAAAAGTCAACAAATTTGGACAGCTGAATGTAAAATTTTTGACAAGCCCAACATGTCAGTCTCTGAGTAACATGCAATTTATAAAATAAACATAATTCTGTAATATAAGTACAATGAACTATGCAAAAAGCACTTTAAACATTTCCAGCACATTTTAAAATTACCCAGATTTCACCCCTCAGGTACGTTTTGTAATTACGTTTGTGCAAAACTTAGGCTGGCTGTTGGTTAGAATATTAGAACTAAAAACATCGACATACACAATCATGGGCATCAATCATTTCACTGAATACTTACCTTACAATCCATCTGTTTTCAAATCTACACTATTTAAATATCATGACATCGATGTCTGTCAAAAAATAACATGCACAATAAACTAATATTTACGAGAAGAGGTCCAGGGATTACACTCATTTTCTGGAAAACCCATACTACTGGATGTTTTGAATACGTCATCACTTTCCGAGAAGGGGGTGAAATGGTGACCTGAGCACCTTCAACATGCTAGCATATTTGTTAGAGACGATAATGCATGTGACTGTAAATTTGTTGTTCACTTACAGAAATTAAATCTGAATGACCAATGGAACTGAATGAAATACTTTACACTGTATGCTAAAGGGAATAAACACCAATCCAATTGAAAAACTTTGCGGGTTAGTGAACATCGTTCATGTGTTGGTTTTGAAGACATTTTTTTATGCATGAACTATGCATTCTGATTCTGACATTCCTGATTTTAATATTTTTCCATTTTTGACTGACCTTTTTTTTCATAATTTTTGCAAAAGGTGAACTGTTAAAAAAAGTGATCTTGAGACGAGTCACTGTAGTCGTACAATTTGACTCTCATATTATATAGACCTCATGCACCAGAGAAACAAGCACGCAGCCATCTTTAGAATATTGTCTTTGAACTTCCGTTTTTGTGGTCGCTCTGTATATCTGTATGGCATCGCTGTCGAGGAGTAATTAGCTGGTGAAGTGGATTTACTTATTGTAAAGTTAACAAAAGTTACCATGAGGATTGTAATGTTTAAAGCAGATGTCTTAACAAATGTCAGTAGACCGGGAAGATTTTAAACGAGCTGTTCATTCATAAGTACGCAAGATCACTGTGAAAATACAACCCGGAAGACAAAAGACAAGGAGTGTAGCACTGAAAAGGTGCGGGGCTACATAAGGTCTATATGAAACAGCAGACTTTTTTTTTTTTGGAAAAGCTTCCATTTTGAAGACGCAATTAAATGAATTGTAATTACGTGGGAAAAAAGGTCTTCAAAATTTCTCCACACTTGTTCATTACTCTTCATTAGTCTAGACTTCATCCCTCAGTGGGACTCTGTGACGTGATCAGGGGAGAGCTGCATTTTATTCGTTCCGTAGCGTTCCTGCCCTCAGTGTGATAATGAGCCCGTCACATACTCTGTGTTCAGGGGTCACAGACGTCATTTCCCTTTGCAGAGAGGCTGGATCTCTCTCTCTCTCATACTGTGCTGCCTGATTCTCAATCTTCTCGCTTCACTAAACTCTCTCTCAGTTAAGCCAATAAGAACAGAGAGATTTGAAGAGCTATGTATTACAAGTCTATATCTGTCCCCCTGAAGTCATGTGTGTGAGTATGTGAATAATATCATTGTGTATATTCTATTTGTAGGAGCCAAATTAAATCCAAAATTGTATTTGAAAATCTGAATGTATATCAGAAAGTGGGAGAATTATTGGCAGATAACTATTATGTTCTCTCCAATAAGCCGGCCACTCTTTTCACACATTTTCCAAAAATTACTGTACAATGCTAAAAGAATTTATAAAACAAGCGTTATAAACTATGGCACTTTTTTGGGCCTTTTTGGAGTTTGAAAGTTGGATTTGTCAGTATCTTATGTTGTATGGCAAAGATCAGCCTTAAAGGGATATAGTTCACCCAAAAATTAATTTACACTTAAAGTTCCGAACCAGTTTGGAATTCTTACTTCTGGGGACCATAAAGAAAACATATTTTGAGAAATGTCTCTGTGTTTTTTCTCCTTGCACGAAGTCAGTGGTAACCAAAAAAAATATTTACAACATCTACTTTTGTGTTTAACTGAAGAACGTCAGTCATAAATGTTTAGAATGACATGAGGGTCTGTAAATTGTCAGAATGTTATTTTTTAGGTGAACTACCATTTTAAAATTCTACTAAAATTTTATTTCTTTTCAACTTAGTAAACCTAATATTTTACAGGTTTAGAATGACATGATTGTGAGTAAATAATGACGTTAAATAGTCTTGTTAGCATTCACCAGCGCAAATTGTCTCTGTCCTCCCTTGCGCTTTTGACAAGTACATGGCTTTGAGGCGAGAGATATTCGCTTGTCAACATCAAAATAATGGCCAGCCAAATCAAAGAAGGTAAACTTTAGAGGAGCCAAGGGTAAATTTTAGCACACTGCTTAAGTTTTAACTGTCAAAAAGTGAGATTTAAGATGTAAGTAGCTAAACATTTAATATTTGACAACTTTATCAAGGTATACTGTAAATGTTAAATTGCTGACAGTTATATCCAGGGATGTAAACTCAGCCATATTAGCATGAGATTAAGAATGAGTGTGTACGTTTCGGAAATGCATTTTTTAGCAGAAATTTTTCCCTGATAGCTTTTCTGTAAATTTACTCAGACCTACACTAGAAAATGGTAAAACATGTGGCTTTGACAAGTGTATTTATAGGCTGTGGTTAGGACAGTCATTTAGCCAATTAAATTAAGAATATTATTTGCAAATACATTTTTACTGTATTTTACAGTAAATTATATTAACTCTTAAGCTCCAACCCTGCAACCTTTGTATATTGATATGGCTGGCCTGTTCAAAAAATTCAAAGGTATAGTAGACCTAAAAAAAAAAAGTTTTGTTATCATTTAACTATTTAAATTTTGTCATTACAAACCAAAATACTATTTTTCAAAAAATGTTTCATGACCGTGTGCTTACTTTTTGTCATTGACAGAATTCTTATGTGTAAAGCAGATCAGTATACACGTATAGTGCGGAAGGCTTTGAACAAAATCACAGATTGTTCATTTTAAAACTAAAATGGATGAACTCATACAACACAGCTTTATTTAATATTGACACAAGCATTAGAGTGTACACGTGCAATTTTTCTGCGCATTTGCGCAAGTTTTTCTGTATCCTTTTGCATTCAACTGAAAAAAAACATACAGTACATATTAAGTGTCATCAGCTTTTTATACATTGCCTCACTGACTGGCATTCAGAATTTAATTATTTATCAACTTAGTTTTCAGAGTTACCAATAACTCTTATAACTGTACTCGACAGTCCTTGAGTAGCTGGATAGTTCACCCACAAATCTAAATTCTCACACACACACACACACACACACACACACACACACACACACACACACACACACACACACACACACACACACACACACGCACACGCACACACACACACACACACACACACACACACACACACACACACAGTTTAGAAGAATGTTCACACTTTAGCCTTTCAATTACAGTGTTTGTGTCAAGATCAAAAAGGTCAAAAACACACAATAGACCTTATTTAGCCCCGCCCCTTTCAGCTCTTTGCCAGTTGTTTTCTGTCTCATGGTTATTGTTATTGATAAGATCGGCCACCTGCCACAACCACAGAGATGAACGGCCCCAAACTTTTCATTAGGCTACTAAACATATTTATAAATCTTTTTTAATGTGCTCAGTGTGCACATCACTCTTTGATTAAGACAAGAAAGGTCCAACATGGATATAAGGTAATGTAATATTCATGTGTATTAGTCATTTGATCAGCAAGCTAGTGGATTTTAAAAATACATTGTCATTGACTCATGTTCCCTCTAGAATAAATGTCAGCTAGTGTAAAGCTCATCCAAAATAAGTCACCTGTAACATTTTTTCCCCCTAAGTGAGGAATAATGAATTTGGAATGACGCTTTCAACTACTGTACAGGTGAAAAATAATAAAGGTTTTTAAATGCTCTCTCAAAGCTATGGTAGAAAAAGAAATATGAATAATTAATTATAAATTGTTATAATTAATTATAAATATTTGGATCAGATAATGGAATTATATAACGCATTCTCATCCTTTGGCGTCATATGTGACGCCATATGACAAAACGGCGAAATACTACGCACATGGCACCCTTTATCGTCAATATAACACGCACTGTGATGGGTAGGTTTAGGTGTGGGGTAGGGTCTGCGTCTCATATTCACGCTAAAGGATACCAGTCAACTTTATGACGCCTTGGGTTCGCGTATTATATTCACGCTAAAGGGTGCCATGTGCGTAGTATTTCGCCGTTTTGTCATATGGTGTCACATATGCCGCCAAAGGATGAGAACGGGCTCGATTATATTGATGTAGCAGGATTAATATTAAAATCAATTAACATGTTCATCCAGAAACGTTTATTATTAAATAAACGTTCAATACTGAATGTTCATTCAGTATTAAACGTTTATTTAATAATAAACGTTTCTATTTTCGTGGCCACAGAAAATTAACTCTTTCTTACTGAGCACAGTACAGAACATGTAGCTGTGATCACATTGTTAAAGGCACTTTGTTCACAGAATCAACACTTTTGTGAATGCGCACAAAAGTTTTATTTAACTAAAATGAATTAGGCTATAACAAACACATACCAGAGAATGTCTAATAAAGAGAGAACTTCCACTCTCAGTAAACTTCTGGCTTCTGAACTGTTTGCAGTTCCACTCTGGTTCCATATGAGGGCACTCAAAGGACGAGTGCAGAATGAATGGTCAATGGAGCTATACCCGTCAAAATCCACTTTTCTCAGGATATAATTTTTTGTCTAGTAATTTGAATGTTGTATTTGAAAGGAGATGCAAAGAAATTACGCATTGCTGGGTGTTAGATTTTTTAGAGCCACTTATTTGCTTTAAAAAGTTGGGACTGCGCTGAGCGGGGCTCTACACGAGCCACAGGAAAGGCGAGGCATTTTGACAAAAAACGCTTGCGCTCTTTTTAGTGAGAGAGAGTGAGTGTCGCAGCAGCGAACACTCACAGAAGGCAAGCACAAAAAGGATACTCAACGCCGGATAGGGTAGCAGGCACGGAAGGCTGAAGGTGGCGAAGACGGCCGGCTTCCTCAGGCGCTTTCCTCTGCGTGCTGGTCACTAGTTTCGACAGCGGACGGCTTTCTCTCAAGATCCAGCGATGTGGAGAGCTTCGCTGAAGATAATGAAATCAGTGACGCAGCCTCCGAGTCTGGCTTTTATACGCTAAGCCACCCCCATTTTGGCGGGCTGTGATGCGTAGAGGGCGCGACGTCAGGCGTGAGGCTCAGTGGTGAGCACGCAAGATTGCCTGCTCTAGGTCTAGTGGCTGCTGCACTGCGTTGACAATAAATGCAAAATTAAGGATAATTTTTGGCTTCAATATCTCGAGAAAAGATGACTTTACCCGTAGCGTAAGCTAGCTTACGCAATACGAGAGAACCTCTCGTAAGAGAACTTGATAAACTCTTTTTGAAAATCCTTGTTAAATGTACACACACGATTCTTTGACATCTACACGTCTGACTTGATCTCCTCCACGCTCTCTAATATTCCGCCTTCCCTAACTGCAAGTTAATCGACAACGAATTGTGATTCGATGGTAAATTTGTTCTCCAAAACATACAGTACTATTGGCTACCTTTGATTAGGCTATTTTTGTGTGACAGCAGACTACTTGTTTTTATAAGATCACCTAGCAAAGGCAATATAGGAAAGAAGAAATATGGGACAAAACATAATAAGTATAATAAGTAAATAATGAATCATAATAAGTCAGGACTCTAAAAATAGAGCTGAAATACAGGACTCTCCTGGGAAAAAGGGACGTCTGGTCACCCTAAGTGGACTGCCAGTTTTGCGTCCCTTTTTTCGTGATATTAAGAAAGGATCACTGATAGGAAGCATGATAAATGAGATTACATTAACAGGTGGTTCAATCATAAAGCGTGCATAAAACAGTACAAAAGACAATATACAAGACAGTAATTATTCAAACAGTGTCCTGGGAATATGCTTATTCATTCACAGAAAAGCTGAATCAATGAATTTTGGGTCGTAAAACCATGTTTGTCTTATCTTTGATGTATCCAGGGGGGGACTGTTCTGCATTTTGGGTTGTCACATAAATCTTGATTGGTCCAGCCGCTACACTGAGAAATGTTTAATTGCACAAATTATGAAATTACTTTTAATGGGGAACTAGTACAGTTATTTATGATTGTATTCAATAATTTCCCTGCCCCATGCCCCATTTTTTATGTTTTATTTTTTTGCTCAAGGCTTTCAGAACTTTTACAATAATCATTTCACTCCTTCTGAGAGAGAAGCACTCTGTAATGACAACTTTCATAACCTTCTCGGTCTTGCTTCACATGCCGGTCGGTGATATTGGCACAGAATAAGTGACAGTGCGATACAATCTACTTTTTATCCAGCACTGGATTTTGACAAGAGCAATTAAAGCTCCTTTAGCTGTCGTCTGGTAGGACAGTGCACATTCACCTTGCCTTGATGTGCAACATCTTTCTCACTTCCCTCCCTAACTCATTGTGTCTGCCCAACTCAATCTCTCTCCTTCACTGTCTCAATCTCACTTTAGCTCAAATACATATTTCAGCTCAGAAAACTGATGTTCTATTGTCAGACGTCTCTTGCCCCTTTTTTCATTCAAGTGATGTATGATGGTGTCAAGATATGCGTGTGTGTGTGTGTGTGTGTGCGTATATATATATATATATATATACTGTATATACGTATTGCCACTAATATATATATATATACTGCCACAACAACAGCAATGAACTAAAGGAATTCTTGGAAAATACGTGTTTTAAGCACCAGCAATTCTGAAAAGACTGCCCGTATGTGGTGCCATATGCCTTGCATTTTATGACAAAGACTGACAGAAAACGAGCATGGCTAGCAGCACTTAAGTTAAAATACTCCCCATAAAAGGTATGTGTGCGCTCTTATCATTTTGAGGACTATTATTATTATTATTTAACTATGATAACTTAATATTTACTTGCCAGTTGATATCACGCATTGCTTATATTTACTGTAAGTACATATATACAACCCCAAATCAGAAAAAGTTGGGACATTTTGTAAAATGCAATAAAATCAAGAATCTGTGATTTGTTAATTCTATTTTAACTTTTTTTAACTGACAAAAGTACAAAGAAAAGTTCTCTTACGAGAGGTTCTCTCGTATTGTGTAAGCTAGCTTACGCTACGGGTAAAGTCATCTTTGCTCGAGATATTGAAGCCAAAAATGATCCTTAATTTTGTATTTATTGTCAACGCATTGCAGCAGCTAGCAGACCTAGAGCAGGCCATATTGCGTGCTCATTGGTTGCCCTGCGGCAACTGCTGCAACGTACCACTGAGCCTCGCTTCACGCCCTCAAGCGTCATAGCCGCCAAAATGAGGGTGGCTTAGCATATAAAAGCCAGGTTCGTAGGTTGTCTCACTGATTTTCATCATCTTCAGCGAAGCTCTCCGCATCGCTAGACTTTGAGAGAAGCCGCCGGCGTCGAAACCAGCGACCAGCAAGCAGAGGAAAGAGCCTGAGGAAGCCGGCCGTCTTCGTCGCCTTCAGCCTTCCGTGCCTGCTACGCCATCCGGCGACGAATATCCTTTTAAAGCTATTGCTTTCTGTGTTCTTTCTAAAAGAGTGCGAGGCGTTTTTCTAAAAATGCCTCGCATTTCCTGTGGCTCGTGCAGAGCCTCGCCTAGTGCCGGAGACCGCCATGTGATCTGCGCTCTCTGCCTGCGCCCGGAACATGGGAAGCGCTTCCGCAGTCAACCCTGCGGGCTCGACTCGAGGCCTTTGCTGTGAAATCTGTCACCCCGGAGCTTGCCGGATTACATTACATCCTGCCAGCTTCTCTCTCTCTCCTTCTCCGCCCCTCCCGGACGTGCAGCTGCCGGCTTCGGCCCGCACTGCCGCCGCCTCAGGGGAGCTGAATGAACGAACCTAGGTGACAGCTGTTCCATCCTGACATCGGACAGCGAGGAGTGGTCGAGTTCTCATCACTCCGCCACCTCCTCGATCCAGGAAGGCTACAAAAGCTACTGCAGCGGCGTATTCGGCAGCCAACGAGCCGGTAAAACAACCCGATCGCCTGCACACAACCGCCGTTGCTACGGCGACCCAGACAGGTCTCTCAAAAGATGGTTGAGTCCCGCCGCGGCCGGACCACCATTGAAACATCTCGGCCTGTCAGTCCCCTAAGAAAAGGCTACTGCAGCGATGTTTTCGGCAGCCAACGAGGCGGTAATGCAACCCGCTCGCCTGCAAAATCTCAAGAGTATAACGTCTGATTATCCGGCTCATGCCGTGGTGTTTAAGTGTAGTAATGTGCCCACATCTCAGTGTTCACCCCTACACGCAAGCACGTTACCCCCGTGTCCCTCACACTCACAGGGCCTCACACTTTGCTCGCATAAAGCAAGCAAATGCCGCTCGAGTGTTAGATGTAGAGAATGTGCCCATCGCTGCCCGCTCTGTTACACGGCAACAGCCTCACAGCGGCCATGTTATGAATGTAAGTCACATGCCCACCCACGAGCACTCACGCTTACTGACAAACACTTCGCCTCAGGCTCCGCTCGCGATAAAATATCGTCACGAAATGTTCCCCATTCCCAGTAATCAGGTCATCTCAAGTGATACAGGCAGTTACAGCTGTCAGCGAGCCGCCGTTACTGAGATCAGAGGGCGCGCGCGCATGGCTATGAATGTAAGTTACGTGCCCGCTTAAGAGCGCTCACGCTTACTGACAAACGCTTCGCCCCAGGCTCCGCGCGCACAATATTATCACAAAACGTTCCCCATTCAAAGCAATCTGGACGGCACATGTGATACAGCCAGCCATTGCTGTCAGCGAGCCGCCTTATTCGAGATGCGAGATTCGAGGGCGGGCGTATGGCTATGAATGTAAGTTACGTCCCTGCTTACGAGCGCTCACGCTTACTAATAAACGCCCGGCGTTGCTCGCGTATCACAAAGTTATCTCAAACGTTCCCCATTCAAGCTATCGGGACGTCACATGTGAAACAGCCAGCCATGGCTGTCAGTGAGCCACCGTATTCAAGCACTGAGGACGCGCGCGCCGCGCCCATACTTCCGGTTCAGTTTTCCGAGCCCACGAAGTGTGCCGATCGGAACTCGGAGGCTATTCTGCCCGTGGTTATGAATGTAAGTTACGTGCCCGCTTACGAGCGCTCACGCTTACTAATAAACGCCCGACGCTGCTTAATAATGCATTATAAGGGTATAATGTCTGGTTATCCGGCTCAGGCCGATGGTGTCATAAGTGTAGAAAAGGTACCCACATCTCAGTGCTCACCCCTACATGTAAACACTACGCCCCATGTATCTCACATGTTCACAGTGCCAACTCTCATAAAGCTTGTAAATGCCGCTCGAGTGCTAGATATAGACAATGTGCCCACAAATCTGTGCTCACACCTACTCGCTGCACGCTCTGTTACATGGCAACAGCCTCACAGCGGCCATGTTATGAACGTAAGTCACGTGATCGCCCACGAGCACTCACGCTTACAGACAAACACTTCACCCAGGCTCCGCTCGCAATACATATCGCCACGAAATGTTCCCAATTCCCAGTATTCGGGTCATATCAAGTGGTTCAGGCAGTTACGGCTGTCGGCGAGCCGCCGTTACTGAGATCAGAGAGCGCGCGCACCCCGCTCACGCCTCCGGTACAGTTTCCCGAGCCCGCGCTGCGCGGCCAACAGAACCCGCAGTCCATTCTGCCTCTAACAATACATGTAGAAGCATGGAAGGCTATTCCAGGTGTGACAGATTTGGTGTTAAGCACGATAAGTAAGGGCTATTCACTTCAGTTCGGTCGCCGCCCTTCTCACTTTCGAGCTCGGACCGAGACGAAAGTGAAAGCGGATGTAGCACATCTACTCCGCGCAGAAATAGCCAAACTGCTGTGCAAAGGGGCCATAGAACCAGTACCTCCTTCTCAGAGCGAGTCAGGCTTCTACAGCCGTTATTTTCTCGTACCCAAGAAGGACGGAGCTCTAAGACCTATCTTAGATCTGAGACATTTGAACAAAGCTCTCATGAGACGGCCGTTCAAAATGATTATGAGCAGACAAATCCTCTCGCACATTCGCCGAGGAGACTGGTTCGTTTCTCTCGATCTGAAAGATATATATGTAGACAATCTTAGTGTGTGTGGGTAAAGGAAGAAGAAGACAGGGTCGGCGAACTTGGGACTCGCACTTTATTCAGGAAAATAAAAGAACAAAAGAAAGGTGCGCTCGTGCGCCTTCACCGTAGTAAACCACTACAGCACATGTATAAGAAACACTCTGCCCGCTGTACCAGCTCTCGCTGTATGTCTCCAGCTCTCAAGGTTCAGTCAAACGACCACTCTTCCCGTTTTATAAATAACTCAGTCCATTCAGTCCAAAACTCTTTCCACTCCGTGTGTATACTCGGCTGGTATCTGCTGCGGGTCGCGTGCGAGTCCCAAGCCACTCTCTCTCCGCTCACTCATTCCTGGCAGCTTATATGCGGTCTCCACGCCAATCACTGCAATCAGACACAGGTGTTCATCATCTGCACTTGACCTACTTATTCACCGCACAGCTCGCTGACTCGTCTCTCGCAACAGACTTTGCGAGACCACGCCCCCCTCGCCACAATATACTTTCGCATATACAGCGTCACAGGCCATTCTTGAGATTCGCCTTCGATGGTCGGGCATATCAATACACCGTCCTCCCGTTCGGCCTATCCTTAGCACCCCGTACATTTACGAAATGCATGGATACAGCTCTCGCCCCCTTGAGAGTGAAAGGGCTGCGAATTTTGAACTATTTGGATGATTGGTAGATTTTAGCCCAGTCAGTGATGGAACTGATATCTTACAGAGTTGCGGTTCTCAGCCATCTGGAAAGCTTGGGTCTCACGGTCAACTGGACCAAGAGCTCATTACTGCCCAGTCAGTCAGTTTCCTTCCCAGGAATAGAACTGTATGGCTGTATGGCATCAGCTGCCGCTGTGCTTCAGCTGGGCCTGGTGCGCATGCACCCGCTACAACGCTGGCTGAACTCCCAAGTGACTCACCGGGCTTGGGTTTCAGGCTACAGGCGAATCAGAGTGACTCAGAGCAGGCTCTGCAGCCCTGGTTAGCGGCCGACTGGTACCAGCGGGGAGTGACGATGGGGGCTGTTACACACAGATTGGTCATCTCGACGGACGCCTCCAACCTGGGTTGGGGCGCCGTCTTCGAGGGCAGACCGGCCTTTGGCCTGTGGTCGGACTAAGAGAAACAGTTCCACATAAACTGTCTGGAAATGATAGCGGTCGAGAACGCGCTCAAACGCTTCCTCCCGTTCATACAGGACCACCATGTACTGGTCCGCTCGGACAACATGTCGGTGGTGTCTTACATAAACCGTCAGGGCGGCATCAGATCCAGAAACCTCTGCCATCTGACGGAACGCCTTCTTAGGTGGTCTCAGGGCCGCCTGCGCTCAGAACCTCGGGATCCAGGAACCACATCCCCCCACAGCAATGGTGCTTGCACCCCCAAACATTCCAGTTACTATGGCGCCTTTTCGGCAAAGCGAAAGTCGACCTCTTTGCGTCAAAAGACAACGCTCATTGCCCGCTGTTCTTTTCAAAGAACGAGGATGCGCTGGCCCAAATCTGGCCCAGCCTCCCACTTTATGCTTTCCCTCCGGTCTCTCTGTTACCACAGGTAATCAAGATAATCAGGGAAACGCGCCACTCGGTGCTCCTTATAGCCCCGCGCTGGGAGAATCAAACTTTGTTCCCGGAGCTGATGCGGCTGTCCCACACAGCCCCTTGGCCGATTATGGTGAGGAGAGACCTCCTCTCTCAAGCCCGCGGCTTAATCTGGCATCCCCATCCAGAGCGATGGTCTCTACATGCATGGTTGATCAACGGATGCCAGTTGTACTGCCAGAGGGAGTGATGGACACGATCACGCAATCCAGAGCCCCCTCTACGATTCTCCAAATGGTGCGCCGATAGAGATCTAGACCCACGAATATGCGGGGTCCCGGGGTTGCTTAGCTTCCTTCAGGTGCTGTTGGATAAGGGCAGGTCCCCATCCACGCTTAAAGTCTATGTGGCGGCCGTTGCAGCGTTCGCTGAGTCGACGCGCGGCCAGCCAATAGGAAGGAACAAGCTCGTCATTCGCTTCCTTAGAGGAGCTAGACGGATGAAAACCCCCGCGACCCCCCTCGGTTCCCATCTGGGATCTTTTACTGGTCCTAGAGGCCCTGAAAGCTGTCCCCTTTGAACTGTTAGACTCTGTGGACCTAAAGTACCTCTCGCTCAAAACCGTTTTTCTGACAGCTCTGTCATCAGTTAAACGTGTGGGGGATCTACACGTGCTATCTGTAAGTGCTGCGTGTCTTGAGTTCGGGCCAAATGACTCTAAAGTCATCCTCAAGCCAAGACATGGTTATGTCCCTAAAATATTGGGCACCCCATTCAGAGCGCAGGTCATTTCTATCTCGGCTCTGCCTGCATCCGACAGTGAGGGTGATGTGAATCTCCTCTGCCCCGTCAGGGCGCTCAGGATTTACATTACGCGCTCCAACCTCTTTCAGGCGTTCGGAACAGCTCTTGTCTCGTTTGGTGGGCGCACCAAGGGTCTCGCCACCACGAAACCGAGCCTGTCCAGATGGATAGTGGAAGCTATCACATCTGCTTATATGTCTAAAGGTCTGCAATGCCCTTTGGGCATTAGGGCGCATTCCACCAGAGGTGTGGCCTCGTCGTGGGCTTGGTCCAGCGGAATTTCCATTCATGACATTTGTGAGGCGGCAGGCTGGGCCTCTCCGTCCACATTTGTTAGGTTTTATAACCTGGAAGTTCCCGCCTTGCAGGCTAGACTTCTTTCAGTGTGAGCAGTGTGTTGTCCTGCCCAGATTATTATGTGCGGACTTCCCTCACGCGACGTTAGCTCTCCTGGATGAGCTGCACTATAGGTTGAATAGTTATGGACCGGCGATGCCGCTCTGTATACCCTATATGTGCTTATAACATGTGCTGGCCCGTTTTGCTGGCCACCTATTTCCCACTTATCTATGTTCTCCGGGAATCCCTGGGACTCATGAAGTGGAGGCTGGGCGCGCACAGCGTTGACAATGGGTTCCCGTAGCGTAAGCTAGCTTACGCAATACGAGAGAACCTCTCGTAAGAGAACGATACTCGGTTACTAACGTAACCTCGGTTCTCTCTAGAAGAGGGAAGGAGTATTGCTTAGCCTGACCGTGCAGGCGCCACGAGCGTCTTATCGCTTCAGCTGATGAAACCAGTGAGACAACCTACGAGCCTGGCTTTTATACGCTAAGCCACCCCCATTTTGGCGGGCTATGACGCGTGAGGGCGCGAAGTCACGCGCGAGGCTCAGTGGTAGGTTGCAGCAGTTGCCGCAGGGCAACCAATGAGAACGCAATATGGCCTGCTCTAGGTCTGCTAGCTGCTGCACTGCGTTGACAATAAATACAAGAGCAAAGATCGAGCAAAGATGACTTTACCCGTAACGTAAGCTAGCTTACCCAATACTCGTTCCCTCTTCTAGAGAGAACCGAGGTTACGTTAGTAACCGAGTATCGTTTTCCAAATGTTTTCACTGACCAACATAATTGTATTTTGTAAATATGAACAAATTTTGATTTTGATGGCTGCAACACCCCCCCAAAAAAGTTGGGACAGAGACATGTTTACCACTGTGTCACATCACCTTTCCTTTTAATTACACTTTTTAATCATTTGGGAGTTGAGGATACTAATTGTTGGAGTTTTACTAGTGGAATATTTGCCCAATCTTGTCTGATACAAGACAGCCGCTCAACAGTCTGTTGTCATCGTTGCCTGATTCTCCTTTTCATGATGGGTCATACATTTTCCATAAGAGACATATCTGGACTGCAGTAAACAGGCAGGCACATCCCTTCTATGGTGCAGAGTGTCTAGAAACCACTCCGTTTTAGCATTTGTAGAATGAGGCCTGGCATTGTCTTGCTTCCCAGGAAAGATGTCATCTTGATAGCAGTTTATGTCTCTGTACAATCCAAATATATGCCTCAATGTCAATGGTACCTTCACAATAATGCAAGTTACCCATACCGTTTGCAATGATTTACCTCAATATCAGCACAGATGTTTGCTTTTGCACCTGTCGCTGGTGAAAGTCTGGTTAGTCCCTTTCGTCTTTGGGACTGAGAACTCGGTGTCCATTTTTTTCCTAAAACAAGCTCTCTGAGGAGGGTCGCAGCGCTGCCAGTTCGGTTGTTCCCTGCCGGTTCGCCGCTTCAGGGTGCCGAGGTGTCAGCGTCCCCGTGCAATCCTCTGAGGAGGGTTGTAAGAATGGTCAGTTTGGTTGTTCCCTGCCGGTTCGCCGCTTCAGGGCACCGAAATGGTTGTTCAATCAAATCCAGAGGCCAGTCTCGAGAGACTGGTTCCCTTATCGGAATTTCTGGCAGCGTGGAAACTTCTGCCAAATATTTCTCTATGGGTCCTGCACATAATAGAAAAGGGTTACAGAATTCAGCTCGGTTCTCGTCCGCCCTGATTTCAAGGAGTCCTCCCCACGGTGGTGGACTCACAGCAGGCTCTGGTAATGGAGCAAGAAGTACTGACACTTCTTCGAAAGGGAGCTATAGAAAGGGTTTCTCCTCCCAGCAGAGAGTCCGGGTTTTACAGCCGTTACTTCATTGTTCCAAAGAAGGATGGAGGGCTGCGTCCTATTCTAGACCTGCGCCAGTTAAACAGCAGGGTTCAGAAACTCAAGTTCAGAATGCTTACACTCAAACAGATTGTATCACAGATTCAGTCCGAGGACTGGTTTGTCACAATAGACTTGAAGGACGCGCACTTCCATGTATCTATCCATCCTCATCACAGGAGGTTCCTGAGGTTCGCTTTCGGGGGCGAAGCATACCAATATCGGGTTCTTCCATTTGGCCTAGGTTTATCTCCCCGCACTTTTACAAAATGCGTGGATGCAGCTCTGGCTCCGTTGAGACTCCAGGGCATCCGCGTATTAAATTACATCGACGATTGGTTGATTTTAGCTCAGTCAGAGCAGGTGGCAGTTCAGCATCGAGATGCTGTTCTGTCCCACATAAAGAGTTTGGGGTTGCGGCTAAACACCAAAAAGAGTGTGCTCCTCCCTGCTCAGAGGACCACTTTTCTAGTTGTAATTTGGGATTCGATCACAATGCAGGCACGCCTGTCTCCTGCTCGTATTTCTGCGATTCTCACAGCCGCAAAGAATGTGAAACTAGGCCAGTCACTCACTGTGAAACAGTTTCAGAGACTGTTGGGTCTCATGGCAGCTGCGTCCAACGTTATTACTTTTGGCCTTCTGTACATGAGACCCCTGCAGTGGTGGCTCAGGACCAAGGGGTTTTCTCCGAGGGGAAATCCGTTCCGCAAGATCAAGGTCACGCGGCTATGCCTTCGTGCCTTGGCCTTGTGGAAGAAACCTTGGTTCCTCGCCCAGGGCCCAGTGTTGGGGGCTCCTTGTCGACGCGTCACGCTTTCGACGGATGCTTCCCTCACGGGATGGGAGGCGGTCATGAGTGGCCGCTCGGCGCAAGGTCTGTGGCAGGACCATCAATGTTCCTGGCACATAAATCGTTTAGAGTTGATGGCGGTATTTCTAGCACTCAAATATTTCCTGCCAGACCTGAGAGGCCATCACGTCTCTTCTGGACGGCTCCCCCTTGGAGATCCCAATCAGGGTGGACCTCCTGTCTCAGGCCGGGGGCACGATATTTCACCCTCGGCCGGAGTTGTGGAAACTGTGGGCCTGGCCTCTGAGGGGGCCAGGCTCAGGGAGACCGGTCTTTCGACCGATGTTGTAGAAACCATTCTTCAATCCAGAGCTCCTTCCACGAGAAGGCTGTATGCGCTAAAATGGAAACTTTTCACCACGTTGTGTGTTGAACGTCAGTTAGATCCTGTTAACTGCCCTGTTGGTTCAGTTCTTGATTTTCTGCAAGACCGTTTCTCGGCCAGGTTATCTCCTTCCACCCTAAAGGTTTAGGTGGCGGCTATATCTGCCTACCACACCCCTCTGGGGGGTACTTCTATTGGGAGAAACCCTCTAATTCCTCGCTTTCTCCGTGGTACATTGAGGTTGAGACCTGCACTGCACGCTAGAGCACCGGCTTGGGACTTGGCCATTGTACTCGAGGGTCTGGCTTTAGCTCCCTTCGAGCCCATCGAGGAGGTTTCTGAAAAGTTCCTCACTCTAAAGACTTTATTTCTCCTTGCTATCTCATCTATCAAGAGAATTGGTGATTTACATGCTTTGTCGGTTGCTCCTTCATGTCTGGAATTTGCACCTGGTATGGTGAAGGCATTTCTCTACCCCAGGCCGGGTTATATTCCTAAGGTCCCACTGAATGTTGGGGGCCCAATAGTGCTGCAGGCCTTCTATCCTCCACCCTTTAATACCCCTGACCAGGAACAGCTTAACCTGTTATGTCCAGTCCGGGCTTTAGATGCCTACGTTCACAGAGCTGCCCTGTGGCGTAAATCTGAGCAACTATTTGTTTGTTTTGGGTCACTCAAGAGAGGATGCCCTGCATCTAAGCAGGTTATGAGTAAATGGATAGTCGAGGCTATTTCATTGGCTTATGAAGCGGCCGGACAGCCTTCACCTATGGCTGTGTGGGCCCATTCTACTCGGAGTATGGCGGCCTCTATGGCCTTAATTTCGGGAGTTTTCCTTCTTGACGTGTGTAATGCGGCAGGATGGTCCTCTCCGCATACATTTGTCAGGTTTTATGACCTTGACCTCTCCACTCCTGGGGCGAGGTTGCTTGCTTCTTAGTGTGCGCAGGACCTCACACAGAACGGGCATTTGTCACTATGGCGTAGTGGGTATAGGGTTCCCACCGCGTCTCAAACGCAGCTCGAGTTCCCTTGAAAGGGAACGTCTCAGGTTACGTATGTAACCCTGGTTCCCTGATAGGGAACGAGACGCTGCGTTTGCCTGCCATACTTCCTGCATGCCCTGATCGACTTGCTTCAGGTTTTTCAGAAGCTATCGCGGTCCGATTTCAGGGTTGCTTTATAGTTTCCTGGTCTATGACGTCACCTATGTCGTAGCGGGCTTCCATTGGACTGATTTTACGCGTGCTTCACGACGTAATCACGCAGAGCGTTCCCACCGCGTCTCAAACGCAGCGTCTCGTTCCCTATCAGGGAACCAGGGTTACATACGTAACCTGAGACGTTTTGCATTGATTATCTTTGAATTGATTATGAAATTATAATGATTCATTTACCTGACATATTAAATTGTGACATTTGATTATTCTAATTGACTTTGACATTATTTGCATTCAAGAGTTTAAAAGAATAGTAAAACATTCGCTCACATTTAATGATGCACAGATATCATTGAAAAACCTTTTCATTTTATGGAGTCAGATGAAACGAGTTAATACATAAGATAAAATGTATTGCATTTAACCAAAAATACTTTGCCACGAGAAAAGACAGTAACACGCAAAGACCTTCACCGCTAATTCGAATACCGCCATTGGATCGAGTTAGACGGCCTTATAATCAGCAGTCTTTAGAAATCAGCGCAGCGCAGCGCAGTACAAGTCAAACTATGGTATGTTAACAATGTTGTGGCTCAACAATGATTTTATGTTATGGACATAAAACATAAATTTAGGTAATAATAATTTACCATATTTAGGTAAGCCCTAAATTATGGGGAAAAATGTCCCAACAAAGATGCCACTATCCAAAATCCTTGTCCTTGTGAGGACATTTTTTCAGTCCCCATGTGAAAAACAGCTTATAAATCATACTAAGTGATGTTTTTTGAAAATGTTAAAATACAGAACGTTTTCTGTGATACATTTTTTCATGATGCTTAGAAAGTTACAAAGAACAGCATTTATTTGAAATTAGATTTTTTTTTGTTAGAATGTAAGCCTTTAACTGTCACTGTTGATTAATTAAATGCTTCCTTTTTTAATGTAGATATATGCTAGGTTTGGTTATGCCTTTGAATATGCAGTATTTTAAGCATCAAAAGTTTGAAGGCATTAACCAGCATGCTGTGTTTCATGCAGATGTATTTTGGAAACTGCCTAAATCATCTACACATTAACTGTACTACTTTCAACTGAACTTACTAGGTTTCAAGTTTAGAGAGTTGAGCACCAAAATAAAAGCACTTGTATAATGCAGAGCTATTCAATGTGTGTTTTTTTGGTTTCACTTTATTTTACAGTACGTGCACTTACGTGTACTTACAGTGTTCTTACCTAAGAAAGTACTGGGTAATATAAAATAACTACAAAGTTATGTTTAGAGGTAGGTTCAGGGTTAGTATTACCCACTTATTGCAATTACTATAATAAGTACAAAGTGTACATGGGGAACAGGACTGTAAAATTAAGTGCTACCGTTTTTTTTTTCTTTCTAGTGTGCAGCTATGCTCTCCAAAGGGGAAATGAAAAAGATCAATGTTGGAGAGTTTAATGAGGATATAAGATGTCTCTGGAGGCAGTTTTTCTCCCTATGAATTTTAAGAACGTTTCAGGCCCAGTCCAATGTCAGGCAGATTTGCATTTGATTTATAGTCACTGTCAATGAGATTTTGACAGATGAGTAAAACCAAAATATTCCCATCTTTTGCTCTATTCACCCGGGAACATAAACACAACCATACATTTTTAGCTTGCCCTTGCTTTTATTAATAAGTTTCAGAGGATAAACCACAGGACAGTATTACATTTGAAAGAAGCATTATTGCATTACAGCTGATGATGAATCTTCCCTTATGGCACACTTTGAGACAGGAATAAATTACATGCTTCAGTATTAAACAGAAATGAACAAAAGAAATCTTTCCAAATTGCTCTTTGTGTTAAATTACTTGTACTGCATGCTAAAAGAGTCTGAACTTCGTTTTGAACCATGTGCACCTTTCTTTTTTTATGTATTTTTATGGACCTGTGGACATATAAATAAGAATGAAGAAATCACTCTTCACATCCAGAGCTCTCCAAGAACAGCTTGAGAAAGCAATATACTTCAACATCAATACATCAGAAGCAAAGGCATACCTTCATCTCCTCTAAAATGAGCCCAGTGGTCTCCTCCCACATTTCAGGCTCTCATTTTACCGCAGTTCATTCGCCTGAAGGGCTAAATTGTCCCCTCTGGAATATTGGCTCCAAATATACTATTATAAAGCAATTTTGTTGGTAAAATAAGCATGATGTGGCTGCTGTTTTTGAGGCAGCAGTCTTTTTTCATTATTAAAAACCCTCCTGAGATGCGCAGTAGTGTCACATTTAACACAATTCACCAACATATACTATTCATTATATGAATCTATTCTGGTAGAGAGAAGATGTGTATGCTGTGTTGTTTTGATTTTTTTTTTTAAACAGACTTATATTGTGGTCATTACTGCCTTCCTTACAAAAATACAAACATCATAAAAACACTTTTTTAATTTCCCTTGAACAATATAAAAAAAGTTAACGACACCAATTTCTTTGAGCACTGCTTTTGTTGATCCTTTCTTAAGTGTGTGGTTAACCCAAAGAAAGCAATAGTCGGGCAGTCCGTATCCCCACGGGACTCAATTAAACCTTCTGACTTTCTGTAGCAAAGGCATTTAATTGTGTCCATGCGTTTTATCTTCCTAAAAGTTCAGGGTGTTTGGTGACTAAATCCCTGCTAAGTCATCACATAATATTTTATTCTGCTCAGAAGGAGTAGTTTGCCTTAATACACAGATTAGATTGTAGCCTATCAGGAGACTTCATGCCTTATTTGCATTGTAAAGATAAAACCTAAAAAAAACAACAACCCTTGAATCATTTTCTACACCGAAATTAGCTAGATGGTGCTAATTATGATGATTATGATTATGATTATGATTATTATGGATGCTGAATGATTTGGATCACTGTCATATAGGTTTGGATTGTTGAATCGTTCAATGATTTCGTTCATTGATTAATGAATTAGCATGGCAGTTGCAACCTGCAGTACAATATGACAACCAAACAGAAAGCTTGCATTCTCATTCCTGATTAAATAAACTTTTACATACAAAAAGTGGTAACACTTTACAATAAGGTCCCATAAGTTAACATTAGTTAATGCAGTAATACAAATAAATTGTAATGTTAAGTAACTGTTGTAAACTGTTGGTTCAACATGGTTCCGAAATCATATCTCTCTATTGACAACCATTTAAAATGAGCTATGTAGTCAGATTTGTACATACATGCACACACGCACACACGCACACGCACACACAAACACACACACAGACACACACACACACACACACACACACACACACACACACACACACACACACACACACACACACACACACACACACACACACACACACACAGTTTAGTGTGAGGGGCCGATGTGTGAAACTTCGGTAATTGACATCTAACATAAATATCTCATTAAACGGCACACCTGAATTTATTTGCATACATTTCAGGAAAATTTTAAAAAATGCTTTCACCTCCAAAACAACTTACAGTTGCCCCTCTGTTTTGACAGAATAGGCAACATTTCACATCCTACCTGTTATAGAATTTAGCACATGCATCTCTTAGACCTCTACATAATAAATTGTCATCCTATATATCACAGTGTTGTCTTTAGTAATGTTTTTTTTATTTATTTCGCCTTCTTCACATTCACCATTGCTGGCAGTCTGATGGATTGTTATTGCACTCTAGAAGTCTGGATTTTATTCTAACTTATTTGTTAAGGGCATAACTCAACCTGATCCATTTTACTCAACACCAGACCTCACTGAAAACAAAAATGGGGAAAATGCTAGTCAGCATCACTCCTGATTCACATCAGTCTGTTTGGGTTATTTTGCATTGCTTAAAATGAAAACATGCATCCTGGGTCCATATTTAGCATGCTAATCATTCCCTGACCATAAATATTTGCTATAATTAGCTGTTTTTGTCTTCTGGTGCATTCAAGATTATGTTTATACCATAGAATGGAGAGAACAAGCCTCTGTGCATCTGAAGCCCAATGGCTTCACCCCAGGAGAGACAATTAGGCTTGTTTTTTCATGCATTCTGTAATGACTGTGTGCACATTGTTTCTCAGCGCTCTGCAGACGAGCTGTCCTATCATTCTTCAGCGGTCAAACTGTGCTCTGGGTCAACAATGCACTAAATGCATGCTAAATGCCATCACATTCAAATTTAAATAATGTATCACTCAGACAAAATCAGGATTCTGACAGCAGAAACTTAATTAGCAGTAATTACTAATTTATCTGAATATTTGTCAATGTCAGACCTAAAATTATATTCTAAAAAATGGTATTTGAATCATTAATTGGACCATAACATACTTTGCAATCTTAGATTTCCTCTGAGAGGGATCCTGCGTTCACAATATAGTTATCACCCTTCTGTGCTGTACTGGGACATGGGTTCGGAGTATGTGCACATGGCCACTATGCCAAAAACTGTTACTGTTACAAGTTACTGTGTTTTTGTTCAGTGGCACCTGATTAAATTGTACTGAGATAAAATGACAAATTACTCTACTGTTCAACTTTGAGCTTTAGGGGGTTCTCAATTCAGTTTAGTTTGTGACAAAGAAAGGCCTTGATACACCTATAGTAGTACTCACCTAGTACTCACACAAAATATGGGGATTCTTAACATATCAGAACCATATATTATATTAGAATTTTTAAAATATGAATCAATATTGGATATATTTCCTGAGATTGGGTTACAAATGCATTATCATTTCCCCTATTTTTACATTTAGATTTTTGACATAATCTAACGAATTTTCACTATAGTAGCCTACATACTGTAATGTTGTAATGCCTAAATTCATCTTCGGTATTTAAAACAATTGATATTTTTTTATTTATCTTTAAGAATGACCATTTATTGGTTATTGGCCAATAACACGATAAAATAGTCATTGACTTATCAGTATTGGTCAGATCTTTAATATTGTGCATCCTAAACAAAATACATTTGCCTTATTTATGTGTAAGACACTCATGGATTGTTTTACATTAAAAATGTGATAATAGTTCTGGCTGTTACACAATATTACATTTTGCTCTATGGTTTAATCACTAATTCAAATTTGGCTGAAATATTAAATACATAGTGTAATGTCAGATGGTAGATACATTTCCTGTAAAGAAAGTGGCACATGCTGTCACTTTTTTAATTAGCAGTGACCAGATAATTATGCTGTATTTTCTGTTACTAAACATATATTTCATAATAATTTTCTTAATTTTCTATTTACTTATGAGTTAACTATAACGTGCATCAGTGGTCAACGGAAGGTTTCACATGCAATTTGCCAAACTTCAGATCTAAAAGCCCCCCACATATGCATTTGCGAGTTAAATATAGTGTCAAAGATCCTCCCATGCTGAAGCCAGAGACAGAGTTTGTAACATAAAGAGCCACCAATATTACTTACTGTATTGGATATAATAAAGCTTCAGTCCTGCCTACTTAGTCTTCTAATGAAAAAAAGAGAAATATCAACAAGTGATTTTATCCATATAGTTTCCATAGGTTCATAGGATTGCACTGCAGCAGCTGTAAAGGTGAATGACTGGCCGCAGAAGCGAAGAGGAAGCCAATAAAGTGCCGCCCTTGAGTGTGAGCCAAACGCCCTGTGACACACTCAACCCTCCACAGAACAAGGTCTGCCAATACAATTCATTAGGCAGCCAATTACTCACTGCCAAGGTTTTTTTTTTTTTTTACAGTAACACTCCCTGACCCATAAATAGCTTGCTACTGGAAAGGAAGCTGTTATTTTGCCTGTGCCTTACCTGTTTGGCTTTCCAGACATGGAAATTACTTGACTTTGTCCTGCATTGAGGGCGGGATATTTTGAGAGCGGAGGCCTGCTCCTTCATCGGTTCTTTTCTTTATTGGTGTCCCTTCAGCATGAAGCGTGTCAGCCAAATCAATACAGGACTCTGAGGGAGATAGATGAAGCAGACAGTGATTATAGGACCATGTTTTATGTGTTTGCTGCATTATTAACCAGGAGATTTCATTTTGAATGCTCCTCTCCTCCTGAAAGGCCTGAGAGCTTAATTACAGAAGAACAGCCTTGACCATCTGCTTTCATACAGCCTTGCCTCAGACCTCAGACTGCAAAACCGGAGGCACCTCTGTCTTACATCAATTGTATAATAAAATTTTGATTGAAATTCTGGCCCTGTGCACAATATGAGATGAATCTGATGCAAACTTGATGTAAAAAAAATCCTTCTTCATGAGATAAGGCTAGAGTTTGCTAATGTATTAAGGTGAACATCAGAATCATTTAAATTATTATTATTATTTTTTACATATTCTGTATACGTGTCATATTAAATACCCCATGAATCAAAATTGGAATTTTGTGGCATTTATTTCATAATGTATCTGCTAGTTTTGAAGACATTTAAATGCTAATGCTGGGGTTTTCAAACTTCGTGCCACGAGAGAGTCACAGGGGGGACTGTGAAATTTGAGATACATTATTATTATTTTTTTACAAAATTATTTTTTAGATAAAAGTTAATGTTTGCTCAATATATTTGAATATATTCAAATATGAATTACTGTAACATTTTACTGCATTTTTTATTTTTACCTCTGCTTTATGAAGACTCGTTGGAAAGCGTGAGGTAAATCACAAATATTTTATTCTATTGATAGTCTTATTTTTTATTAATAGAAATAAAAAAACAAATTTACATGTACAGTAATATAGTAGGCTATGTACTTTTTTTTGGACAGTAGTTTTTTTTTTTCTAAAACCTATACGTTCAAGTTTCTTTTCAGCACTGATACTTTTATCTTGCTCACTTTTAAACTTTAAGTACTAGATAGATTTTAATTAAATGGGGTGTTTCTCTTTCGATTGTAATGGTGGTCTGCAGCACACACAATGATAGAGTTAATTATTTGACAAAGTCATTATTTAAAAAAAACAAACACAGGAGATATCTTGGAATACATATGAGAAAATGCAATTTTTAAAAAGAAAAAATAAATGTTTAATTGTTTTTGTTTTTTTTGTAAAACAAAACCGAATTCTTATTTATACTCCACATTTTTTGTGATTTGTAGAACAGCTGGTCCAACATGCAGGTTTGTATAGATACAATTGGATTATATATGCCATTATCATGTAAATGATTTAATATTTAATATCTTGTAACAGTTGAGGTGTCTGATCCCATCTCTTCATGCCATTGCTATTCGGCATGTGGCATTAATCATGTAATTATCGCTGTTTGCTTGGTGACATCCAGTCAGTGTTTTGGTGGCTTTTACCTCAGCTTCATTATTCAACATTGAAAAGGTTACATTGATTTGGATTTTCTCTAAGGGCGTGGGGGAGGGGGCCATTTTGCAGTCTCAGGAACGAATCTTAATATATCATATCATTTTTGACAGTTTGGCGAGGGCCTTCAGGAGACATGGGTATTGTTTTTTTTTTGAGTCATGGAATTGTGTTTGCATTGCAGAGCAGCCATTGGTATTAAGAATAATGACCAAGTGACACAGATAATGTCAGGGTGAAATTTTTTGCATGCAAGTTGGCCGGTGAAATGACAAGCCTTTATTTATGACACGACAATCTTTGCGCTTTCAATTTGCCCAAGTTGCTGCCATGACCTTTCTCAGAATGATATTTCTGTGCAACGTTGGACAGCATTTCATATACCCCCTTCCATGCACCCCCTCCCCCCTCCCATCTTAATTAATCTTGTTCTCTATTTTCTGTCTCCTTGTGTGTTTTTTTTAGAATTTGCTGAATTTTTATAATGTTTATGCAATGTCTTCTTCTGTCTCTGCATTCATTGTGTTCATTACGGTCAAAACTGAATAGGCTTGTATTATTGTTTCATACAACAGCTTTGTCGCTTGCGTCGTCTATCTAAAATTGAAGTGAAAGAAACAATGCATTCTGTTTTGAAGGATTGCTGTGGTCCTGAGCTACAAATGTTAAGACTTAAATGCAAGCGACATTACATCATCTTCTCTCTGATCTGGTGAACTGAAACATTGGATCAAAATGTTGCGTGGGGTGCAGCACAATGTAATATTGGTGAAAAAAAATATTATCCACTGACTCAGAAGAAAGGTGTGTTCCAACATGATCTCATTAGTATTCATTGCTGTTGGTGGTTGTAACACATACATTTTCCCACATTTGCATAGACTCTGTGGCATAAATTTTTACTTATTAACCAGTGGTTATATTTATGTTATGGGTGAAGTTATGGACTCTTATTATATTATATTATATTATATCATTTTCAGGGGAAACCTGTAGATTTGAAAATTATACTTTACACATTATTGTTGAATCATGGAAGCTACATCAGTTACTTTGCCAAGATATCTCTATTTGTTATGTATCATGTGTCAGACAGAGAGAAACAGGCATATGAGAATAAGGCTATAGGTGAGGAGGTCTTCATTCCAGATTTCTCTGTTCCCCATTTCTCTATCCTCTCACCCCATCATGCCAGCTGTAAATGGTTTATCTGGGTTTCTCCTCCCTCACCCCCTCATGCCCCTACTTCTCCTTCCTCTCACCCTGTCATGCCTTTATGTTTATCCTTCCTCTCACCCCGTCATGCCTTTATGTTTATCCTTCCTCTCACCCCGTCATGCCTTTATGTTTCTCTGGGGCGGTACAAAAAGGATTGAGCTTATATACACCACTCTGGGACTTACGACTTCCTTGTAAGGTAGAAAAACATGTTGCTTATGTTTAAAAATGGAATGTATACCTCATGCTTACACATGGTAAAATCCACTATCCCTCTGTGCATACATTTAATTAATTATTTATTTGTTGTTTATTTGAATAGGGACAGATACAAATAACAAACATAGATTATTACATAAGAAACAATCCGATGCCTGTATCACAGTGTTTATAGCCATGGCTTATTTGCAACACCTGTCCCTAGAAGGGCTTTTAACAGTTACGATAATGAAAGAATACAAATGTACAGTGAGTACAATAAAATGTCCAGAAACCAGTTAGCACCAATAAAAGTTAGTATAGTAAATAAACACATTCACTCGAACTCACACAGATGCACACCTCACATACCAACAGATATACATTTCATATGGCATGATCACACTGTTGCTGCTGTATGAGGCAAGGTCAATGGTTTTTTTTATGTCTTTATATTTGTAGGAAGACAGTTCCACAGATTGACTCCTTTCACAGAAAAACATTTTGGGCAAAAGATGTTTTATAAAATGGAACTTTACAGTCTCCACATGTAGCAGCTCTTGTTGGTCTGGAGGATTCCAGCCTGGGGCTGGAACATTAGTGGTACATTTGCATCAGTTGAAACATTTCTTTCCTTGTAAAGAACATGTACACATTTAATGTATCATCATCATTGGAACATCTCTGCTCAGTGAACGTGTTACATTGCACACATACCTCTAAGGAAAATATAGCTCATCTCATATTTCTGCTCAGCACACATGTACAACATACTCTGACTCCACAAAATATATTATGAAATTATTATGAAAATGAATAAAGAAAAATAATACTAAAAAGATAACATTAAACAGTAAAATTTTAGTCTTCAAAACCACACTCAAAGATAGATATAAAAAAATCCAAAAAGTTGTTTATTGAACAGAACTCGGGAGAGAGTGAGCGCTGTGTGTGTGTGTAACTAGAGAGCCTGTGGAGACTGTGACAATAATATAATAGAATTGTCACGTTACATTTAGTTCTGTGGACTCTTATTTTGACATGCTGTTCTGTTTCCCTTACTTACTGTTATTTACTCCTGTGTTCTTCTAATGATCTCCTGCATTTATAATTAAATGTGACATATTATGCCCCTTTTCATAAAATGTAGTATAAATCTATCGTGTCCCCAGAATGTGTCTGTGGAATTACAGCTCAAAATACCACCCAGATCATTTATTATAGCTTGTCAAATTTGCCTCTTTTTGGGCGAGCGAAAACGCGTCGTTTTTGTGTGTGTCCCTATAAATGCAAATGAGGTGCTGCTCCCCGTCCCCGTTCAGAAGACGGCCGATCCTTTACACGTGCTTCGGATACTCAGGGGGAGCCGCTAGCAATTTTGGGCAATATGAAAGAATCTGAGGTTGGGATCCTTACCGCACCCATTCTATTAATAAAAATATAAATAAAATCGCCCTTTTCAATTGCGTTAAAACTGGTTACACTGTTGTCGCTTGCAAAAACAAATGGCAGCGCTGTGGGTGGAAACATGCATACTAAGGGGCGGTGATATTATAATAAGATCCCTTCAACGTCAGAAGGGCAGCGAAATCTGATCGGCTAATTTTGACATGCTTGCAGAGAAAGTCTTACCAAAACAAAGTTACTGGGTTGTCACTTTTCTCATTTTCTCTGCTGGCTTCTCGACGACTGGTGCGTCCTCTCAGCATATGTTTGGTGTCGTTGTAAAGCGCCGCATTCCATCTTTGTGAAAACTTATAGCGAATTCTCGATGGCATGAGTCTGAACAAATTAAATGTGATTTTCAAACCCATGCTGATGTAAACAAAACCAGGTCGTTGCTAACCAGTCGTAATAACGCCTTTGGTGATTAATCAAAACACACCACACATTGCATTGTGGTATCATGGAAGCGTCCATCCTCTGAAGACATGAAAAGTGAACTTTTAATTAAGGATATGGAAGATAGTGAGAGTGCGAGTGCTTAGTCGATGGCTAATGCACCAAGGTCGGTGAATATTTTCGGAGGCAACTGACATGGAACATTTTGCTGAAATTATTAATGACTACTTCTGTGATAATGAGCCACAACCTAAACAGGATGATTATGGACATTAATGTAAACAAATCTTGAACAATGGTTGGGCATGGACACAATATAAAACTGTGATGACTGTATTAAAATGAACGTTGCTCTCTGTGTTGATCACTATTAATCTTGCCACACATCAATGCAGGAAACATCATGAAAATTATTTTCCAGAATTTAGTCTTTTTTTTTTTTTTTTAGAAACTTGTTAACATGAAATGGGCAATTTGTTATTTAATGTTATTTATATTTTGTTGCATAATTTTGCTACATGGATAGCCCTTAACCAGTGAAACACTTCTCAAACTGACTGTTAAGCAGAAAAATCAGTTATTATTATGAAATATTCTTTATAATAATTGGTTACACTTTATTTTAAGGTGTCTTTGGGCGTTTTCACACCCTGAAAGTCTGCACCAAGGTCCGAACCACAGTTCACGTTTTGATAAATTTTATACTTTCATAAAGTTTTGGTTTGGTTTCACACTGCAATTATGCGGGCGAACTAAAGAACTTTACGTGACATACTTGCGTCCTGCCGTCATCTATGTGGGCTGCATCTTGACATTGATTGGTTTGTAAATGGACGCGTGTCTGACGTCAGCGTGTTGTCAATTCGGCGGGTAACTTTGACAACATGAATGAACAGACGTATATCGTTGCACCTATATTTGGAAAGTGTCTGCATTTTTGTTCGTTTTTTCTAGTCGACTTATGTCATCAAACCATACTTCAATTAAAAACCTCGTCTCCTCCTCTCCCCATGTGCTACCACGGCTCATTTTTCCTGTCACCTACTGTTTTTTTCGGCTATGCGGGAACCACCGGAACTTCCTGTAAAAGGTCTGAAAGTCCGAACCATACAGAAATGCTTTCACACTAGAAACGAACATGACTACCTCTTTTCGTCGGACCAAATTTCATCTGTTTGGTCCGGACCGTGGTAGGTTTCACACCTGTAATTTTGATTCGGACCAAATTGAAAAGTCCGAAAGTCCGGACCAAACAAGGTAGGTGTGAAAGGGCCCTTTGTTACAGTGTATTTATACCTTTAAGTACTGAGTAATATTAACTAGATGCACTTTGTAACAGTGGTGGGTGGTGCCCTAATCTTAAATTATTTATTTTACAGAAGGAAATTCGGGCGCCAGACAGTTTTATAAAAACTGACAAAAATTAAACAACCCAGGATGGCAAAGAAAACCACTGATTACACACAAAAAGCATATATTTCAAAATAGGTTTCAGTTTAACTGTAATTTATTACTTAATGCTCATCACACCATTCAGAAGTTACTGATTTTGAAAACAAAACAATAAGTCAATAAGTATATGCATTCTCAACGTTGGAGTTCAATATCAGTTCTCACACAAATATGAAACAATACAAAAACTGGGTAATACTGTTCACACTCTAACTGGGCGTCCACACAGGCAGATTCGAGTGTCCATAGTCCCGCCAAACTTATCATATAAAGAAAAAAAAAGGGAAAGAGCAAAAAAAAAAAACATTGAATAAACATATCGTGGGTGAAAAACAAAATTCAAATATATATCAACGATAGTACAGATTCAACTTACACAATCAAAAAAGCAAAAATATACAGTAAACAAATATGCGGTTGTGAATGGAATGCGTGTGTGTGTGTGTGTCTGAAAGCGTGTGAATGAATATAGTGTATGACTGTGCGTAAAACACACTGACCAGTTTTGGCAGACGGAAATCGCACCAGGAGAGTGTGGTAGGACCTGATCAGGCTCCCGGAGGGAAGGTAACCCCTTGTTTGAGTGAATCGTTCACTTACAACAGCCGGTCTTTGAGGTGCGTCGCATTGGAATCCCCAGAGTCCACGTCGCAACAGACATTAGGCTATAGGAAGGACGCCTCGGTTCACCCAACACAGGACATTGTCCATTCCACTCGGTAATCGCTAACTTCACTCACAGGTCAAAACAACACAACCAGGTGACATGTCCTCTATCCCCTTGGTTAAATATACCTTGCCTTCATTTCCCTTTCCGCCGTTAATTAGCCTAAATTAGTCACTCCGCCCTTTCAATTAAAGTGAAAGTAAAGCGTATAGCCGTGTAGTTTACTGCACTGTCAAAACTTACTATAGGGTTAGGATTAGGTTTGGTTTAGAGTTAATTGCATGTAATTATGCATAATTTATAGTAATTACTATATAAACTACATGTAACGTGTAACAAGGGCACTGTAAAATAAATTTACCAAATTTGGTGTTATTAGCAGGGATTTTAAGCGATGGTTCCTAGATGATTTTGTTTTGGAGCCTTAAAAAAATCTAACTTCATTCATTTTTGTTGTCTGATTCCACAAATCATACATCGTTCTGAAGGTTTTGTTATTGGAGAACTCTTTTAAAAAAAGAAAAGAAGAGCTCATTCTGTCTCATTTTGCCAGCATGGGTCACATGTAATATAATACTAAAAATCGACTATACCAATATATTTAGAATATAATAAAAGCATTCATATTTTTAATGGTCTTAAATCATTCACAAGTAAATCTAAATTTTAGATACTGTCAATATTATACATTGTTAGATATGAAAATTCCTACAAATTCCTATGATCTCAGACTTTTTATTCAGTGGAACTAAAGTACAACTATGTATTTTATTTGAAAATTATGATAGCATCACAAAAAAAAAAGTTCATCCACCCACACAATATCTATACGGTGAGATTATAAGGTAACAGCTGAATAATTGAACAAACTTTTTGAGTGTATTCTCTATGATTGCCTTCAAGGTAGCTCTTCTCTTATAAAATGGGCATATAGCAGTTTCGTGATAGTGTAGCATCTTTGTGACTATAGCAAATGGATCTATGAAATAGCTTGGTTTTGTTTATAATCTTTATAAAGGATATTTGGTGAAACTATAATACCATTGGCTTCGATAGTCACATATAGTATCATATAGACAAATTCTTGGTTCTTGTTTGGTATATGAAATGATGTGTCTGGATGTTCAATTTCATGCAGAAGCAGTTTCATCTTAAGTGAAACTTCATAGAAAATAAAGATATACGTTTGACGGTTTGTGTGTGTGTTTAGGAGACTGAGGAAGACTGTTAAATCTGGCCATGAAAATGGGTTTACAGCAAGTCTCTCATCCATTTCATGAGGGCTAGAGCTGGTTGCCCAAGAACAGGCATTTGGGTTACTTCAACCTCTCTGCTTTTCCATGCTACATTAATCTAACTATCCACTTTAAATCTGCTGTGAAATTAGCCTGTCTAAATACAGATCACTTAGATATTGGCTGTTCTTGCTCTGTCCAAACATCTAAGAAAGATGTGTGTACATGTTTGTGTACATGAAAGGAACAGAGTTAGGCACTGATTTCACAGTAAATTTCTGACTACAGTAATTTATTGTAAAATAATAAGTCTTTAATTCTTTATATTGCTGGCGAGTGAACTAGAATACAAACTGTTGTATTAATATTACATAGGCTACTTGGACGATATAAATCACAAGTTTAACCCTCCTGTTACCCTCAAATCCGATAACATCTTTTACCCACTGGGGTCAATTTGACCCCAGTAATTTAAACCTCCAGAATATGATTTTTTTTTACAAAGGTTTGTGTCTCAGGTAATTTATATCTTTGTTGACTACTTAAATAACCTTTTAAGTTGACATCCACCCACCACCCCCCCGAACCCACCCCTCCCCACCCCTTATACATCCAGAATACCCATTGCACGAATATGGACAAATTTACAAATCACCATAAAATCTTACTGATTGACCTAAAATTGGAAAAGTATACATATTTTTGGTGTTTTATTTGTTTTATTATATTTCTAAGTATAGATTTTGGTAATCTATAACATTTGGAAAGAAAAACGTCTCGGTTACGTATGTAACCCTCGTTCCCTGAGTAGGGAACGGAGACGTTGCGTCAGATAACGACGAATGGGGTTTCGCTTAGAAAGCCTATTGACTTCGAGTATACAAAACGAGCCAAAGAAATGCCATGGGTCTGCAGAATTTGCATTGCGTATCTCCGCCTTACCTCGTGGGTATAAAAGGAGGACGCCTGCAACATGCAGGTATGTTTCTTCGCTGAAGATCCGAGACTGAACTCAGGCGATCCCCGCGGTACAGCGGAAGTGGCAGGAAGACGTAACGTCTCAGTTCCCTACGCAGGGAACGAGGGTTACATACGTAACCGAGACGTTCCCTTCCGTTGTCACTCCGAGTTACGTCGGATGACGACGAATGGGGTTACCAGTCTAATCACGCCACCCTCTCGGTTGTCTTCTAGTGCCCTGCGTAAATCTGAGATCCCTGTCGTGATACTGGCACGGATGAAGGACTCCTATTTAGCACAGGAATACCAAGGTACACTGGGGAGCATATCCCATAGCTTTATAGGAAATATGCAATTATTGCCAACCCAGAGGGGGTTAGAGAATACACATATGACCCAAAGGGATGCATATGGAGAACACTGGGGTGTCCAGCCGCAGGTGGAATATTTGGAATATTTCAACACCAGGGCTGTCAAGGTGGCTTGCCAAGGGAAAGACACATGCTCAGAGAGGCTTACAGTGGAAATACACATGTGGGGGTCGCTCAGAGGAGGGACCATGCACACGGGAGGCACCTAGCTGACGCGCAGGCAATAGACACTGGCGCCGACGTCAGGAGTGCTGGAGGAACTCAGGGCTTTCGGGGAAGCTCACCTGAGGAGAATATCGCACATTTCCAGTCCGTGGAGTGGAATGTCGAGCAAGCGAAGGCACCTGAGTGGGTCCAGTACTAGCTGGTTGAAGCGAGTACATGAGAGGACACTGACTTCACTCGGAGATAGTAGAATCTGGCGAATGTGTTAGGTGTCGCCCAGCCTGCAGCTCTGCAGATGTCTGTTAGCGAGGCGCCATGCGCAAGAGCCCAAGAGGACGCCACACTCCGGGGAGTGGGCAGTCACACCAAGGGGGCACGGTCGACCTTGCTGCTGGTATGCCAAAGCAAAGGCGTCCACTATCTTTTCCAGTGAGAGAGCCTTTCCCTTCAGCTTCCCACCAAAACAGACAAAAAGCTGGTCTGAGGTCCTGAAACACTGCGTTCTGTCTACATAGGGGCGGAACGCACGTACTGGACAGAGCGGAGAGCACGTACTGGACAGAGCAGTGCCAAGGCTGGGTCTGCCTCCTCCAGGGGCAGCGCTTGCAGGTTCACCACCTGGTCCCGGAAAGGAATGGTAGGAACCTTGAGCACATATCCAGGCCGGGGTCTCAGGATCACGTGAGAGTAAGCCGGCCCGAATTCCAGGCACGCTTCTTCAACGGAGAATGTGTGCAGGTCCCCTACCCTCTTGATGGAGGCCAATGCAGCCAGGAGTGCTGTCTTCATTGACAGGAACTTAAGCTCCACTGATTTCAAAGGCTCAAAGGGAGCACTCTGCAGGGCATTTAGAACCACTGAGAGGTCCCAAGAGGGAACAAGAGGAGGGCGAGGAGGATTCAGTCTCCTCGCTCCCCTCAGGAACCTGACGATCAGGTCGTGCTTTCCTACGGACTTACCTTCCACTGTAACATAGTGTGCGGCAATAGCGGCAATGTATACTTTTAGGGTGGAGGGAGACAGTCTTCGCTCCAACCCTTCTTGAAGGAAGGAAAGCAAGACACTGATCGAACATCTCCGGGGGTCTTCTTGGTGAGAAGAGCCCAGTTGACGAAGAGGTTCCACTTAGCGTAGACATGTCTCGTGGACGATGCTAAGCGGAAGTGATGGTAACCACCACCGCTGGTAGTAGGATACTCAACCTGCCTCATCCCGTCCAGGAGCCACACGTGGAGGTTCCAAAGATCAGGACGAGGGTGCCAAGGGTGTTTGGATGTCATTTTCAAATGAGAGAGATGGAGAACATAGAGAGCACACAGAGCAAAAAGAGAAATGGTTTAGAAGTCTTCTGTTCATGCTTTTATAAAGTTTGCTCCTCCCCTTTGTTTGGTAAACCATGATAATTATGTTTTCCCCTCCCCCACGGCATGGGGGGAATAAATTTATGTAAAATTATAATGAACATTATACAATTATAACATGTTATAGTGACCTCAATAAAACAACCAAAACAAATGTGTGTGAAATTTTAATATTTCTTATGTTTTATACAGCTAAAAGAGCCTGGGGTCAAATTGACCCCAAGGAACACCGATGCTTCAAAATGTGTACAGGACATTGAAAAAATATCAGAAGGTTAATTTTATGTTTACAGAGTTGTCCCCATTAAATTAGGAAAAGTCATTAAATCTGAAGCAAAAAAAAATTTTTTTAAATTTTTTTACAGACGTTAAACATTGAATGGGGTCAAATTGACCCCAAGGGAGCACATTTTACATTTTGCATTTTTAAATTTGATAACATTAGAAAGAAATAGCCTACTAACACATCAAAGCACTGAGACTGGATCAATTTAGCAAATTATGTTTGAGTGTCTGTTATTAACAGAGGTGGAAATACCTATGGATGTAATGGAAGGTCATCCAGAACCAGAGGTGAGTAGTACATTTACTTGAGTATTTTTTTGGAAAAAATTTACTTTTAAGAGTAGATTTAAATGTGGGTACTTTTACTTTAACTCGAGTACATTTCTAATGATGAAAAAACTCTACTTTTATTTCGTTACGTTGGGCGATGTTCCACTCATTACTTTATTTTAATGCAATATGTTGTTGAATGCGTAGTTTATTCCAAACTGCACCCGCGCACAAAAAGTATTCTCGTCATTTGATAAACTTAGGATTGAGCCACTGTAGTCACTTGGACTATTTTAATGATGTGTTTAATAACTTTTCGGGGAACACGTGTCAATCCCTTAAGAAGCCTATGGAGGAGTGATCCAGCTCTCAGATTTAATCAAAAATATCTTAATTCGTGTTCCGAAGATGAACGAAGGTCTTACGGGGTTGGAACAACATGAGGGTGAGTAAATACTGACAGAAATTTAATTTTTGGGTGTACTATCCCTTTAAAATGACTGCTGTGTTCCTTATTAGACCCAAGAACAGAACAACACAATCGCTTAGACGCCATTCTGCTCCAGTGTATGAACAATGGCGGACTACAATGACAGCTTGCTCAGGGCGGGTCTGTGTTGAAAAGCTGCTGTCAATTATCAATCGTGGGCGGGGCGTCCAATCTAGTGACGTCACAAGATCGAACGGCTCAATTTGAGGCAGGGAAAAACATATAAGAAGATTAAAACAAAAACAATGGATGGATTTTTATCATTATATGATGGTTGTGTACAGCCACTGCCAACACACATTTCAGTACAATCAACTTGTAAAAGTGCATGTACCATTATATGACCCCTTTAAGAACGCATATTGAGAAACAGCCCCTAGCAGCCCCTTTCAATCTATTTAATTAATATTAGATTCTAACCTAACTCTGCTGTTAGTTTTCGTGATCTTAATAATAAAAAAATTTCGTCAGACGGAAAAAAGCAAAGTGCAGCAAACGGACATATCCTATCTAGACGGGATTAGATTTCTCAGAGGACATCTGAGTTAGCCAAGAAAAGGTCATTTTCAGATTCATGAACAAATGGAAAAACAATCAATTTGTATGTGAATTTTGGCCTCACTGTCTTTTTTGACTCACAAATGACCGGTTCAATAGAGTCATTTGCAACCCGCTATAGGACAATTTATAGAAAGACATGTTTTTGCCATTATTTGTGGTACGCTTGAATTGAAGTGCCCCTGCTGAAAAGTGGTACAGGAAGCACTGCTTACATTTTTATTTTATACTGGGATAATTCTGGGGTGGCAAATGTGGTGGCAAAGTTTTTTCTTAGGGTGGCAGTTGGATCCCCGGTAGATCCGTCTCTGAGAGTCAATGAAGGACAGGCTAGGGCCACACAAATGTTTTTTTGTTTGTTTGTTTTTCTTTTTTTACGATTTATGCTACATTTACATTAAAATAAATGTTAAGAGAATAAATAGACCTGAATGGGAGGCTGTAATCGAAAAATTTCAATATAAGTTAAATGTGACAGCTGTAATTGTAATCTTGATTATTATTTTATAAATAATTTGCATTATAGACTATTTGAACATTATGAAGCAAAATATTGAATGGAAAAAGAGACTATATCCACTTTTGGAAAAAGTACATTTATCAAAATATTTAGATCGCTTATATGACGAAATATTCTGCATTTACATTCTTTTTGTAGACACTTTTATCCAAAGTGACTTATAAATGAGGAACTTCAAAAGCGAGATACTGTAATGACCACAATGTTTTCAGTATTGAGATGAGATGTTTCTAAATTGAAATGTGCATTCTGTAATTTTAGGTTTCAGACACACATAGAAATTTACTACATATTCAACATATGAATTGAAGACTCCAATCATATACAGTATGTAGACAAAATAAAAGCTTTTATTCATAGAATGAATTAATCATGGAGCATTTTTTTTCAGCCAAAAAACATTCCATTGTTTTGTGCCAAGCTGTATCCACAGAAGTAAGTGTCAGTAGTCTAAAGTGATGCCAGTGCAACCTAAAAAAAATACTAGTTCACATTTTAGCCTTTAAGTCATGCAAATGGATGTTGTAATAAAACACACCAGCCAGTTATTGTAATATTCTATCAGAAAGAAAATACAACTGTTGGAAGACGCAGCACTATCTGCCAGACCATGTCTAAGACTGTTCTACACATTGACAGCATTTGGTGCTCTAGATAGAAGGGTTATAAAGCCGAGAAGGACATTTACGGGAGTAAGTGGGGCAGTTAGGATTGTGTCGTGGTTGAGGAAGATTGATTATTTCAGCAGAGGATGCTGCTGTGATTTCCTTCAATGGGTAAATCTTGGTTCTTCTGCTGGGGTGAGTGATCACAGTCTAGGTGGAAGTTCACTGCTTTTTTCTTTTTTTTAAACTAAGCAAAGACTCTGGTTCTGACCCTGTATTCATCAGAAAGGAAACTGCTTGTCCCCAAACACTGGTTGCTAAAGGCATCAGGACAGAATCTTTCAATATTTAAAAAAATATTTTTGTGTTTCTGTTTTTCCAGTTTACTCTGATGGCATTTTAAAAAAAGAGAAAGAATTCAAAGCTTGGAAAGTAGACTAACCTTTTTTAATAATCCAGTTCTGTGTATCCTGTTGTATCCTATATTTACAGGAATTTATTTGAATCAATATTGTGAAATAGTCATTGGATACATGCACCTTTCCTCCTTGTCAGTTGTTTCTCTCCATGAAAATAAGCAAAGGCGGCAAACTTCTGCTGTTGTACTAACTGAGAGAGAAGTTTTCAGACATGAGGTTTGCTGCATGACTGGTGTTAGAAATTCTCTTTTTGTTGCACACAGTAGATGCATTAGTAATGGATGACTCTGGTTTTCTCTCCTGTTTTGCAGAAATATTCATCACAAACTTGTAACATTATTTATATAGAGGAGTTCTTGCTTCGGTACACCTAGTGCTGCCTCATTAGTATTCACTATTTAACTGGTACTTTATGGACTGCAATCAGATTTCACTTTAACTTTTCCTCAAACACCATCCTGAGCATCTCAACCGCATAAAAGATACACAAACCTCTTGTCTACAGGGGAACAAATTTTGTAATGAGAAATGGGATCTGACGGTAGCACTCGTGCTGAACGGAACAGCCATGCAAAATGAGGTCATGCTAGTGAAAATGTTAAGCAAGTATAATAAATGGTTGCATTTTCTGCTTCCCATGTTTTTAAAGAAACAAGTCCAATGTAGAGCTTGTTCACTATCCAAGTGCAGGAAACAGCATCTGGTTAAAGCTCAACATAAGCCTTTTAATTGGTCGAAATGTTATGTGCATGGATGTGGAGGATTAAACCAGTGCTTCATTTAGGTTTGACTGCACATATGACAAAATCAAGTGACATGTAATCCTTTTAGTGCATGTATGTCTTTAACTACAGGCTACTGGTAAAAAATAGCCCCACACCTCCACACGGAAAGTTAACACTGAGTAAAATTGATAGGCAATCTGGAGCAATGATTGGGCAGCCTTGCCTGATCTTTAACTGCTTGCTAAAGGGATGATAGAAATTGTCTCTTTCACTAAACCAGCCCAGACACAATTTTACGACCAGGGTCACTGTTTCGTTCAGTGATGCAGTGTCCAACAATCAGGGACAACAATCAGGTACCTTCTGTTCTGTGATATATCAGCTAACTCAAATGACTTGATTACTAGGCCTATATAACAGATACAAATGTTCTGTTCCCTCAGCCATATTTGGTACCAAAATGTGGTCAATTCTGCAGGTATTTTGACGATGCAAACCTGTTATAAGACAACATTTCCAGAGAAAACCATTTATGTCTGGTTTGTAGAAAAGTAAATATGACAGCACATGTCTAGGACTCATTAATAATGATGTATGCTGGCTTAAAGCCAGTGTGAAAGCATTTCAGGGTAATTGTGGAATGGTCACTTGCCCATTTGTGTCAGTGCTGCATTGCTACTGAAAATCTTGCCCTTGTTGATGTTTGCTTATATTTCCTTTTACAGATATCGCAACAAACGGCTGGTAGGGCCTACACAAGCTTCCTCCTGGGTTAGTGACATCACTAACCCTAAAATTTACATAAACCCCGCCCCCGGAACACGATTTATAAATTATCATGACAGAATATACTAATCAATGACTAGAAAATAATTACACATAAGCTACATATACATCAAATAACCATTCAGAAATGTTGTCAACATTGTAGGGTATGGACCAGTCAGACATACACTAATTATTCATTATATACAAAGGTTTATGAAACTCCAAAACTAACAGCCCAAATGAACGAACACAAGGGCAGAAACAGTAACCAATGTTTCAGGGCTGATAAGGAGATTTTACGACCTCCGAGGAATGTGGCCACATGCACAAGAGAGAGACAATGGAAGACAGAAACCCTGCATTAATCATAGACTAACTGATCTATAAATGAACATGCATAAAACTGTGAAAGAAACAGTGTAAATGGTTTACTGTCTCGTGTACTATTAGGTATATATTATGGTATGTACCTTGGTATACAACCAACTAACGATCAATGTAACCTCACCTGTATCATGCCTCCTACCTAAGTAATCCTCATTTAATGATTCACACTTTGATGTACATCACCTTCTTCTAGAATGCAGTGTGGATGTGTTATAGCTATCTGAGCATTAATGAAGGTATAACCATGCTTGGGACAAAGACTCGTAAATCAACTAAGAGCCACTTTCCCTCTCAGACATGTCACCTTTCATCCAGCCGCAACACTGTTTCTGGTGATACTGGGGAACCCCCTCCCCCTCCACGGGGCCCCAGGGCCCAGCAGGCCTCGATCCAACCAGATATGGGCTCAAGCAGGAGAGAGAAGACTCCCTCACAAAGAACCAAGGACAATCTCAGGAGTTTTGGAACAAAGACTATAACCAACAACGACTCCAATCTCCCACTCTTCCGACTTCCTCACTTCTCCTGGGTGCTCGGCATGGCCTCAACAAGGGCCCAGGCCTTGGAGAAAGAGAACTCTGAACCAACTTCCACTTGACACTGCCGGAACCATCAACGACTTCAATTTTCAACAACTTCAAGAATTGTTCCCACTACAAATGCAAGTATTCAATTCAATGAAATGTGACAATGACATTCTGATGGTTTCCAATTTCATCCTATCACTAACCTATTTCTGTATTTATGTATATATGTTTGTTTAGTTTATTTATGTTTATGATTTAGTTAATAAAACGTATGCACTTTGTGTATTTGGTTCTGATTTGCTTGCAATATGAAGTCCCTTTATGGTTTTTGATCTTGCTACATGCTCAAAATGCTGTACATGCTAAGAAATAATTATTCTTCTGTGGCCAGGGAAGAAACCCTTTTCTTAGAATACATTAATAATCAAAAGAGTTTGTTGGACAAATGGATTAATTGATTGTAATATTAATTTAGCCATGTCAAGTTAATCCAATTAACTGACCCAAATATTCATAATTAATCATAATCACAAAGTTATTATTGATTATTGATATTTCATAAAGCTAAGCTCCTTACAACATGTTGTCTCTTCTGCTTGAGTCTCTCCATTTTTGGCTAACTCCAGTTTGTACATAAAAGGCTAAAAGTTTTTGAAATTTTCAGTGTGTGTGTCTGTGTAAGGTAATGGAAGCTGAAATGAGTTATTGAAGCTAGGCCCTCTGTGCTACTGCTTTTTTGCATTTAAAGGGACATGCACAACAATGGTGCGTTTTTGCTCACCCTCAAAAAGTGACAATTTTAACATGCTATATAAAAATATGTATTTTAAAATGTAATTCATTCCTGTGTCCAAATATGCCTATAGAAGGCAAAAAAAGATTCTGTATCTGATTTACCTTATTATCGTGTAAGGCCATGGTAGGGGATTTGTGAATGGAGGTGAAGCGACATATACTTTATTTTGATGGTCCCCTTTAGACATTCTGTTGACTGTAAGTAACATGGCCTGCAGGTCAACTAATTCTTAGTAAAGTATTATTAGAGTATTAGTCGACTATGCTTAATAGGGCTGCCCCCTAGAATTCGACTAACCATTAGTCAACTAGAAGAGGCTTAGTCAACCAAAAATTGTATTAGTTGAAATCACACAGTCCTCATAGACTCAGGTCATAGACTGAAAACACAGAAAACATTATCAATAAATTATTAAAGTGTTTAGACTGTGTCCTTGCTGTTTTTTCACAACACGTTCATAATCATTACTTTTACCAGTGCGCTGTTGCAAGCTTTACGCGTGCGCTTGGCTATGCATTATATATAGCCAATTAATGGCTTATTATTATGGATTATATGGCTTATTAATATACATGTGTGATTGGTCGACTAATTGCTTAAATGAACGACTACTAGTCAACTAGAAACATCTTTAGGAGAGGGCAGCCATAATGCTTAATATCTGCTAACACTTTTATTTTGATTGTCCCCCAACAGAGATTCTATTGACTATAGGTAACTTGTCAACCTGTTCTGCTAAGTCTAACCCTAACCTAACAGTCTACTGAACTCACCTGAAGAGAGTTAGTTGACATGTACAGTATGTGCATGATTTCCATTACACAAGAGTAGATGTTAAACTTCATGCTAATTTGTACAAGATAAGCCAAGTCGCCAAGATAAGCACCAACTAAGACGTAGCTTTACAGTAATCTATGTTTCTCCATCCATTTACGCTTCTTTCCATATGGTGATGTTGATCATGATCAGCCAGCATTTTCCAGTCCCTAGCAGCTTCCAGTTGTCCTGGGCGAGAATTCGTTTTAACACCTATTCTTGGTGGTTGCTCGCCTGGGCGGAGGAATATTGTCTTCTGTGTGTAACGTTTTGCTAGAACAGGTGGCAACTTATTGGTCATTCTACGCTTGTCTTCCAATAATAAGGCCAAACATCGGAGTACTTGGTCATGGCGCCAAGTAAACCGACCTTGGCTAAGAGCCACCTTACATCCTGTCAAAATGTGCCTTAATGTGGCAGATGATGAACACAAAGGACAAGAGGGATCCTCTCCTACCCAGAGGTTTAGGTTCTGTGGTGATGGGAGAACATCATATGTTGACCTGATGAGGATACTGATCCTACTCTCTTCCATTGACCAAAGGTCTTGCCAGCCCATCTTGCGTTGTTCCACACTCTCCCATCTCATCCACTCTCCCTGCTTGGCCTGGGAAATGGCCTTTATACACCTCATCCTCTCCTCCTGCTTTCGCACCTCGTTGACTACCAGCTTCCTCCTTTGAGCTGGGGCTGCCTTGTGCCATTTAGGAGGAGCTAAACTGAGCCCAAAACCCCCTCTTCCATGCTGTACCTGTCCCACGATATCACCAATTTGAAGGGCAGCCTTTGCCTCTTCCACAGATTTCTTTGCTGACCACTTTCTACCAGTTTTTAACACAGGTGCTGCCTCCCTTACACATTTGTCGTGTGACTCTACTAAGGTCATTTCCAGTCTGACCTTGGCACACTTAAACTCCTCGGTTAAAGCAGAGACTGGCAGCTGCAATATTCCTTTACTATAAAGTCTCACTCTGCTGAGGGAGTGTGGAACTCCCAACCATTTCCTGATATATGAACTTATTAACGCTTCCAGCTTATCCACTGTTGTCAAATAAACCTTGTACACAGTCAGTGGCCACAGCAACCTCAGCAGTAGACCAAACTGAAAGCACCAGAGTTTTAGTTAGCCTGGTAGAGTGCAGCTGTTTATGCTCTTCAACCCTTCCACTGCTTGTCGTCTAACTTCTCTAACTTGAACTGTGTCCTTTAGATCCCCATCGTACCATCTCCCAAGACTCTTCATTGGCTTCTCAGAAACTGTTGGTATTGCCTCACCATTAATGAAGAATGTTTTATCTACTACCTTGCCTTTACTTATCGAGATGCTCCTTGATTCAGAGGGCTTACATTGTATTCGTGCCCTTTTAATTTTATCGGTTAACTTACTCAATAACCGATTAGTGCAGGCTACTGTTGTAGTCATGGTTGTCATGTCATCCATGTATGCTCTGATTGGTGGTAGTCGTATCCCAGAAGCCAATCGCTCTCCTCCTACAACCCATTTTGATGCCCTAATGATTACTTCCATTGCCATGGTAAAAGCCAGTGGAGGAATGGTGCATCCTGCCATTATTCCAACCTCTAAGCATTGCCATGTAGTGCTGAATTCTGGAGTTGAGAAACTAAATTGCAAATCTCCAATATAGGCTTTCACTAACTTTGTTATCGACATCGATACCCTGAAAAAATCAAATGCTGCCCAAAGAAGCTCATGTGGCACTGAACCATATGCATTAGCCAAATCCAGGAATGTCACATGGAGCTCCTTCCTCTCCTTTTTAGCTGATTGAATTTGTTGCCAGATAACATCTGGCGGAACTGACATAGGCTCATGCCTTTTTGCATCTGTATGCGTTTCCTCCAAATATCTCTCTAGCTCAACCCTAGATGCTTTAAAAGTGCCATTCTTCTCACTGGTGAATAAGTTCTTTACGAATTTAAATGGGTCTTTATAGAAATTGGCCCTTGCACGCTCCTTCTTTTTGTAGTGTTTCCGTAGGCGCTCAGCTCTGCGTAATGTTGTAAGCTTATCTTTTATGGCCCTTTGTAAGAGATTGAGTCCCTCCTTCTGACTTTGTTCTGCTCTTTTCCATTGCTTCCTCAGCTGTCTCCTTCCTCTAACTAACCCTTCAAATTTCTGCTGCCGTCTAGACACTGCAGGAGTAGTTTGTACTATTTCCGTCCTTTTTTCCACACCACACCTTTTACTTCCATATGCGTAAATGATGTCACCAAATTCATCCAGCTTCTATTCAACTGTACCAGTTAATCTTTCCAATGCAAAGCATAGATCTGTGTTTACAGTGTCCCATGCGGGTTTCTCACAAGCTCTTGGCCATCTAACTCCAGGCCTATGCCCGTTGAGGTTCTTTTCTCTCTTATGCTGGTTAGTCTGACCGGGTTCACAAGTATCAATGTGTTCATCACTAACTGTGCAAACGCTGCTCTCCTCTATGACAGGGGTGCTGATATCCTGCGAACTGTGGTTTGCTTCTTGTCGCTGGATTTCATTCGACTGTCTTGACTGACTTCGTAAGAAGTACTGATCAATGGGAGGCCCTTGTCCCTTCTCCCTCAAGCATTTCATTTTCCCTTGATGAATCTTCAAACCCCTGACCGTTGTCACCTTGCTCCAGCCACAGACAAAAGCTTGGAGTTCAATGACTTTGCTAACTGCAGAACCTGAACTAGTCTTTTGTGAAGTACTCTCCATACTCATATCCGTTTCCATTCCAAAGTCGTTAACCATGTTGTCCAACATTGAGTCATCTTCCGCCCCCGCTCTCGCAGACTCTAGGGGTATTTTTTTCTTTAATTTCTCAGAAGCCTTGGGCGGGTGTCTCCAGCATCCTGTAAACACAGAGCTGGATACTGCCGACAAGGGTAACTAACCCTTACCAGCCCCATTGGGGTCTCTTTCCTCCTGTTAGCTGTCTCTCCAGGCTGTCACAAGGTCTTTCCCTTGTTGTCAGCAGTACTATCCACTGCAGTCACTGGAGGTATCCAGATCTAGATGATTTCTATTACACGAGAGTGTATGGTGATGTGAATCTCCTTCTGTCTGGTGTGGCAATGTTATTTATAGTCAACAGACTGTCTAAACTGTCTAAAGGGGACCATCCAAATAAAGTGTAACCCACAGATGTATGGACACATTTGATTAATATATTATATCCATTCATACTATATAGAACGTACTGGTTGCGTATTCAACCCACCGTTCCCTGAAGGAGGGAACGGAGGACGTAGTTGACGTCGACTGAATGGGATCACGCCAGGGAGCCAGTCATCTTCGAGTACTATTGAACGAGCCAATGGAATTGGCATGCGTGACTTACATCACACACTCCGGCCCCACGGCGCGGTTATAAATACGGAAGTGGATGCACGCACTAGTTGCTTTTTCACTGAGGAGCCGAGCGTAACTCTGAGTCAGCGGTGGTCCAGCAGTAGTGGCAAAGGGACCAGTCTTCTGTTCCTTCCTTCAGTGAACGGTGGGTTGCATACGCAACCAGGACGTTCCCTTTCAGTCGAGAACGTCAGACATAGTCAACGTTGACTGAATTGGATCAACAATTGAAAATGCCACTAAAGCTGCCACCTTCCAGTGCCTTGACAACAACCTCCTGATGCCCCCACAATTTAAGGCGTGGAAGGACAGGGCTTAGGTCAGAGAAGTCACAGCTGTTCCTACAGGACCACTGGGAAAGCGTTCCCTGTACATGGAAGGAGGGGACACTGCGGAAGCCAGCCTACCCGAAGGGAGGTAACATAGAGAATACACATATGAATTGGGCGGAAGACCGGGCAGTAAGACATATGGGCTGTCACTAGACAGTGATGGCAGAGCAGACTCTGCCGATGGAAGACACGGGCTTGCCGTACCTTTGGAAGAATATACATATGAGATCACCATAGGAATCGCAACATATGGACCCAGCCTAACAAAGGTTCCACAAGCTTACGAGTGGTAGGCCTAACACCGGGCGTTCCGCGTCGTCCGATGTCGGAGGGGTGCAGAGGAACTCAACAGGGTTCGGATAAGGGGACCTCAACTGGAGCAGAAATGGCGCAAGTATCCAGTCCATAGGAGGGGAGTGGCGCAGCAAGCCGACACTTCGAACCAGGCTAACGGTGAAACTGGCTCTAGAAATCGGTCAGCGAAGCACTTTGTGTCAAAGCCTAGGTGGGAGCACAGACTCATTTAAGAGGAGCTCACCACCTAAGTGGACATGTGCATCTCAGAATCTTCACCAAGATGAAGGCAGCCACCATTCAGTGGGCCAATCTCGCTTGGAAACAGCCTTCCCTCTCTGCTGATTTCCTTAACAGATAAGAGCTGGTCTGAGGTCCTAAGGCTTGCGTTCTGTGCACGTAACCCGCAATGAATTGGACGGACAGAGAAAGGCAGGGCTGGGTCTGCCTCCTCCGGGGCAGCACTTGCAGGCTCACCACCTGGTCCCACGAAGAGAGAGGTAGGAACCTTGGGCACATATCCACATTTCCTTCACCACTCCCCCGTCAAGGGTAGTGAGGGGGGAGGAGCTACTCAGGCGATTTCTGTCAGAGAAAGGTGCCATCCATGCCCTTGTCAACTCCTCATTCACTTCAGGAAAGAAAGGTATCGGAGCGGCGGGCAGAGAACCAGAGCGACCCCCTCCGATAAACAAATAATCCAACCCAGACGGTACGGGACACGGTGGAGGGTTCCACTCGAGCCCTACCGCCTCGGCGGCCTTCTTGAGCATAGCTGCCATCTCTGGATCCGGCTTGGGTAACGCTGGTCTCCCAGAGGGAGGCAGCACAGCCGAGTCGTCATCTCCAGAGCCCAGCTCCCCATCTGATGCTGCGATGGACATCCTGTCCTCTGGAGGGGCCCCGAACGAGACGGCTGGTCAGTCCACCACAGAGGAACCAGCACGCTCATTGGGGAGCTCCACCGGCTGTGGTGCAAGAGAGGAGTGAGAGATCCACGGAACTTTGCCGGGCGGATTACCTGTCACTGTGATCCTCAGGACACACAGCCCAGACGGCACTCCGGGGCTCTTCTGGGAAGATAACCCAGAAGAGACACTAGAGCGGGGCCTGGGGATGGGGACTCCACCTTCGCGAACAAAGGCAAGTCTCGATCTTAGCACGAGATAGTCATATTACCGCAATGGGAACATGACTCATTCACAAGAGCTGCCTCAGTGTGCTTTAAGCCCAAACACGTGAAACAACTCTCGTGACTGTCAGAGGGGGACAGAGCCCTACCGCACTCAGAAACGCACGGATGGAATGGCATCTTGAAAAAGACACAAACACACCCGTGTTGCTCTTTTAGAAATGGGACCCGTCACCAGTGCCGGACAACACAGGAAATTACCGCGGCAACACTGAGTTAAGCGAACTGAAAACAGTGAAGCACTCACTTTTTCACCCTTAACCAGCCGTCAACACACACACAAACACAAAAATTTGCTTGCTGTTAAAACAGCAGTTGAGAGCTCAAAGCTCGCGACCACCACTGCACTGTAGAAACCACCCGCACCGGGAAAGTCTTTCCAGAAGAACACCGACACACTCGCTTGTTGAAATCAACAGCAGTCTTCAGATACATCAATGATGATCGGCTCCGAAGTGAATGGCAACTAGTGCGTGCATTCACTTGCGGAGTGTGTGATGTAAGTCATGTACACCAATTCCATTGGCTTGTTCAATAGTACTCGAAGATGACTGGCTCCCTGGTGTGATCCCATTCAGTCGACGTCGATGACATCTGACGTTCTCGACTGAAAGGGAACATACTTTTTTAACGGTCCTACCTACTATACATTATGCAATTCTGGATGTGGCATAGTTTTTCTTGCATTTTTTATTACAGATATTAAAAAAAGTTTTCCTCCTGTGACCTAAGAAAATATCATCACACCTATGTCATGTCCATGTCCTAGAACAGACACATGGACTTATTAGCAGACTCACACTGAATCCGCACCCACTGAATGCTTTAGAAAGCACCACAGATTTCCACAGAATTAGAACATCCGTCATTCCCTTGCCTGTTGATTTATCAAATGTTATTGGCTTATTCAATTATGCTTTACTGCTACCAATTAAGCATACAAAATACTACATATTTAAAATCATTTACAAAATTTCCCCCCAGTCAGTGCAGGAAAAAATAAACCTCTGCTGATTTAATATGTACGAGTTTTCTTATTAGTATGCATCTTTCATTGACATGCAGTAGGCAATTGGTTAGAACTGAGATGGATCTTCTTAATTCTCTGTAAACATTCAATTAGGGACTCATAGATGGATTTAAGTAGACAAATAGGCTAAATATTACTGAATTATACTTGGCATATTTGCTCAAGCAGGATGGCTTTTTCATCCATAGATCTTCCTTTGCAAATTTGTCTTGATATCCGCAATCTAGCCTGGTTTGCGAGAACCCTTAGCACATGACTGCAATAGGTCCCTGGTGCAATGCAGTAATAATTAGGTTTGAATCCCCTGTGCTATTGTGCTCCTTAGAGGCTGAACCCCATCAGAGCCTGGACAGAAGCACAGAGGACACGTCGACTCCTCGTGTCCCTGAGAACCAGAGGCTCAAATGCTGCTTTACAGGAAATCATTACAAGCAGGGACCCCACCGGCTGTCCTAGGATCAGTGGGAGAGCAAATAGACAAGCTTTTTTGACTGTCCACTCGGAAGAGAAACTAGCAGAAAATGGTGTATACTTTTCTACTGAGGTTGGCTCACATTCTATAGTAATGCACTTAAGATTGTGCTATATAAAGTTGTTAAAGAGATTTGACTTGGCAAAGGAGGGAAATACAAATTATGCATTTAAGGAATGAGCACATGAGCTGTGGTTGCTTATACAGGGGAAAGAAAATATGCAAACTGTATATAGGACTGTAGTAGAAGGTTACAGCCTTATATTTTGATGTGTGTCTGTAAAACCCAGCAAAAAACTTAATATACACAGGTAATTGACCTTTGCTCAGCCTTGCCCAAAATGATACAGACCAGTTGTACCTTCAGACTTTGTGTAATGAAAGTCTATGGAGGGTCTATGTATTTAGATAGTTTTAGATAGAATATTATGAAAATACTTTGTTGTCAGGTTGATAATAAAAGTGAAACAATGTATACAGGAGATAGTCATCATTCATTCGTTAGTTTGGTCGTTCATCTTTCCGTCTATTTATGTATTTGTCTGTTTATTTTTTCTTTCTTTAAATATATTTTGAGAAGTGCATGCTGTTTAAACCATGTGTCATCCCTCATTCTTCAAATATAGCTGGATTAAATCAATATAAAAACCCACATTTAGTTAAATTAAAGGTTGTGACTTATTATAATTGTTCTTTCAAAAGATTTCACAGTATCATAGTGAATGTTGAATACTGTAACATAGTAATGTTTCTCTGTCTCTGTCATTAACTCTGATAAGCAGTTTAAATCAGTGCATTGAATGAGTTCTGTTTGCCACTGCTCTTTTTAAATATATTTTTATGATTTATTATTACAACTTTTCACATCTTTTGTCAAATCAGCTGAGGTTCACAAACATTTTACAGATATCACAATATTTTGAGTTTCTGTTGAATAAACTAATCTCTCTTTTTTTTTTTTTTGTTAAACTCAAATGTTTAGTTTAAATGAACTCCAAATGTTAAGGCAACCAGTATAGGCTACTTCAAGTAAAATCAACAAATAATTTTTATAATGTGTTCGTGTCTTCAATCATTTCTGCGTGTGATGCTAATCTAATGCCACATCCACAAAAATATTTTTTAATTTAAAAATGTAATTTTCAAATTGATAACAACATTTTCTAAAGTGTCTTCACGTTATGTTTTCGCTGGAGGAAAACAAAAGTGTAATGAGGGGTGAACGCAGGGAAAATGTTACAGGACGGGAAACAGTCTTGTATTGGATTCCATCAAATAACACTGTCTCTGAAGAAACAAATATGCAATCAAATTTAAGATGAAAAAAACAAAAACAAGCAGGGAACGGAAGATTCATTGTGGAATATAAGGCTTCAACGATAATACCACACTGTCAGTTACACAAAATAGCTCTCATCACACAGAGGCTGTTTGCGATCAATAGCAAACTGCTTTTCTGCTTCTCTCTCAGTCATTCGCATTTACAGTTTTTTTTTTCTCAGGGAAGATGGGTGGACACCGTCTGCCTGCTTGCATCCAGCATGGATCCATTTTTAATTTGATGTGCTAGGAGCTGCTGACAGTCCCCATATCTTCAGATAAAGTAGGAGGATTATTAATGTATGACTTCAATATAATGATTTTCCATCTGCCAATCAAGCAGCCTCCTTTTGTGGCAGCCCAACACAAATGGCTCCACTGATGGCATTTACAGAATCCCATTATGTCAGTCTGGAATATAACAAACATTAGAAAAGACTTTTGAATCAATGGCTGGTAATTAATTTTATCTTGCCAAATAAGTCAATAGAAGTCACCTAGCTGAGAATAACACTGCCTATTAATCTGAGGAGTTCATTTTTGGAGGTTCCATTGTAGTAAACATCAAAGAAGAACAAAGAGGAAAAACAGAAAAAGCTTTATTATATTGATGATCTACAGTACCATGCAGGATGAACTTTATGATAATATACAATGAATTTCCCTAGATATTTATTAAGACAAGGAGCTAGATTAATATTATTTTTTATGCAATATGAGTCTTATGGGTCTTCTATTTTGAACTATATTTAATTATACAGTACTCTACTCTAATAATGTGGGAATAGCACTTCGAGAAGGGTGAGATTTTCTCATTCATTTAATCCTCTGGTGACTGAAAATGGAATTTATATAGATGCAATACAATTTTTCTTCACTAACTGAAAGGTTCTCATATATTTTATTGATGAAAGTAATATCCTATTCAGTCTACAACTTTAGGTCCTGCATGCACGATCACATTCCAGAGGATGATTAGGTTCCCAGCCCTAAGTAGCACGTCCACAGTCCACACTTCACTGCCAGTTTGATGCATATAGCACACAAGTCTGGAAAGCCCTTTCTCCATCTGGCTAACTCTAATCTGACTGGCTGGTTTGATGCAAACTGGAAAAACCAGCAAAGAAAGTTTGAGAGGAGCTCCCCCGACAAATCTCGCGAGAAACACAACACGCTTTACGGCAACGACGTCACACACATCAACAACAACATATGAAGCACGAAGACACTTGCGCGCATTTCAGACGTGATACTCGACGATGGTAAAAGCAAAGAAAACGTGGTTGGAAGAGACTAGGAAAAGGAAAAGAGAATCTGACCGCGTGATGAACCGGACAAGAGTCCCACTCGGTCGGGCTTTCACTCGTTGGCGCGAGCTAAAAAGCAGCACTGGATGCAACAGCGATGCTGACCTGGCAATCTTGTTGATGGAATAGTAAGTAAATCTCTTATTTGTTAACTTGTTTGCGTTCTATGTTGTATGTTGTTGCGCTTGCTTGTAGTATGTCATTTTTTTACGATGCTGTTCAGTCATCCATTGTTGATAATTAGACCAGTCCAATAATTTCCACGTATGTCTAGCTAGCTTATTGTTATCCTATTACCATCATCAGTTGTTCAGTAGACTATGCAGTATGCAGTAGCCTAATATTTGTATGAAATCGTGAAACATTACCTGGTCAATATCTTCGGAGTCTATCTGTGCCTATTACATGCCCGGCGCTTCTATCCTACCGAACAGGTACCGGTGTACAGGGTGGGGGTCGGGGGTGGGGGTATTAACGACAGTGCAAGTATTCCACAGCGACTCTAGGGGTCGCTGTTTGACAAAAACACAATTTCTACATAGTGTGCCTTTAACTAGGAAAGGAGTCACAAGTATCCATGCATGAATAACAGCATCCCTTAATCACATGTTAGTACATGTTTGATAGTTAATGCATTCATTGACATTTAGGGGTAAACTAAATCAATCAGGCTCCGTAAGAAGGAATAATAAATATTTTGGCTTTCAAATAAACAATTTATTAACCCTCAGGGGATGGATTGGGCGGTACCGCCCAAAATGACATACTTTTACAAATGTGTAATTATCTTAAAAACTATTAATGATAGAGAGGTGCGGTCTTTTTTGCCATCTTCCTCAGATTCTGCTGAAAACAGTGATAACAAACTTACCCGGCTTGTATACACACTTCCTTGTTGCGCAATACCACTTCGTCAAAGTCCAATGAAATCGATGTTGTCTGGCAGATTCACGAGCAACAACCAATGGAAAAATTGCCGATGGAGGAATATTTTTCTTACCCAATCAGAGGAAGGTTACCATGACGTATTCTAGCAAATCGGAGGACTCTGTAGCCTTGCAAGGGGTGGTACTATATACTATTACGCAAACAGCGTTGAGTGGCAGAGATGACAGAAAGCAAACGGATGCGTCGAGTATAAACAAGGCTTTACGGAGCGAGAGCGCACAGAGATATGAGAGAGAGACAGAACAATTATAATATATATATATACACATACAATTATAGCATTATTTATTGTTTTAGCACTTTTATGATGGCAAGCAGTAAACGATTTAGGGTGGAACAAGCTCTGGAACAATCACTGCATAGTGACGAGGAGAAAGCATTGCTTAGAAAATTCTAAACATTCCTAAGAAAAACGCCTGGGACTATTTGTAAATAAAGTTAAATTTTTCATTGTTCTTTACACATTTTATTTAACAATTACACATGTCTGCCAAGCAAAGGCTTTGACAAATATATTTTTTGTTCAAAAACTGTTCACTATTGTTGTGTGATGTGTGATTTACAGAAAAATAAATGCCAAAAATCTAATTTCCGTTTTTGAAATTCTTTAGTTTATGGTACATTTTCACTCATACTTCCTTTATAAACATATTACATGTTTGCTTATGTTAGCTTAGGGTCTTCTGAATCCATAGATACCAAACACATAGTGTTCCATCTCCATTACATATAGTTTATAAGCCCAAATGTAAAAATAGAGAAAACGGACCAAAAAGAGCTTAGTCCCCAGAAGGTTAATTTCATAATTGAAACTATTGACACCAACAGCTTCATCATACACATTACTGAAAGGCACAGGATTAGTTTGTTATTCATTTCACTGATCCTCCATATAAAACATAGAAAATACTAAATACACTAATAATTTATCTTAAAAGGTCTTAATCTGTTTTGTTATATTCTCTTTTCCATCTAACTAAACCTACTGTGACTTACAAAAATTCCTGAGGAATTGGTTGCAAAAGAAAATAACCAAACAGGAAACATGAACTAAGGTCAAGGGAATGTTTGCTGGGATCAGTAGTTCACTCTCAATCAAGACACATGTTGTGATGATACTGTACCTCTGTTCTCTGAGTTTTTGAAAAGCTACACAACATCACTTATCTGGGCTGAATAGTAGTTGTAGTACATGTGTATTTGATAGTAAGTTTATGATTAATCATGTGCCCCCTCAAGTAAAGTCATGACACAATGATGCATTAACAAGCCATTAGTTGATGTTAGTGTATGGTTAGTTAATAATTAAGTAATTATGATGTGCCTCCTCAAGTAAAGTTATGACACAATGGATACTTTTACATTCAACCAAGTAATCCGTTAGTAATCGAATTGAAGGCTCAATCAGACTGAAAAGCCTTCATGTAAACACCTTAATCGATCCGATTGAGCTCGATCCGAATGAAATTTAGATCGGATTGAAAGGGGTGGTTTATTCCTTTTCTGGTCTGATCGAGAGCACATGTAAACACTTGATCGGATTGAAAACCAAAACTGAAAGGACTGCGCATGTGCAGTGACGTTGAAATAGTATAATTACGATATGTCGCGTGGAGCGAGCTGTTATTCCTGTTGAATAAAGTGTCATATAAATGAGTGTCTCATAATTCTAAAATTCTCTTTTCACTCAGTGTCTGTTAAGTGGAGTAGGACAACGTCCCACCAGTCCTTGTTTCTGAGTCTCATCCATTTTTACAGCGTTATAAATATAAGCAGCACAGCACAACGGTTTGTATGCTCATTATCTCCAAATTATGACCAGAAATGGATAAATATTAAGTCTGCTGTTTAAAACAAATAAAGAACCAATGTAGGAGAATGGTTATTATGGGCAAACAGCAGGAAACGTCTCGGGTTATGACTATAAACCTTGTTCCCTGAGAAGGGAACGAGACACTGCGTCGTTGAAAACGACTCTTTGGAGACTCTCCCTTAGCGTGCGCCTCTGAAGTATGAATGAAACTAATCCAATCCTGATTGGTGTTGCGTCGTGACGTAACATGTGACGGCATTACCGGATGCATAAAAGAGACACTGACACACACACACACTAGCCTCGCGAGGAAGCAAGACGCTCCAAGGCCTCTAGGTGCGTGGCAGGACGACGCAGTGTTTCATTCCCTTCTCAGGGTACAAGAGTTATAGTCATAACCCGAGACGTTCCCTTTCGAGGGAACTCGCACTGCGTCGTTGAAAACGACTCTTTGGGGAACGAATGCCCACTAGCCCATGCACCGAAATAGGCCTGCCCTGGAGTGAAACTGATTCAGGCACTCAGCTAGGACAAGAGCACATGTGCGGCAGGCGTACGGGGGAGGAACTGCTGGAACGCAGCTGATTGCTTCTTCGCCTCCTGAAAGCCGAACAGGCCAGAAGGTGAGAGCGGAGCATCCAGGAAAACAGATTTGTCCTTCTCTTTTAATCCTGATAAATTCAGCCACAGATGCCTCTCCGTGGCCACCATAGCTGCCATAGAGCGGCCAATGGCGCGGGCCGTCTCTTTAGTGGCCCGGAGAGACAAATCTGTGGCCTTACGCAACTCCGCGATATCCTCTGGAGTTGGCCCCTCCCCCTCGTCCAAATCTTTCAGGAGGTCGGCCTGCAAAATGGCCATAGAGTGCAGACATGAACCAGGCCGACCTGCCGCCAGGCAAGCCCTGCCTATTAAAGCAGATGTATCTCTGCAGGGCTTACTAGGCAGCGCCGGGGTTTTAAGGGAAGAAGCCGCCTCAAGAGAGAGGTATCCAGCTAACGCCTCTTCTACTATAGGCATCCTCCCATAACCCATATCCCGTGCCCCCAAAACATTGCTATAATCAACCACAGATGGATTGGAGACAGATGGATTGGATAGGGACGAATGCGGTTTATCCCACGATTTCGAGATCTCTTTGTGGACATCGGGGAAAAACGGCAAACCCCGGCGCTGAGGCTGTGACCTGTGCCGCAGGAAACGCTCGTCTAATTTGCTTTTGACTTGCGTTCCCTGCTCATCTTGTGGCCAGCTGATGTTAAGTCTGGCCACGGCACGAGTCACAACCTCCACCAGCTCCTGATATGCTTGGCCGTGAACTGGCGCGCCTCACTCACGGTCATCCCCCTCGATGCTGATCACATCTACCTCCTCGGAAGCAGAGAGCTTAAGCATCAGGACCTGGTCGTGAGCAGAAGAAGCCGCAACGCGGGCTTCTGCACCACTCACAGGGGCTTCGGGGATCCTCAGATCAAGAATGAGAAAGTGCCGTAGCAGTCTCATTCTCATCTACAAGATCCCGCTGCGAACCCCACAATCTGAGTCGCCGCGCCGCCTCAACAGACGCGGGACCAGAACCGCGGGGAACGCGAGCCTGACCGTGCTCATCAAAGCAAGCCAGCCTGGAGCGCAGCACAGGTAGTGCTTCACAGTCTCCACAGGCAGCTCCCTCGAGAGCTGCCTGGGCGTGCTGCGCTCCCAAACAGTTCACACACAAAACATGCGTGTCCCCATCCGTAATGAAACAAGGACAGGGGTGCACACACTTCTTGAACTGTTCGCTGGCCATGATATATAAATATATATATATATATATATATATATATATATATATATATATATATATATATATATATATATATATATATATATATATATATATATATATATATAATCAGACAAACAACACCAAATAAGACAGACAGTCGTAACATAGAGCGCTTGCTGAAGAGCGAAAGCTACTGTGTGTGTGTGTGTGTGTGTGTGTGTCAGCGTCTCTTTTATGCATCCGGTAATGCCGTCAGATGCTACGTCACGACGCAACACCAATCAGGATTGGATTAGTTTCATTCATACTTCAGAGGCGCACGCTAAGGGAGCGTCCCCAAAGAGTCGTTTCCAACGACGCAGTGCGATTTCCCTCGAAAGGGAACTGTATATTTGTGCAGTCTGCACATGTCAAAAAACTGAATCGATTTGAAGCTTGGGACATATAAACACGCACATCAACCCGATCACATGTTTAGCGTTCATGTAAACATTATGTTCGGATTCATCAATCGGAATGAATTCAGTTCGATTAAAACAAAAGTTGTGCATGTAAACGTAGCCAATGATGCACTTATGTGAAACATCAACTAAAATATGAATAAACATATACACTGAGTGCCATCCCTATTCCTTCACACCCATGGTACAAACAACAAAGATAACAATTATTTGTCGTTATTTTATTTTTATTTTTATAATTAAACAAATATGGACCCACACACATGGACACACATAAGGCACATTTACATGTAAAATAAGCCCATAAACTAATGCTAATTGAAGCATATACATTCAAACGACAAAGTTAATTACTGTACATAACTTCCTGAAAACTCCCAATACAACATATATGCAAACATCAAAGTCTTTAATTATTAATTCTGTTTACCAAAGCAGTAAACATTTATTAAATTAAAATGCCAGCATTACCGTAGGAACACAACTTAGGTGCCGGAAACAAATCCCACATACTGTAGTTCCTGGAAGAAAAGTAGCTATTACTAAACATAGGGTGTAACAAGGTTGGTTGTTATGGGAAGGAGGAGGCAGGAACCGGCAAATGATCAAAGACTTTTAATATTCATAAAATAAACAAACAACAAAACGAAAGTAAAGGGGGCAGCCCCCTTTGCGGACGACTGCCGCCACATATAAACAAAACATGTCATAAATGTCCAGGCCTGGTCTTCTCTCGTCCTTCACTGTCATCACTTCCCCTTTTTTGCTTCTGCTCCTCTGTGAGAGATACGAGACCGGTGCATTGTGCAGGTGTCGCTCATTATCAATCACGCCATCCGGCCTCACGCCCTTCTCTCACGGCCCTCTGCCTAGTCCTGCTAGCCACATAGGCATAAATGAACTATAAAAAATAAGAAAACGGTTTAGATCAAATTAAATTTATTAGTGGTATTTATTAGTCTATTTTCCACATTTGGTTAGACAGATCTGTGTAAATAATGGCTAAATAATCACGTACCATTCCAATTATTTGTCACAAAGCTGCAGATGTCAGATTATGATATTACGGTTTAAATAATGGCAGTATTAAATCATATGTTTAATTCAAATTCAGATTACTTCTTATTTATTCTTATGAAGCCCATATGATTTAGTTTACCCCTAAAAGTTAATTAATGCATTGACTATCAAACATGTACTAACATTTAGTTAAGGCTGCTGTTAATCATTAACTGCTGTTGGTCAATCCTATGACTCCTGTCGTAGTTAAGGATAGCTCTTCACTGGTTCGTGATTAGTTAATATCTTCACTAATCATGAGGTCTAATAATTCAGGTATTAGTACATGCTTATTTATGTACCCTTATTGTAAATTGTTACCAAGTTATTTTATCAGTCCACCTGGAAGCTACCTTGTGTTTACAAGATACCATAAGTAGATCAAATAAACACTTCACCTGATGCTAGTTGCATCATTTGAGACTTGAATTTTTTATAAAATTATTTAAATAAATTTTTGTTCTATTATTGTGGAATTATAGTGGAATTTGTGGAAATTAATTTCAGTTTTCATGGACTTCTAATTTGTTTTCATTTGTCACGTGTTCTTTTGTTTAGATTAGTTACCTTAGTTTATATGGTTACTGTTATAAGTTAGTTTGGTTCAGCTGTGTTCACGTCGTTCCCCTTCGTCAGCTCACTATGACGTGAGTCAGAAGTGATTCTGACGAATGGGGATTGCTTGCAAGAGCCTATACTACAAGTGTAACTAAATGAGCCAATTCACATTGGCATGCGATAATTGCACCAGCTGCTGTGCATCGCGGTGCGAGCCTATAATAAACAGCAGGTGCATGGGCTTAAGCATGTTGAGACTGCGTTCGTGGGTGGTTCATGTTCTCTCATGAGAGCATGACCACGTCGCCACGTTGTTCGTCTCTCCTTTCTCGTAAAGGTTTGAGCCGCACAACGTGCCGTGTGCCGTCGAGCTGCGGCTGAGAGCGCGGGTTATCACAGCAACCCAGCGCGCGTTGTTCGGCGCTCTAGATACCCGGTCGAGACTCAAGTGCCTTAAACGAGGTCCTTTTGCCTATTCCCCGATCTAGTTCCTCTTCTGGTGCGAACTGGAGCCCAGAGAAGACAGCCTATTGGCTACTACTACACCAACACCATAAAAGTAACGACGTTGAAAGGGAATGCAAATATCATTCTGAAGAGTTCTAAACACATTATAAAGTAAAACCATTATTAGCATGTAATTAACACAGATTATTTTTCAAAATGAGAGATTATAAAAAAAACAAAATAAAGAAAAAAATAGGCAGGTCGGTGCCCCCCTATGGGCGAGCCGCTGCTGCCTCATTCGTCAGAATCACTAATGACTCACGTCATAGTGAACTGATGAAGGGGAACATCTTGGTTACGTATGGTAATCCTCGTTCCCTGAGGAGGAAACGGAGACGTGAGTCCCCTCGCCACAGTTGCTGAGCATCCGCTGTACGGCCAAGTCACAGATCCGGTTCCTCAGCGGAGAAACAAGGATGCGAGGCACCTTCTGCTCATTATATGCTCGTGATGCTTCTTAGCTGGGGCCCCTCAGAGGCCAAGCCCACAGTTTCCACAATTCTGGGTGGGGGTGAAATATCGTGCCGCCCGCCTGAGAGAGTAGATCCCTCCTGACCGGGAGCTCCAAATGAGAGCCGTCCAGGAGAGAAATCAGGTCCGCAAACCATACTCGGGCCGGCCAGAATGGGGCTACTAGTAGAAGGCTGACCCCGTCCCGGCGAACCCTCTCCAGAACTCCTGGTAGCAGAGCAATCGGGGGAAAGGCGTACAGACGTGACCTCGGCCACGGCTGCACCATAGCGTCCAACCCCAGAGGGGCTGGATGACTGATGGAGAACCAAAGATGACAATGCGTGGTCTCCTTGGAAGCGAATAGGTCCACCTCGGCGCGACCGAAACCAAAGGAGCTCCACCACCTCGGGGTGGAGTCTCCATTCCCCCGGCCTCGGCCCCTGCCTCGACAGGGAGTCTGCTACCACATTCAAATACCCAGGAAGATACATTGCTCTCATTGATAGTAACTTCCTTGGGACCACAGGAGGATCTGACGGGCCAACTTGTAAAGCAGGCGAGACCGCAGGCCCCCTTGATGATTTATATAAGAGACCACCGACGTGTTGTCTGACTGAACTAACACATGATGACATCTCAGGTCTGCTAGGAAGTGTTTCAGAGCCTGAAACACCGCCAACATATCTAGACAATTTATCTGCCATGATAGATGATGGTCCTGCCACAGACCTTGGGCTGGACGACCACTCATGACCGCCCCCCACCCTCTGAGGGAAGCTCCGTCGTTAGCGTTACGCAATGACAAAGAGCCCCCAGCACAGGACCTTTGGATGGGAACCAAGTTTTTTTTTTTTCACATGACCAGAACACGAAGGCAGCGCCGCATGACTTTGATCGTGCGTAGCGGATTTCCCCTCGGGGAGAATCCCTTGGTCCTGAGCCACCACTGTAGCGGTCTCATGTACAACAGGCCGCAAGGTATAACGTTGGACGCTGCTGCCATCAGACCCAACAGTCTCTGAAACTGCTTTACAGTGAGTAGCTGGCCTAGCTTTACTTGTTTCATAGCTGAGAGAATCGAAGCGATGCGGGTCGGAGAGAGTCGCGCCGCATCGAAACCGAATCCCAAACGACACCCAGAAAAGTGGTCTTCTGAGAAGGCGATAAAACACTTTTCTTTTCGTTCAGCCTCAACCCCAACTTTCTGATATGAGCGAGAACAACATCTCGATGCCGAACTGTTAAAATCAACCAATCATCGATGTAATTGAGGATACGAATGCCCTGAAGCCTCAGAGGCACTAATGCTGCATCCATGCATTTCGTGAAAGTGCGGGTAGATAAAGCTGGGCCAAACGGAAGAACTCTGTACTGGTACGCCTCGCCCCCGAAGGCGAACCTCAGGAACTTCCTGTGTTGTGGAAGGATGGAAATGTGGGAGTACGCGTCCTTTAGATCTATCGTGACAAAACAGTCCTCGGATCTGATTTGTGACACGATCTGCTTGATAGTGAGCATCTTGAATTTTAGCTTCCCTACCCAGCGATTCAATAGGCGCAGGTCTGAAATTGGACGCAACCCCCCATCCTTCTTTGGAACGATGAAATATCGGCTGTAATAACCTGACTCCAAACTGGGAGGAGGAACCCGTTCTATAGCCTCCTTTTGTAGGAGCGTTTTCACCTCTGGTTCCATTACCAGAGCCTGCTCGGGGCCCACCACTGTGTGCAGAACCCCTCTGAATTTTGGTGGACTACACCTGAATTTGATAGCATAACCCTCTTTTACTGTCTGCAGAGCCCCAATGAGATATTCTTGGATGGCTTTTCCACTCTGCCAGAAATTCTACTAAGGATACCAGTCTCTCGAGACTGGCCTCTGGTGTAACTTGAGCAGCAAACGCAGCGCCCTGTAACGGCGCACCGGCAGGGAACAACTGGTTTAATGGCTCTGAGACCCTCCTCAGAGGGAGCGAGCATCCCCCGGGAAAGTGCTCGCTGGGACCGTCTGCGCCCCGGCATGAAGGCGGGGTTGGCAGAACGGGCCCCTGAGGGCACCGAGGAAGAATGGGCACTGTAAAAAGAGGTGAACACCTTTCTGCCTCGGTGGGGACCACCCTCAGTGTCCTGCATGCCGTGGCGTCAGGACCTCTTCTTAGCCGAAGCCTTCTTAGCTAATATAACTGTCCTCAGATCAGTTCTATTTCCTGAACACTTCGGCTGAGAGTGCCGCGTCTAAGCCCACTGTCCAGCGGGGGAGCACGAGATGCGACACTCTGCTTCTGCTGCGCCCTATGTGACGAGCTCGTAGACGGCCGGGGCTGCTCCCGTCCAGCAGGGGAAGGAACTTTTTAAAAGCTGCTGCTTGTTTTTTCTCTTCCTTGAATTTATCAATGACAGAGAATACAGCTTCACCAAATAACCCCGAAGGAGAGAGAGGCGCATCTAAAAGAAAAGCTTTCTCTTTTTCTTTCATATTAGTCTGATTTAACCAGAGATGCCTTTCTGCGGCCACCAGAGCTGCCATAGATCGACCCACTAACTTGGCCGTTTCCCTGGTGGCACGCAGAGATATATCAGCAGCCTGACACAGTTCTCGAACTACGTCAGCGCTGACTTCCTCACTCTCACTCACGTCCCCAGCAGGTCAGCATGGTATGCCTGCAAGATGGACATAGTATGAAGACATGACGCAGCCTGACCTGCCGTCGAATACGCTTTACCCACCAAAGCCCAGGTGTTTTTTAGAGGCTTGGTGGGTAATGCTGGTGCATTAAAAGATGATGCAGCCTCGGAAGAGAGATGGCTCGCAAGCGTCTCTCCTACCCGAGGCATAGAACAGTACCCATAAGCTTTAGCCCCCACAATATTTGAGTATGTTAAAGTCTGGGGACTAAAAACTCTATATGAAACCGGATTTCCCCACGATTTCGACACCTCCGTGTGGAGATCGTGGAACAACGGCAGGCACCGGCGTGGAGGTTGTACACGTATCTGTACAATCTGGCATCTAATTTTGACTTTGATACAGACTATTTGCTTAGCCACTGGCCATTCAATACAAATTTTTTCAACAGCTCTTGTTAAAACCTCCATTAGCTCTTCACTTTGGGGAGTGTAAGGTGGCGAGTCCTCTACATCTTCCGCAATACTAACAACATCCAGCTCCTCGGAACTGGATAGTTGCAATACTGGTGCCTCAGCCCGAGCGGAAGAAACCACAGAGCGTGCTTCCGATCCCGGAGCTGAGGCACTGGATCTCACAGGTGAAGGGAGAGATAAGGCAGAGCCCGTCTCTAACCCCGCTGAGAGATCCATCTGCGATCCCCACGATAAGCGCCGCCGCTCAGCCTCGGCAGAAGCGGGACCCGAACCGCGGGGAGCGTGCACCGAACCACCCTCCTCGAAGAGCGCCTGGCGGGAGCAGAGCGTCCTTAGTGGCAGACGCTCGCAATGCTCATAATCAGCTCCCTCGAGAGCTGACTGGGCATGCCGTACTCCCAAACAAACAACACAAAGAATGTGTGTATCCCCACTCGTTAGATAGCGCGAGCAGGGAGGGACACACTTCCTAAACTGTTGTTCGCTCGCCATAATCTCTCTTAATATATATAGATTGGGCTGATTCCATACGTGCTTCATGGTGCACAACGCAGGGGCGTTCCCACAGCGTTCGACGCAGCTCGAAGTTCCCTTGAAAGGGAACTCATCCTTTCAGTTACACTTCATTCAGCTGACAAAATTACATTTTGAGATGAAGGCACACACCTTGTTCCAACAAGACAGAATAAAGCTTAGCTTTAGATATGTCAGATATGGAGCTTTATATGGCAAAATGTCAAGACAGGAGTTGTTGTTTTTGTGGGAAATATTTACAGCATAGTCATCTTTAAAGTATTATGTGTTCTTTAAAAGCATCTAAATTACGTAACTGAATTGGTGTGTTTCAGGTCAAGGTGTGTATTACGGGGACCTATAATTAGCTAAATGTGCAACGTTAGCCTCTGGACTGAGAACAGGTAGCCATATTAATCGTAAATAGAGGTACTCATTAACCCGGGCAGTGACACTGACGGTAACATCATCTAATTACAGCTGCAGCGCGTCCCGTTGGGGCAACCATGTGTGGAGTTGAGGAAAAGGTCTAAGTCATTATTAGCTTTTCCACACACCTCACACAGTAATAATGTTCTGGTTCTGGACAGCAACAATTAGTTTATTTTTAAACCTGGCATCTTTTTAAGCCAGTTGATTTAATTATTTATACATTCAGGACTACTTATAACTTATAACCATTGCTAATAACAGTAAAATTCTGTTCCAGTAAAATAACTGCTAATTGAAAGTACTTAGTCAGCTGTGGATGTTCAGCCTGCAGTTGCAGTCTGATCACAATGAATGATGTGAACATCAACAGTGCTATCACGGCATAGCCCTTATAGATCACTGGGAAACAGACCTCTGTTCTACAATTGACTGTCTTCTGAGTCCATAGATTAAATCACCCTCTTGTCTTGCAGTTGGGCTTTTCTATTTCAAAAGACAGAGGGAGGCAAGCTTCTTTTGCACTGATGTGCCAGACTTGTGCTCGCCACTAACATGTCAATTTGTTTAGGCATTGGCCATGGAATACTAATGATCCTGCAGTTATCTAAAATCAGGTTTTATATAGCTATTCCAGAATGTGTAAAGCTTTAAATATAGGTTAAAGCATGATTGTTTGTTATGCAAGCAAATATTTAATTAGCTTATTCTATTAACTTAAAGTACCATAATGCCAACATGTATTCTGGTTTCAATACAAAACAATTTAATGAAAATTGTATCTGATTATTGTTGAAAATTGGTTAATATTGTTTAATCAAATATGATTCCATCTTTATTTTATGGACTCATTCTGTGCATTTTGAAAAATAAAAATATTCATAATGCCTAAATTTAGCCTGGCTTTCATACAAGAAAATCAAAGTAAAAAATATAGAAAATTGTAATTGATTATTGATGAAACCATATTAATGTAATTTATTCTAGCATGATTCCTGGAAATTAGGTTAAAACTTGAAACAATAAAAACAAAAATCACATATCTAGCTATTTTAATTCACTCATTCTGTGAACTTAAAAAAATAAATAAAATGATCCATAATGCCTACAATTTAGGACATTTGCAGAAAAATATACACTGAACAAAATTATAAACGCAACACTTGTTTTTGTCCCCATTTTTCATGAGCTGAACTCAAAGATCCTAGACTTTTTCTATGTACACAAAAGGCCTATTTCTCTCAAATATTGTTCACAAATCTGTCTAAATCTGTGTTAGTAAGCACTTCTCCTTTGCCGAGATAATCAATCCACCTCACAGGTGTGGCATATCAATATAATTAGACAGCATGATTATTGCACAGGTGTGCCTTAGGCTGGACACAATAAAAGGCCACTCTAAAATGTGCAGTTTTATCACATAGCACAATGCCACAGATGTCACAAGTTTTGAGGGAGCGTGCAATGGGCATGCTGATTGCAGGAAAGTCCAGGAGAGCTGTTGCCTGTGAATTGAATGTTCATTTCTCTACCACATGTAACCACACCAGCCCAGGACCTCCACATCCAGCATCTTCACCTCCAAGATCGTCTGAGACCAGCCACCAGGACAGCTGCTGCAACAATCTGTTTGCATAACCAAAGAATTTCTGCACAAACTGTCAGAAACCGTCTCAGGGAAGCTCATCTGCATGCTCATCGTACTCATTGGGGTCTTGACCTGACTGCAGTTCGTCATCGTAACCGACTTGAGTGGGCAAAAGCTCAAATTCGATGGTGTCTGGGACTTTGGAGAGGTCTTCTCTTCACGGATGAATCCCGGTTTTCACTGTACAGGGCAGATATACGAGACAGTGTGCATGGTGTTGTGTGGGTGAGTGGTTTGCTGATGTCAACGTTGTGGATTGAGTGGCCCATGGTGGCGGTGGGGTTATAGTATGGGCAGGCATATGTTATGGACAACGAACGCAGGTGCATTTTATTGATAGCATTTTGAATGCCAGATATGCTGTGACAAGATCCTGAGGCCCATTGTGGCGCCATTCATCCACGACCATCCCCTCATGTAGCAGCATGATAATGCACAACCCCATGTTGCAGTGATCTGTACACAATTCCTGGAATGGCCAGCATACTCACCGGACATGTCACGCATTGAGCATGTTGGGATGCTCTGGATCGGCATATACGACAGCGTGTTCCAGGTCCTGCCAATATCCAGCAACTTCGCACAGCAATTGAAGAGGAGTGGACCAACATTCCACAGGACACAATCAACAACCTGATCAACTCTATACGAAGGAGATGTGTTGCACTGCGTGAGACATATGGTGGTCACACCAGATACTGACTGGTTTTCCAACCCCGCCAATACAGTAAAACTGCACATTTTAGATTGGCCTTTTATTGTGGCTAGCCTAAGGCACACCTGTGCAATAATCATGCTGTCTAATCACCATCTTGATATGCCACTCCTGTGAGGTTGATGGATTATCTCGGCAAAGGAGAAGTGCTCACTAACACAGATTTGTGAACAATATTTGAGCGAAATAGGCCTTTTGTGCACATAAAAAAGTATTAGATCTTTGAGTTCAGCTCATGAAAAATGGGGGCAAAAATAAAAGTGTTGCGTTTATAATTTTGTTCAGGGTATATTAATGACATTATATATATATATATAAAATATAATTTGCAGATTTTTTTTTTAAATTGCAACTGGTTATTGTTACAAATTGAGTATTATTGTTATTTATTCTAGCATAATTAAAATAACTCAGAAAAAGTGTTTAATTCGGTTTATTTCTTGAAAAATTCACTCATTTTTGCAATCTAAAATAAAAAATATGTATAATGCCTACATTTAAGCTGGTCTCCATGACAAAAACAACTGTATACAAAGTTTGAGTCTACTGTGTTTTTTTCACAGGTATGCTTCGAGACTGCATTAAGTTTACTTCAAACACAAGTTTTATATTTCTCTGTATGAGATACATTTACAAGCCTTCAGAAATACCATGCAGAGAACCACATTAAACATTTTTTTTTTTTTACTGAAAGGCTCCCATGAGAGAACGATTTCCCACAAGGCTTTGAAATTTCACAAGCAGTTCACTTGTTGAATAGCGTCTTACTTCCCTAACCTGTCTCCAAAAATATGTTTGTACAGTACATCACCTAAAGCCTTTTTCCTCCTTGCTTATTTCAAAGTTAGGTATCCCTACATGGTTCTTTTCAGAGCTTGCCTTATAAAATCTTTTATGACTTTGCGCTACGGTCCTTTCTGGCGAGTGTGAAACTTAATTTGTGTGAATCTATCTAGTCCATTGCACTGTTTGACAAAGAATATCCCTAGAAGCGTGTGTTTTGAATTTTCTGAAGGATTTGTTGTGCTTTTTTCTCCTATTTCCAGCTCTCGGGAAGAGCAGTTGTGTGACAGCATAAATTGTCAATGCACTACGCCAGAGTACAGATTTATTAATTGGTCTTAAGCTAATAAGAGCTGCACAGTGAGTTGAGAAGTTGAGATGACGAGAACAATTGTACAGCCCAAATAATACACACTTATTTTGTAAAAATTAATTCCCCTATTCACTTCCATTGTAAATGCCTCATCGTAAAGTTTTTTTTTTTTTTTTTTGTGATAATAAATATTATGCCATACAATACATAATGGTGGTTAAGCTCATCTTGTTTTGAACCCAGAAAAAACAGCTTCCCACATGTCCATTCTCTCACAGATCTTCATCTTACAGGTCTCTCTCTGACTTATACTGGCATTAGGCCCAGGCAATAAGATAGTCCCTCATAGACCTACCTGATTTATTCAGAAAGAGAAAATGCATAACCTCGAGCTTGAAGCAAAATGATGGCCTCTCAGTCTGCCTGCTAAATAGGGCCCCCCAGTATATACTGTGGAAATAAGGGAATTCCTCACTTCCAAACAGCTGGCAGGTAATAACACACGTTGTGTTCTCTGGGCACCGCCAGGTTTGTGAGTCTGGCCGCTGTTATAATCCAGTGACAAGAGCAGATGAAGGGTGACTGTGTTTGTGTGTGTGTAGAGAAAGACTGCGCTCTGGACCTGCTGTAATGCAAATAAGTTAGAGGAGTGGGACCCACGTATTCACATACAGTACTCAGTGGAGGTAGAGTATACTGAGCTGTCAGCTGGTCCGGCTCATTGTTTATTCCACCAGCGTTGTCTATTAACATTCAGGAGATGGATCATTTTTAAATGGGCAAGTATTTAGGAGATGTGGAGCTTCATGGATTCCTGGCAAGCAGTGCTTGAACTGTGCCGTCATTGAAGTCGAACATAGGATCAGACAATCACACAATACTGCAGTTACAGTTAGAATAATTGCTGACTGTTCTCTCTATGTCTGCAAAACCTTCATCTGACTAAATTCGCAATATATCACAAATCTCAAGTTCTTTATTACTTTAAAAAATGGTTACTATATAATAATGTTTTTTTTTTTTAAATCTGAACTTTAAACTTCACATTCTCTTCAAGAACTTCTTGAAGCATCATAGTTGTGGTGGATTGGACTTTCAATGGAGGGACCAGAATCTAACAGGTTTCATTAAAAAATATCTTCATTTGTGTTTCAAAGATGAGTGAAAGTCTTATGGATTTGAAATGGAATAAAGGTGAGTAAATTATGACATAATTTTAATTTACGGGTGAACTCTTCTCACTGTGCCTGCAAAACTTTCATATCTGTGACTAAAGATGGAATATAACACAGATCTCAAATTCCTTATTGCATATCAAGAAATGGTTGCTATGTAATACAAATAATATACAAGTAATACATAATAAATAAATACATAAATAAATAAATAAATCAGTTCATCATATAAATTGATCATGTTTCTTGGGAAGACTTGATATGGATTTCTTTTACGTTCTCTATACTTTTTGAAACATCAAAGGATTGGTGGATTTGGACTTTAAATATAGGGCCAGAAATCTCGCAGACTTCATTAAAAATATCCTTTTTTATGTTTCAAAGATAGCCAAAAGTATTTTGGATTTGGAATGACATGAGGGTGAGTAATTGATGATGGAATTTTTATTTTATTGAACTTACCCTTTACGGATAAATTATCATCAATACATTAAAGGACAACTCCGGTCAATTATAACATTGAGCTCATTTTTTTGTAAATTTGGAGTGCTGTCAGTACAGAGAACAATGACTTTGTTGCGGTGTTGCCTACACCGTGTTATCCTCTTTTTAAAATTTGCACCCTTTTGACTTAAATGGGGCAAGTTTTAAACCTGCTTTTAGCCTCTTAACATCCTTGATGTGTCATTACAAGTGCACAGCCATGTGAGTGATTTTATTTAAAGTGAACATGGTGAATCTGACTGCAGTAGATGTGAAAGATATGAATAAAAGTGATGTTAATTCAGCCAGCTCACATACCTGTATTTACTTCCTGTTTTCGGTTGAAGTCCACAGTAGTCGATTGTCAAGTGCGAGCTCTAAGCAACAGTGGAGACTCAGACTGTCAGCTGTCAGCCGATGACGGTGCTGTGTTGTGTTCTGAGAATATCAGCTCAAATGGATAGTTCATCCGGTATTGCTTAGTTACCAATGCGCGCGCGCACACTCGACAATCGACAATCGATTACTCACCCTCATGTCATTAAAAATAAAAAAAATAAAAATCTGTCATCATTTAATCTTCCTTTATCATTCCAAACTTGATTGAATTTCTTTCTTCTGTGGAAAAAAAAGGCAGACACTGTATTTTGAAGAATGTTTCAACTATTTTTGTTCATACAATGAAATCTAATTGGGTCCAAATCAATATTGGACTGAGACTGACTGTCATTGTATGGACCTAAAAATAACTTCTTTTATGTTCCATGGAAGAAAGAAAATTTCATAATCCATTGTCATTTGCTAATTAAAATCTCTTAATTGAAATCTGCCTCAATTAATTAATTATCTACTAAATATAATAATAATTTCTTTTATTTGTTCGTTTGTGTCTTGCTGAGACACTCGCTCTTTATAGAGGCTTCATTCCCCCCTCCCCCCATAGATGCTTGTTTAAAGAGACATGCTGAGTCTCCCACATCAGCATTTTACCTCCTGGAATCAGAGCCAATTTGTTGATTTAAGTCACACACTGAGTGGAGATTGATGGCTCTGGAACTGCAGGACTTCTTATCGATTGATCACAGAGCCTGTGGATATGTGCTCCACTGAATCGTTCGTCACTGTAAAGTGCATTCACAAACACCCAATGAAAGTGCTTAAGTCTAAGAATGCAATAGGATGCACAAAAATGAATGTCGTAATGGGCCATGCAGATATTTGGGGCGATCTTAGTGAATTGCCATCATTTTCTTTTTGGAAAACTGTTCTTGCTGAAATGTCATATTTCATATGAGAAGCATGGAGAGCAAAATTGAGAGCATGACATATCCTTAATTCTTTTTCAAAACAATCACCATGTGTTGGTGGATCATTTTGCTGTAAATAGATCAATTCTGTCCATGTGCTCTGTTTGCATGTATTAGAGGGAGCTGGCATGTCACTGAGCTTCTGTGCTTTGCATATGTGTTGTGTGATTACAGCGGTGGAAGCAGCCAGCTGTCCATGAAGACAGCAGAGGCTTACAGATTTGCTGCACAGCTCTGGGGCAATGGCATTACACAACATGTTGGCAGGAAGAGCTTTGTGCACACGAGAGACTGTGGCCATCGGAGCTCTGGATGAGAGCAGAGAAACTGTCATGCAGCTGGCTTTAGGTAGGAGGCCTGTGGGTGTTTTTTTTTTTTGTGAGTTCATCTTAAATTTCTGAATCATGAACAAAAATCACACTGCAAAACCATAGCAAGCATGAGAGAGTGCAGTAGCAACTGTTCAGGTGAATTTCCAAATCTTTTTCTCCACAGACATTTAAAACGTTTCAATAAAGAGTTTTAAGCCTTGAACTAAAGCATCCGGCTCCTAGACAAAGCAAAGCCTATTATCCAAAGCAAAAAATTATATTATTTTATTACATTAATTATAATATTTTCAAAGATCACAGTATATAACTTTGCAACTTTAACAGAAGGAATAAATGGCAGTGCATCAAGTACACTTTATATATATATATATATATATATATATATATATATATATATAGTGTGCAATAGACTATTGAGTACAATATGACTATTATTTATTACGAAGTATTCAAATATGCACAACGCAGTATTTTATTTTTCAAATATACACAAATCACAACACTTTATTATGAAATCAGAGAAGCAAATGATCTTGTATATGATGAGCATTGATGGTGCAATATAAAACTATTATATGCAGGTATAAATTACAATATCTATTACAAAATAAATGAAGGACTAGAAGTTAATGCTAAGTTATTGCTGTCAAATGGTATTTTAACCCAATCGATAAATGGATTAAGACAAGCATTTTGCAAAAAAGTGCGATCTCACTATATATTATGTGTCTTTAACTACTATGCACTAACATTTAAACTGATCATTTGAAACAAGTTTACCTGTTCAATGTATATTTGAAAAAAATAATATATACCATTTGATTTCTTAATTTTATGTTTGAGTGTGACCCCAATCCTCCAAAGGGTCTACAAATTGACTGAAAGTGTGTGGTGACATATTCAGTTATTTTGAACAATTTGAGACCAAACCATCTGTGGTTCCGTCTAACCTTTTCTTTCCCTAGCATCTAATTTTTTGCATCTATATATGAATATGTATGAATAAGTACAGCATGCATTATCACAACACACTAGTCAACGCTGTCACTAATTGAAACGACTCTATCGGATTGCGAGGAAAGTTTATTTTGGTTGCGTTCTAAACCCTCCCTTGTAATAAAAGTCACTTGAGAAATTGCGAGGAGCCATAAATATGCAATTACATGTGCTGCGCTGCATTAGAAGAGCCAGAGTTTCAGATGCTGCGTTTGTGAACATATTAATATGCACCTGTCTGGCTTTCTCAATAGACAAGCATTGTTTAAGCACAGCAGGGAGACGTCGAGAGAAAACAGCACCTCATTCATATTCATCTCTCTCTCTCTCCCTCCCTCAAACACACATTTAGCACCGCTGACTTGCAGGCAGAGTTGTATTCGCATATTCTGGACAGCTGGCTGCATTTATTCTGTCAGAAGCATATTTATTGAATATTATCATTCATTTTATTGCATTATTATTATTATTATTATTATTATTATTATTATTATTAAATCAAGGAGCATCTCGATAGTTAAAGGAAAGGTAGTAGATAAAACATTCTTCATTAATGGTGAGGCAATACCAACAGTTTCTGAGAAGCCAGTGAAGAGTCTTGGGAGATGGTACGATGTGGATCTAAAGGACACAGTTCGAGTGGGAAAAGTTAGACGACAAGCAATGGAAGGGTTGAAGAGCATAAACAGCTGTGCTCTACCAGGCAAACTAAAACTCTGGTGCTTTCAGTTTGGTCTACTGCCAAGGTTGCTGTGGCCACTGACTGTGTACGAGGTTTCTTTGACAACAGTGATGGATAAGCTGGAAGCGTTAATAAGTTCATACATCAGGAAATGGTTGGGAGTTCCACGCTGCCTCAGCAGAGTGGGACTTTATAGTAAAGGAGTATTGCAGCTGCCAGTCTCTGCTTTAACCGAGGAGTTTAAGTGTGCCAAGGTCAGACTGGAAATGACGTTAGCAGAGTCACACGACAAATGTGTAAGGGAGGCAGCCCCTGTGGTAAAAACTGGTAGAAAGTGGTCAGCAAAGAAATCTGTAGTAGAGGCAAAGGCTGACCTTCAAATTAGGGATATCGTGGGACAGGTACAGCATGGAAGAGGGGGTTTTGTGCTCAGTTTAGCTCCTCCTAAATGGCACAAGGCAGGCACAGCTCAAAGGAGGAAGCTGGTAGTCAACGAGGTGCGAAAGCAGGAGGAGAGGATGAGATGTATAAAGGCCATTTCCCAGGCCAAGCAGGCAGAGTGGATGAGATGGGAGAGTGTGGAACAACGCAAAATGGGCTGGCAAAACCTTTGGTCAATGGAAGAGAGTAGGATTAGTTTCCTTATTAGGTCAACATATGATGTTCTCCCATTACCGCAGAACCTAAACCTCTGGGTAGGAGAGGATCCCTCTTGTCCTTTGTGTTCATCACCTGCCACATTAAGGCACATTTTGACAGCATGTAAGGTGGCTCCTAGCCAAGGTTGGTTAACTTGGCGCCATGACCAAGTATTGCGATGTTTGGCTTTAGCATTGGAAGGCAAGCGTAGTATGACCAATAACTTGCCGCCTGTTCTAGTAAAACATTACACGCAGAAGACAATATTCCTCTGGCCAGGCGAGCAACCACCAAGAAAAGGTGCTAACACCAATTCTCGCCCAGGAATACTGGAAGCTGCTAGGGACTGGAAGATGCTGGCTGATCTTGATCAACGGCTAATTTTTCCACCTGAGATTGCCACCACTAACCTACGACCAGATATTGTTTTGTGGTCTGGGTCAGCACGCATTGTTCAACTGATAGAGTTAACAGTGTCATGGGAGGATGCGGTAGATGAGGCATATGAGAGGAAGAAACTGCGGTATGCTCATCTGGCCACTGAAGCAGAACAGCGAGGATGGAGAGTCCAGGTTTATCCAGTGGAAGTGGGTTGTCGAGGTTTTGTGGCACACTCTACAACCCGGTTCCTCAGAGACGTCGGATTCAGTGGCCAAGAGTTGCGTCGCACAGTAAAGAACTTTTCTGAAGCAGCCGAAAGGAGCAGCAACTGGCTATGGTTGACACGGAAAGATTCTAGCTGGCTGTGTACAGGCCGCCATGCTACAGTTTCGTAGAATTCTTGAAAACTTGAAGAGTCTGTTGGTTTATTTGTATAGGTTGTATAGTATTTACAGTCATTACGTTCCTGTGTATATTGCGTGAATGACGGGTGGTTGGGCAGATATTGTGTTTTGCGGTAGGTGGTATGCCATACGGAACAGTTGCCACTGAAACTGCATATTAACGCACCAGTGGGGCTCGACAGCCTTAGTCATACGGGTTGGCGCGTATGGTTGGGTTGCGGAGAGATTGTGAGATTGTGGTTAGGTCTCAGCAGCAGGAGGGATGTAGAGGTCAGTAAGCTGGGCTGAGTTGAGTGGGGGACGGAGGGGGATGACTCTGGGATGCCAGAGTCACTGTCGAGCCCTCTTGAGGTGTCGTGGGCTAATCGACGAAACACTGAGGACGGAAGGTGCCCACTTGAAGATCCTAGAGATGTCCCCTACACAGCTCAATCCAGACGGTTGTCATGGGAGGACCGCACTGTGGTTGCAGCCGTTGTGCATGCTGACGCGTGTTAACACTAGACAGAAGGAGATTTACATCACCATATGGAAAGAAGCGTAAATGGATGGAGAAGCAGAGGTTACTGTAAAGCTATGTCTTAGTTGGTGCTTATCTTGGCGAAAGCCGAGTACAAATCAACATGAAGTTTTAACATCTACTCTTGTGTAATGGAAATCATTATTATTATAATTATTATTATTACAAAAAAGGAGCTACATGAAAAACACGAAACACACTGAAGAGTGAAGCTGAAGAACGTACTCGATTACTAACGTAACCTCGGTTCTCTCTAGAGAGGGAACGAGTTCTGCGTAATATCTTACGCTATGGGAAAAACCTCTTTTCCAAGAGATATTGGAGCCAAAAATTATCCTTAATTTTGAATTAATGTAAAACGCTGTGCAGCAGCATGCAGACATAGGCAAGACGGCTCGCGCGCCTATTGGCTGCCCTGCGGCAACACCAGCAGCCTATCGAGAGAGGCCCTGCGTGACGTGATACCAAATGGGGGCGCTTCGCGCCCATTTTGTCACGTCCCGCCAGAACAGTCGTGGCCTTGGCCTATAAATACGCTCGACATGCTGATACAAACTGGTTTTCATCACTGAAGCGAACCAGCGCTGTTGTATGCACGGCAAGATACGCAGTACTCGTTCCCTCTCTAGAGAGAACCAAGGTTACGTTAGTAACCGAGTACGTTCTCTTACGAGAGTATCTCTCGTACTGCATAATATCTTACACTATGGGGAACACAATGCAACACGCTGTGCGTACCGGGATCCGACACCAAAGTCCCAAAGCCCGGGGCTCATATAGTGCATAATCACCGTAGACTCACAGAGAGTTGGAGAAGAGAGGCTACAAGCATCATTCCCTATGAAATAGGATCGCACAGGAGCTAGTTATGTTAACAGTGTTTCACGCAGACAGGGTGAACGTGTTCAGCCTGAACTGGGTATAAGTACGGGTTATTCAACACCCATGGAGCTGTTCTATCGATCAGTGAGCGATGCACAAGGAAAACTCAGCATTCTGCGCCGGTGCAGCGGGGCAGATAGTACTGAATTCTAGACCGACAGCAGCTTGGCCTGTAAGGCGGGAACCTCTAGGTTATAAAACCTTATAAATGTAGACGGCGAGGCCCAGCCTTCCGCCATACAGATATCCTGCAAGGAAATCCCGCTAGACCACGCCCACGACGAGGCCACGCCTCTCGTGGAGTGCGCTCTGACACCCAAATGACACTGCAGGCCCTTAGAAGTGTAAGCCAGCGCTATGGCATCAACTATCCATCTGGATAGGCTCTGTTTTGATGCGGCCAGTCCCTTGGAGCGTCCGCCGAACAAAACAAAGAGCTGCTCGGTCTGTCTGAAGACAGACGAGCGGGATACATAAGCTCTCAGTGCCCTGACAGGGCAAAGGAGACTCACATCCTCCTCCTCATCATGAACCGGGAGGGCGCACAGGGAAATAACCTGGGCCCTGAACAGTGTGTTGAGGGATTTGGGCACGTACCCGTGCCTTGGTTTGAGTATGACTTTTGAGTCATTAGGCCCAAACTCCATACATGATCCGCTTACTGAGAGCGCTTGTAAGTCCCCTATGCGCTTCACTGAAGCGAGAGCCATAAGAAACACCGTTTTGAAAGACAGATGTTTAATGTCTGACAAATGGATTGGCTCGAATGGGGCGACTTTCATGGCTTCCAAAACCGTAGAAAGGTCCCACACAGGGACTGAGGGGGGTCTGGGAGGATTCAGCCTCCGAGCTCCCCTGAGGAATTGCACGACCAGGTCGTTTTTCCCCCAGTGACTGGCCAGACGTCGGTTTTGCAAACGCCGCTATGGCCGCCACATATACTTTGAGCGTGGATGGGGTTCTGCCCTTATCCAACAGCTCCTGAAGGAAGGAGAGCACTTCCGTGACCCTGCAGTCTACGGGTGAAAAGCCCTGAGCTTGACACCAGGCAGAGAACACTGACCATTTTGAGGAATAGAGCCGTCTAGTAGACGGGGCTCTAGCCTGCATGATCGTATTTAACACTCCCTCCAGGAGGTTAGCGGGTACCCGTTAATGGCCCATGCGTGTAGGGACCATAATTCCGGGCGAGGATGCCAAATCGAGCCCTTTGCCTGAAAGAGGAGGTCTCTCCTCACCGGTATTGGCCACGGGGGAGTGCTGGTCAGCCGCATTAGGACTGGGAACTAAATCTGGTTCGTCCAGAGCGGTGCCACGAGCAGCACTGGGCATCCGTTTTCCCTGATTCGTTCCAGCACTTGAGGCAGGAGCGAGACGGGGGGAAAGCATAGAGTGGGCAGCGGGGCCATACGTGGGCCAGCGCATCCCTGCTCTTGGAGAAAAAGTTCGGACAGTGAGCGTTCTCTTGGGACGCGAACAGGTCCACTTGCGCTCTGCCGAATGTCTCCCACAGCAGTTGGATCGTCTGCGGTTGCAGCGACCATTCCCCTGCTGGGACATTGTTTCTGGACAGACTGTCTGGTCCCAGATTCAGGCGACCAGGCACCTGCGCTGCTTTCAGTGAAAGCAGGTTGTGCTGAGCCAGACCAGGAGGCTTTCCGTCAGCCTGTAAAGGTTTAGGCGACGGACGTACTGTCATAGACAGTGAGTCCAGCACTGTTCCCAGAAAATACATTTTCTGGCTGGGAAACAGCGAACTCTTCGCCCAATTGACTGTGAGACCCAGATTCTCGAGATGCTCGAGTAATGTGGTTCTGTATTCTATGAGCTCTGAGTGTGATCGAGCTAGAATCAGCCAATCGTCCAAGTAGTTCAAGACTCGCATGCCCTGAAGTCTCAGGGGTGCAAGAGCCCCCCTGAGGCTCCATGCAAGCGTCCATGCACTTCGTAAATGTACAAGGTGCTAGGGACTGGCCGAACGGCAGACTGTGTATTGATATGCCTGGCCTTCGAAGGCGGATAAAAAATTGCCTGTGACGTGACACTATTTGTATTTCGGAATAGGCGTCTTTCAGATCTATTGACATAAACCAGTCTCCCTGGCGAACTTGCGCAAGGAATTTCCTGGTTGTCAGCATTCTGAACTGGCGCTTCACAAGCGCTCTATTCAGCTGCCGTAGATCTAGAATGGGTCTGAGTATCTGCTGTATAGCCCCCCTTCGCTCTGAGATAAAGGTTCTATGGCCCCTTTGCTCAGTAGTTTCTCTATTTCGGCTCGAAGTAGATGAGATACTTTTTGTTGACCGTGGTTTCGACTTGCGCCGTGCAACGGCGGGGACGTTGAGCGAACTGAAAATACACTGCTTATATGATTTTTCTGGGTCGCCGTGGAAACGACATTTGTGTGCAGGCAAGCGGGCCATGGTACCAGCTTGTTTACTGCAAAATACACTGGAACAGTCGCATTTTCTAGGAAATGAACGAGCGAAAAGTTTGGGTGTAAGTCTGGCCGCGGCGAGACTAAATATTATCTGCTGCAAGAGCGGGGATCAAACACGGGTCTCCCATGTAAAGGCTTTGGGTTTCGCCACTGAGCCACAGGGGGAAACGACAAAAGCTTAAATTAGCCCGAGCGTATAAGAGAGCGTCATCACAGTTCTGTGTGTGTCGGCGTTTGTTTGCAGGCGTGCGTGTTCTACAACAGGCTCATTGCTGCAATATTGACATTTTCAGCCGCTCATACTAAGAGGAGCTGAGAAATGTTTGAGAAATGTAGATTGGTCCGGCCTCGGCGGGACTAAAACACACTCTTTCCTCATTTCTCCGGTGATGCACGCCCACGGGGGGCAGGGACGGGGTAGCTTTCTTATAACGTAAAGAAAGCTAGCCGCGGTTTTGATGCTGGCCCGTTTCCCTGACGACTCGCGGGCAGAAGGGGGGGGTTCCACAAAAGCTCGCCCAATCCTCACTGTCCGACGCCAGGATAGAGCAGCTGGCCTTCTCTACAGATGCAGCTATCTCGTCGTCATAATGGCGGAGGCGCGCGGCGGCCGTTGTTCGTCAGTGAGCGACTCAATTGAAGCTGGTGAAGCTGGCGGGCGAACCGGCGAGCTTTCACGGGCTGGAGAAGGCTTGGGGACCTGCTGAGTACTGCGCTTTACGGCGCGACACTACAGCGGGCGGGAGTGCAGACTCGGAGAAAAAATGCCAGGCGAGTCCTCAGAGTCACCATGGCAATAGCTTGCTCAGCGAGCGCGAGAGCTGCATGATCCTTACCCAGGCGGGAAACGCAGATGAAATGGCGGTCCCGGTCGCTGAGTGCGGCTCGGCATGAGCCACAGGAACGAAGCATCTTTAAAAAGACGCTGCTCTTTTAGATTAAGAGAGAGAGAGTTTGAGTCGCGACGTCAAACACACCTCTCAGCAGAGTAAAAGGATATTGACGCCGGAAAGCGTAGCAGGTACGGCGGCTGAAGGCGGCGAGGTGAAGGCCAGCGGCTTCAGGCTCGAAGGCTCGTCCCGCAGATGGCTTACAGTCAGACGCATCGGCATCTCACTCCGAAACCAGCGATGCGTGAGCTTCGCTGAAGAGATGAAAATCAGTTTGTATCAGCCTGTCGAGCGTATTTATAGGCCAAGGCCACGCCTATTCTGGCGGGACGTGACGAAATAGGCCGGAAGCGCCCCCACTGGGTATCACGTCACGCAGGGCCTCTCTCGATAGGCTGCTGATGTTGCCGCAGGGCAGCCAATAGGCGCGCGAGCCGTCTCCCCTATGTCTGCATGCTGCCGCACAGCGTTTTACATTAATTCAAAATTAAGGATCATTTTTGGCTTCAATATCTCGTGCAAAAGAGGTTTTCCCCATATCGTAAGATATTACGCAGTACGAGAGATACTCTCGTAAGAGAACGTAAAGAATCCGTCCAAACACAATATTATTACAACCGTCATATTTTTTTTTTTTAATACACTGTAGCTGTCTCAAGAATCACACACATTGAGAGAAATGCTCTAATTTAAGATCTTCTTCATCAACTTGTTTACATGACTATTCAATTGCGTTTTGATGGAGCAGTCAGCAGTGAAATCTCTCTGAGAGGGGGGAGAAGAAAAAAACTAATTTGAAAGCTGGGAGTATATTGTCTTTTCCCATCATGGTTACTGTAATAGTCAGAACATTGAATTTCCATCAGCACTGAAGTAAGACGTGCCAATTTGAAACAAATTACTTTGTGATTTTTGGCTGAGGAATTCTTGTGCTGAGTTAAAACAAAGAAATTTTATGGTTTGCTCAGACTAATGAGCATTATTCTTGAACCCAAACTATTTCTTTCTCATCCTTTTGTCTTACTAAACTAACTTGTAAGGCTGACAATTTCACAAAAAGCCTGTTTTATCTCTCACATTTTTGCTCGGTTTGTCTTCCTTTTCACTATACTTAATTTTCCTACCTGCAATTTTATTAAGAGGCCCATTGAGACCCTGACCTCATTTTTCAGTAGAATATTCTGATGATATTTCATGTCAAACCAGAATTACAGTAAAGCCAGATGTAAAATGTTCAATGACTACAGCAGCTTAACTGTCACAAAGTATATGAAATGAAATTGGTAACACTTTACATTAAGGTCACATTAGTTAACATTAGTTAATGTATTTACTAGCAATAACTAACAATATATTTTATACAGTGTTTATTTACATTTCTTAACATTAATTGATTAAAATACAGCTGTTTATCAACAATCAGAAGAACCCTTATTTTAAATTGTTACAATTGAAAATACCATGAAAACTGGTCAGAGTTCACTCTTCGGCCGGAACTCGACTCGCGTATGGCCGTTACCGGAAACCAGTGATTGTGGTTTATAAATATTGATATTTGGTAACACTTTATTTTGATTGTCCCTTTTGAACATTCTGTTAACTATAAGTATCTTTGCAACTACTTGTCAACTAACTCTCATTAGAGTATAAGTAGACTGTTTGTTTAATATCTGCAAACTCTTTATTGTGATACCCCTACAACAGACACTCTACTGACTATAAGTAACTTTGCAAGTACATGTCAACTTATTATAACCAGCTAATACTCTACTAATACTATAATAAGAGTTAGTAGACATGGAGATGCAATGTTACTTATAGACAACAGAATGTGTTAAAGAGACCATCAAAATAAAGTGAAACATGATATTTTTCTTACAAAAACGTCATCACTTTGCTTCAGAACGCCTTTATGAACACCATAGAGCCTTATTGATTACTTTTATGATGGGTGGATGTGCTTTTTTTGGGCTTAAAAATCTAAGGTACCATTCACTCCCATTAAAAAGTTTGCAAGAGCCAGGATATTTTTTAATATAACTCTGATTGTGTTTGGCTGAAAGAAGAAAGTCCTGTACACCTAGGATGGCTTGAGGGTGAGTAAATAATGGGATTTTTTTTGGGGGGGGTGCAGCTTTAATGAGAATAATTTAAAATTTTAATACAATTCTTACAAATGATAACGCTTTGAAATACCCTTTTTACTCTCGTTTTCCAGAAAAAAAAGAAAAAAAAAAGAATTAAATTAAATTAAATACAGTAGAATTTGAAATTAGAAAATAGCAGTAGGTAAAATAAAATAACATTAAATCAAATTTACTGCTCACAATTGCAGTCTCAATGTGAATTCCTTGATCCACAAAGCTTGGTCCAGTTCCTGCTCGCAATAGTTTTTCCGATGTGAAGCAGGGACAGTACAAGTACAAAACCTTCTTTATGAAATTATGAAAAATAGAAAAGAAGGTAAAAAACGAGAAAAGGCAAAAAAGAAAAGACTCAACCTTGCAAAAGACAAGGCCAAAAATATAATTAGACATTCCTTTCAAAAATTTACATCAGTACGGCGGTTCAATCTGCATATAAAAAACATTCAACAGGTTTTACTTCATTTTCATCTAACTTTAGCACATTGAATTTACATAGATGTGCGAAGAGCATTTTTCAAATGACGCGCTAAGGCCTCCTCTACCAGTATCACATGTGCGTCATTAGGCCTACTCATAGCTCGAATACACAACCAAAACCATTAAAATACCATTTGTTAAAGGGATAGTTCACCCAAAAATGAAAATTCTGTCAGTATTTACTCACCCTCATGTTGTTCCAACCCCGTAAGACCTTCGTTCATCTTCGGAACACGAATTAAGATATTTTTGATGAAATCTGAGAGCTGGATCACTCCTTCGCAAAAACAAACAAAAATAACGACTTTATTTCAACTATTAATTTCCTTCTCTGTGGGCCTCTAGTCAGTTAACGTAGCGTGATTGCGTAGAGCTACGTCACACGTCCCAAATAGCACACTCCAGACTTGTGGACTTCCTCAGAGTCCACACTTTGGTCACGTCATGTAGTCCAGACCTCTATGGCATGAGTCCACGAGGGTGCATTGAGAGGAATTTTTGGGACAGACTCGATCGTCACGCCAGAAATAGGAAGACGGTCCGGTTGTTGTTATGGACAGGAGCTGCAGGTTCGGGGAAATATGCTGCCTATTGTTGCTATTGTTACATATGACTGACATGTGGTTCTATTTATTTGATGAATCATAATGCGATCGTATTATTCAGCGCGCTATTATTAGCCTATGTTTGAGACATCAACCACTGGTCGATGACCATAATGTTTGTATAAACTATAGGTAATAACTGGTAAAATGTACACCTATGTAATAAAAACCATAATAATACTTACACTTAAATATTTTCTACTCAGCCATGTTGTCCGTGGGCGAAATCTCCTCCCATCCGTCTGATTGGCCTTTCGCACGGATTCCTGTGTAGTTAACGTGTGTGGAGCCTGCATCCATGTGGGCTTCGTGGAAGACCGCTTCGAGGGTACAAAGGGGCCGCTGCAGATCACACTTCAGAGCGTTAAAATGATGAATGGGACAGCCTACGGACTCGTAGACTCAGCAAGCACGTGCAATTTAAGTCCACAAGACCGAAAGTCCACATGAAATGCGCCATTTGGGACAGGGCCATGCTCATGCATGAGAGTTTTAATGTGCACACTGGTTATTGGTCTTATACAATGTTACTTGGCTCATGATGTTAATATGCTAATGCTGCTGTTAGTGAAACATCCTACAGACAAGGCAGTGCAAAAAGTATAAGACAAATACAAGGCATTTATGGTACAGTTTAAGTATGTAAAACAAAGAATAACAACAACAACTACAATTTTAAATGAACATGTAGCCTTTGTAAAAAAAAAAATATATATATATATATATATATATAGCTGCAAGCAGCCATTACCGGGGCCAAGCGCAAGAAGCGGCAACAGATGCCATCATGGGTGGGAGTGGCAGACCAACTGCAGCAAGGAGCAATTAAACACATTTTAAGAGAACTTTGGGTAAATGGTTGAAAAATCATATATAAAGTAACTTATAAGATTATTTAATGTTTTATCACTTTTGACCTATAGGTGGCACAGTTACGAAATCGATATGATGTGGTCAGAGTGAGGTGACAAAGACAGATACAAAGTTTGGTTTCAAAATGTCAAGGCATTGCAGAGATAAAGCCTGAATAGTCATTTTGGCAGCATGCCTCAACTTTGATGCTGCGGTATACAAAAATGGTTTTGTCTATCAACACGAAATCCATAACTTTTAGTCGGCACGGTCTGGAGAAGATACGATTCGATTTTGGTGAAAATCGGACAAATGGTCTAGGAGGAGTTTGAAAAAGTAGGTATTTAATGAAAGTCAAGATGGCGGACAGGAAGTTTGGCTGACTTTGGCAAAAGTGGTATCTTTATTTTTGGCATAACCCAAGGAATAAATTAAGACCAGAGTCATTACAATAGGCATATGTTTTCAAAAGTTATTAGCATTTTTGGAACTTTAATTTTAACTTTTGACCATCAGGTGGCACTGTCTCGAAATCTTTTGAGTACCTTCAGGGGATGGATCTGGTGTCATATTCTGAGTTTCATAATGTTACAGCAATGCATTTGTTAAGTATAGCCTTTTACATCACAAAACTGTATTGAAGTCAATGGGAATTTCATGTTTTGTTCTATTATAGCGCCACCAAGAGGCAAAATCTCACCATTTTTTTCATGTGTCCTCGGAATGAGCCCATACATATGTGTGTGCCAAATTTGGTGAAAAATATCTCAATTTGCTTTGGAGTTATAGACATTTATATGAAAAAACGCATCAAAAATGACTGACACGTGACTTTTATTTAATTTTACTACCCCTTACTATAAATATTTTGGCATTTGGGTGTAGACACTTCGTTAACGAGCTATGGTTCCAAACTTCTGGCGGTGGTTTCGTCTTGATAGGACTAACGGCTTCGAAGATATCGGCAAATGTTTTTTCCAGCGCTAAATAACAACGCTACACAAACCGTTTGGCAAAACCTAGCATGTTTGGTATCTGTGGACTCGGCAAGGATTCAGGAACCTAACGAGATGACTCTCGTGAAAATAAGTCAACCACACCCAGAGTTATAAGCATTTGAAAAATACATTTTACCACTAGGTGGCGCTGTTTCGAAACTTCTCAGGCTCCTTCAGGGCATCGTACTGATGACCCATATCGAGTTTCATAACAATTCTTTCATGTGTTTAGAAAACACAGCATTTTAGCACATAATTCAAAATGGCCGACAGCCAAAATGGCCGATCTGGGAAAATTGGATATCGCTTGACTCGCCGTGACGCCCTGAATCTAACGAGACCACTTTTATGATTTTTGGACCAACCGTTCAGAATATATAAGCAAAAATAGCCATTTTCTGTATCTCCAGACCAGTAGGTGGCGCTGCGCCGAAACGCAGCATGTAGCCTCAAGTCATGCTTGTGATGACATGGAACAAGTTTGGTCTTAATACGCTAAAGCGTTGCGAAGATACAGCCTTACGACTGTTTATCAAAAACGATTTGACGAATCAATTTAATTTTAATAACTTTTTGTCAGCACTGCCTGAAGATGATCTGGTTCAATTTTCGTGCAAATCGGACAAACCGTCTAGGACGAGTTTGAAAAAGTAGCTTTTTGAGAAAATTCAAGATGGCGGCCATATTTTAATGACGAAAAATGACCTCATGGGGTGCAATCGAATCGTCATGAGCTCAGGAATCAGAGGAAACATTTTGTTGATCGGCCTTACGGTTCAGAAGTTATTAGCAAAATAAAAGTGAAACTTTGGACAGGTGGTGGCGCTAGAGAGAATGACTTAGAAACACCAAAATTTGTGTATTTAATGTTGGGACAGCCAACTGATCTGTACTCTATCAGAATGACAAACCAAAACAACTTTCCCGCAATCGGTTCTAAGGGCTGCCATAGACTCCAAGAGCGGAATAATAATAATAATAAGAACGCCAACGATTACAATAGGTGCCTCCGCACCTTTGGTGCTTGGCCCCTAATAATAATAATCACACAGCCTACCGGGCGTTAATCAATTTTGCCAGCTGAGTTGATGGTTATCTTCACCTGTATGAGTGGGCATCAGTAGCATAAGTCGCATTGGAGTGACATCAACTCCCCTCTTCGATTGATTGGCTAGAGGAGGAGCTGTCAATCTAGAACTAGTGGACCAATGGTGACGCTTAAGCCCTAATTTACATGAAACTCGAATTGCAACATTTAGAAGAGCAAGCGCAGAACATGGATAGAAGAGCAAAGAGTAAAACAGCACAAGCGTACAAAAAAATGAAATATGACCAGAAAATGCAAGAGAACACAAAGTACAGAGTAATAAAACCAAGGAAAACATAATTTTAAAGAAAACATGAACGTAAGTTTAAGTTTTGTGTAAAATATTTTTTAATGTGTTTAACGTTTTTATTCATGCTTGTTATTTTTTGATTCACGCTTATTTTATTTTGATCTGTGACCACATTGTTTGCTATTCTGATCATTTTGCATTCTTTTTTTCGGTTTATGCAATATATTTTTACATAGGTTTTAAAATGTTTGATTCAAGCTTATTATTTTTTGATCCATGGCCGTAATACATTTGGCGGGATATTGATCCCATACTAACTTCCCACTCGTCTAATTGGACCAATCTTCATCTTATTAAATTAAATAACTTTTCTAAATTAGTTTTATGGTTTTCAATTATGTATTTTCTTATTTTCTCTTCACAGATATTAATAAAATAAAATAACTGTTTTACATATTCATGAGTGTTATTATGAGTGTTACATATTCATAGGTGATGATACACAGGGCAACTTTTTGAGCAATATTGCTTGGCAATGTTGCAATCAACAGGCAACCAGGTGAGACACAGGGCCCACGACCAATCTAAATTGCCCATTTTAAATGGGAAAGTGAAAAAGCAACATTCGCTTGGCAAGATTGCCCAGCAACATTGCTCAAAAAGTTGCCCTGTGTATCATCACCTTTAGTCTTTTTTTCCTTTTTTCTTACATCAACAGGATTTCTTTAGTGACCTGGGTTACATAGTGCTGCAGTCCAGCACAGCTAAATGCCATCTGCCGTCATGCTGCATTAGTGATGCCACATTACACCAGGTGGACAAGTCTTGTGGATCACTCAATAAACTTAATTTATTGTTATTTAATACACAAAAATACGCTTTTACAGATTGTAAGCATAAATAATAAAAAAATGAAAAGTGTCACTGTCATTATAAGGGAAATGTAGGTGTGTGACAGGAAGACGAGTTAAACACATCAGTTTGTTCACCTCAGCTTCCTGTCTGGTGATTAAGCTTAAACAAAGAGCTGTTTCCCCGTCACCTCTATCGTGAGCCGGCCAATCAGAGGCCAGTAAAGAGCATTGTTTTGTTAGCCTGCATCTGCTGTGCAGCTGCTCTCTTCCCATCAGGAGATTCTCTTTTTGGCAGGTGTCATCAGCCGCCAGATGCATTAACCACCTCCCAGAGACCTGTCGCATCATTAAGCCATCAGCACATCACTGCGGACAGAGAGAAAACAGGCCATGGCAGGGACTAATCCAGCTGCAAACCTGTCCAGATGAATAATACATCGGCCCGCCAGACAAATGTTCAACTAAGCAGGAGTGGACCACCGCGCCCTGCTCGAGAGGGTCCAGAGATTGACTTCCTCCCATCAGGGCTAGTAGGCAGAAAACACTCTTCTTTGTGCTGAGCTTCAGCATGTTTGCACAGAGAGGGAGATTCTCATGGGCCGACTCCTCCTGTCTGTTTGAGCTGCACACTGATTTTTATCCTCCTCACTCACTCAGCTGTTTTTCTCTTCTCTTCTGGTTAGCTGCAGATCACATTATCCTACAACACCTGATAAGAAGTTGACTTGAGGTTGTTGAGACCATAACAGTTGTTCATAACAACAAAAAGGGCATTTTAAACATCATAGTTTCTGCACTTTTCTTGACAATCTGTCAAACTTGAGTATAATCTAAGCAAGCAGCTGACAGTGCTGTGAGCACCAGAAACGCTCCTCTTCTCTCATTACTGAGAGCTACCGCAGGATTACTGTATCAACCATTTGTCCACAACCAGGGTGAATTGATCATTTACTAACACAAATTCACCAGCAGTGCAGGAAAAGAAGATTGTCATTTGAGTAAGTATTTGACTCTGTCAGGTTCATACTAAGCATGGCTGTAACAAAGAAGGGAAGAAGTAGGCAGGAACCGGCGAACGTTCAATGTAACTTGATAGTAAAATAAACATGAAAAACAAAAGGAAAGGAAAGTGGCAGCCCCTCATGGACGATTGCCACATAAACTAAACTAAAACAACAACATAAAGTCCAGGCCTGGTCTTTTCTTGTCTTCCACTGTCATCGCTCATCTTTTTATCTTTTCCGAGCTCCTCCATGAGACTCGAGACCGGTGTTGCATGCAGGTCATACTCATTAACACTCAAGCACCACTGCTCATAGATGTAATTAAATCAGTTCATATTTAGCTAATCAATAATATGCTCAAATTAGCCATTGGTGACAAACTAACTTGCCATCAGGAAACTTTTCAGTGGTGTCAGCAGTGTTTGGGTATTTTGTGGACACAATATGTTTTAATTAACCTGTATGTTTGTTGACATCTGTTTTTCCATTATTTTATAGGAAGTATGGTCACACTTTAGATAAGGGTCCAATTCTTACTATTAACTAACTATTAACAATGACTTTTGCCTCAATAAACTCATAATTACTGCTTATTAAAGTTAGTACGGTAGTTGTTACGTTATTGGATGCAGAACATTGTCATGCAGAATAAGGTGCTAATAGGTGCTAAAGTGCTAATAAACAGCCAATATCCTAGTAATATGCATGCTAATAAGCGACTAGTTAATAGTGAGAATTGGACCCTAAACTAAAGTGTTACCAAAAGTTCAAACAGGCTTTGTTATGCAGACCCGGGCCAGTCAACAAAAGCATGCGGGTTTGCAACAACATAAGGGAAAGGACGTTGAAAGGACATTGAAAGGATGCCTGGAGTGTACATCCTGGACCATCTTCGAGGACTCTTCAGCTGACTTGCACGAACAGACAAAGGCTATCTCGGGCTACATAGACTTTTGTATGAGTGCGGTCATTCCAACTAAGACCATCAAGGTGTACCCAAACAATAAACCGTGGGTGACGAAGGAACTAAAGAACACTCTAAATGAGAAAAAGAGAGTCTTCGCTTCAGGAAGCTTACAGAATAGAAAAGATATGCAAAGGAAGGTCCATAAGGGGATCTATAAGGCCAGGTGTCCGTACAAGAATAACGTACAGAGTACCCTGCCTATGGAGAATTCAAGGGCTGCATGGACTGGTATAAAGTTGATAGCCAACGCCCCCTTTAAGACAGGGACACAAATTGACTTTATGGATGACACAGCATCCTTTGCTCTGGCCAACAACTTAAATGAACATTTTACCCACTTTGAAATAAATTACAGTGATAATGTCTCTGCCTAGCAACAGATTATGATAGACTTTGCTGGGATGGAGAGCACTTTGATCATTAAGGAGGAGATGGACCAGCGAGTGTTTGAGAGGACTAACGTACGGAAAAGCCCGGGGCCAGATAACATTTAAGGCAGAGTGCTGAAGCACTGTGCGGCTCAATTAAGTGGAATTTAAAATCTTAGTACCCGAAAAAGCCAGTGGAGTTTTTTTTTTAATTGAATGGAGGTTTAGTTTGTGAATTTGTTCGCTAGAGCAGATTTACAGAAGTCATGGAGAAGCCATGACGAGTTACCATGTAGACCAGCAGACAAAATAACCCAAGCAAGATCAGAAGAACATCCATGGGTTAAACAGCTTCATTCAAGCCATCTTCTGTTTTTTTAGCTTTATTTTTCTTTTCAGTTGAGAGTCTCGATTCTAAGTTAAGCTTTGCTGCAAAGTTTCGTTTATGCGATTCGACAGCAAAGCCCGCTTTCCAACACCTAAGACTTTCATCCATCGCCAACACACCACGTGATTGGCCGCCCAGAGACATCTATTCAGGCACGAGGAGACCGCCAAACAACGGACCCGGGAAAATCTCTTTACGTAAACAAAAGGAATCCCAAAGAAATGCACAGACAAACGCAAGATCACCTCCAGAATCTTAGCTGAACTGGTGCATTGAGATAAAATTGAATAACCCGCCTAAGAAACGATAGAAGGGTTAAATTAATGATTAATGGTTCGTTCAGGTCATGTCTTATAAGTGCATATATAAACTTGGGATGTCACTATCTCACTCTTGAACTCATTTTCTTTCCTCACTCTCTTTCTTTCTGCAACTCGTATGAATGTGTGTGTGCGTGGGTTTCTGTTAGATGTTAGTTTTAGAATAATCAATAAATTCTTGTTTATATTTGAAAGATAATTGTCTTGTGTTATGTGCTTACAGATTTAATGTCTTAAACTGCTGATCTAAGTTACCTTGCTAATAAATAGTGTTTCACTATAGTTTGGATATTTATATCCGCTGCAGAGGTTATAGTTACGGCCGCTAGAATGAACGCTGGACGAGTCATTTGCTTGACCGTATAACTGATTCTTTTAAGATTCCCTATAAATTAATTGATAATTCCTTTTGATCTAAATTGACCTGTCTAACCCAGACACAGTTACTTACTACAGTTTACTGGAGCAAGATGAAACTGAACATGGTCCAGTGTTGCATGAATTTGCTGAATGGTGTGAAGCTTCCCAGTTGCATTTGAATACGTCCAAGACCAAAGAGTTGGTCTTTAATTTTAGATGTGGGGCGACCTCACCCACTCTGACTCTGATAAAAGGAGAGGAGATAGAGATGGTGATGGAGTACAAATATCTCGGTCTTATCATTGACCATAACTTATCCTGGGATCAATGTGCTGATGCCATTTTTAAAAAGGGCCAACAACGTTTGTATTTTCTTAGGAAACTTAATTATTTTAATGTTGACAGCAAAATTCTGACTCTTTTTTCCTTTATTGAGAGTATTCTCTCCTACTGTATAGTATGCTGGTATGGATGTTCAAAAATTACCCATAGGAACAAATTGGGGACGATTGTTAAAACCTGTGGAAAAATCATTGGTAAACAACAGGTAGACCTGTACCAATTATATCTGACCAGATTGGCACAGAAGGCAGACAAGGTTTGTATGGATACAACCCATCCACTTTCAGTGGAGTTCAAGCCGCTCCATTCTGGTCGTAGATATAGATACCCTAAGGTTAGAACAAATTGAGCAAAAAAACTCATTCATTCCCATGGCAATAACCCAATCAAATAAGGTGTGGGTATGACTGGAGAATATATGTAAAGTAATGTGAAGTGGTTTCATTTATTTATTTTATTTAATTATGATATTGTGCATGTGGATAATGTTTGAGTTGTGGATGTGTTAATATGCCTGTATTGTACAACAAATTGCCTTTCGGGACATTAAAGTTTTCTTAGTCTATGTCTAAGGGTAAAAAGTAAATAGCCTAATTTCAAAATGTTAAGGTTTGGCAGGTAAGTATGGTCCAGTTAGAGTCTGCTAGTAGATGCCATGACTATGCTGTTTTGGTGGCAAAAATTCCAATTCAAAACACACTTTCAAACTAAAAATACTGTTTGTGTCTGTGTCAAAATAATTTCTTCACTTTTCTACAAACAATAAGGGGAAAAAACTCAAAATGAAATGGTAGTGTTCCCATTTTGAATTTGCTAATACCCTATCCTCTTATATATTATCAGCTATGCACTGTATTTGTTTTCCATTTTTAGTCCAGCATCTCATTGTCTTCCACATGAGCTAACCACCTCACTCCATCAGTTTCCTCATTAGTAATCAGCTGCATGCCGGTGATGTTTAATTGCTGGAATATGTCAGGATGTAATTATTGCAATCATCTCCATTAAAAAAACGGCTGCCTTTCTGAGCGAAAACGAGCCTAGTGACACAGTGATGATTCCACAGCTGTCAAAGCAGGTTTTAGTTGCCAAATCTCCGATTCCGCTCATCCTCTTTCATTATCTAAGGAATTACGCAGAGGCCACGAGGTTAACCAGATCGGATTTAGCACACTGCTGTAAGTTTCTACAAAACACGCTTGTCGCATTTTGACCAGCTTTGGACACGGGACTGGCAATTAACACTGTTGTCTAGCACATGCAAGGGAAGTTTCAGCTTTTGAGTTATTATCCAGGGATTGGTGGAACAGAAGTTCTTAGTGGAACAGAACACTGTAGAATTCTGCTTTTTTGTTGAGGTCATTTTTAACCAGTGCAGTCACTGTTATATGCAGCTCTCAAAACCATAGCAGAGGCAATAGTGACATGGGGCATGCTGTGAGCTGTTGCAATCCATCTAATCTAGGGTTCACCTTTCTCACCCTTATCCATCAGCCAGGCTTTTTGCAAAGGATACAAACAGTGGCAGGACAAAGGTTATGCTGTGAAAACACATGAGAATGTTTGCAAATGTGCAATAGACTAAGTTTCTCTCGGACGAAATGTCATGGGTTGTTTATTTCTCATTGTCACAGAGTCAGCCACACCGTCACAGCCCCAATCACTACCCAATCACTTAGACCCGCCCAGTCGTTCACAATCACCAGAGTACTGACTCACTGCACCCTGCACTCCCTCATCAACACAGCATATATATTCACAGTTTCGGTCTCGTCGCAGTATACACTGCTTTCTGTCAGACTCCTTACCACTCTACTCACCTGAGATCGTCTCGTCCTGTATCCAGTCTTTCTTCCATCTGTCATCCTGATCCAGATCACTTGTCTTCATGTTCACTCATCATCTGCACAGAGAATCCACTTCAGTCATCACCAGCTAAGTCCCCACCATCATTTAGCAAGTCACCATCCGCTCACCATCGTTTGGTTCCCGCTGTTTCACTATCACTCTGCTTCAATAACACTTTTTGCACTTTAACACCTGTTTGTCTCCTTCTGTGTTGTGACACTCATCATATGGTTGATAAATCACTCGGATAATTCTTTCATTCAGAGTCTTCAGCATCTCAAAGTACGTTTTAATCCTTTTTATCCAAAGTCCTCAAAGCCTTCAGAACAGCTGATAACATAGCATATTGTAATATATTATCTATTATAACCTGGGAACTGTTGAATGCCTTGTTCAAAGTTTAAATGGACTTTGCTCATATGCTTTATGGTTATCACGCTCATGTCTTGTTTAGTTTCAATATCTTGTTCTGTTTCTTTTTCCCTGTCACCATTAGCCTGAAATTTTTTCATAGTTGGTAACGTCTCGGTTATGTATGTAACCCTCGTCTGAGCTGTCTGTTGTGAGGCTGGCACGGATGAAGGACTCCTACTTAACACAGGAATATCAGGGTACACTGGGAAGCATATCTAAGTGGAAATATGCAAACAGTGCCTGCCCGCAGGGAGGACTTATAGAATACACTTATGACCCGCGAGCGGAATGCAAATGGATAACACTGGGGTATCCAGGACCGCAGGGTGTAATCTTTCGAACCCCAGGGGGGGCAAGGTGGCTTCCCAAGGGAAAGACTCATGCTCAGAGAGGCTTACAGTGGAAATACACATGTAGGGGTCACCCAAGGGGGGAACCATGCACGTGGAGGCACCTAGCCAAAACGAAGCTGCCGCAGGCATAGACTCTGGCGTTGACATCAACAGTGCTGGAGGAGCTCAGGGCTTCTTGGGGAAGATTGTAGAATCTTGTGAATGTGTTGGGTGTCACCAAGCCTGCAGCTCTGCAGATGTCTGTTAGAGAGGTGCCATGCACTAGAGCCCAAGAGGAAGCCACACTCAAGGTGGAGTGTGCCTTCGCACCAAGGGGACATGGTCAACCTTGCTGCTTGTGTGCCAAAGCAATGGCGTCCACTATCCAGTGAGTCAACCTTTGCTCGGAGAAAGCCTTTCCCTTTAGCTTCTCACTATTACATACAAAGAGCTGGTCTGAGGTCCTGAAACACTGCGTTCTGTCGACGTAAGCACGGAGGGCGCATACTGGACAGAGCAGTGCCAAGGCTGGGTCTGCCTCCTCCAGGGGCAGTGCTTGCAGGTTTACCACCTGGTTTCGAAAGGGAGTGGTGTGAACCTTGGGTATGTATCAAGGCCGGGGTCTCAGGATCAAATGAGAATAGGCCTGCCCGAATTCCAGGCACGCTTCGTCAACCGAAAATGCCTGCAGATCCCCTATCCTCTTGATGGACTTACCTTCAATTGCATCATGATGTGCGACGATAGCGGCAACATACACTTTGAGGGTGAAGGGAGACAGCCTTCACTCCAACCCTTCTTGCAGGAAGGAAAGCACGACACAGATCGGGCATTTCCTGGGGTCTTCTCGGCTAGAAGAGCACCAGGTGACGAAGAGGTTGCACTTCAACACATAGGTGTGTCGAGTTGACAGGGCTCTAGGGCCCTCTTCTTGGGTACAATGTTATATACTTCTTGGGTACAAGCCGGTCTTCATTTCGGCTAGAGGGGCAGTCTCTCGTGAGCCAGTGGCACATATTGTAAAGCTCCAAAAACTGAACCACAGACGTACCCAAGATGGGGCAGCGAGGCGGAATGACCGGCCCAGGTGTGGGAGGCGGAGCGTCCCCCCCACATCTGGGCCGGTCATTCCGCCTCGCTCCCACATCTGGGCCGAACTGAACCTGACAGAGGAGGCCAGGGAAGGACCAGCGTTTCACTGGGGCCTGTTCTGTCAGGGGTCTGGCAACAGAGGGGGACGAGAGTGGCGAGGCTCGTAAGCAGCACGCACTGCCATCCGCATCCTCTGGGGCCTCAGAGATTGGAATGTCAGTTCTTTGGAAGAAGAGGTTCTCCCCTGGCCCTCCACCGGGGGAAGGAGTGGCCCTGCAACCACTTCCTGGAAAGAACTGCAACCCATCTTTGAGCTGCCCATAATGGGAGCGCCGCATCACCTGGTGTTCGGCAGACTGCGGGCTTATACAGGCTGGGGCGCCTTCCTGCGACTACCTCCACAGCACGGCCCGGGTGAAGGCTGCTGCGGGAGGGGCGGAAGTCGCAGGAGGGCACCCTCTGAGGCATCTGAGTCGGCGACTGGGTGGCAGTTTCGGGGTCAGAACATGTTTGATCGCCTCAGTCTGCTTCTGGGCGGCCGAGAACTGTTGGGCAGAGTCCTTGACAGCGCCGCTGAAGAGGCCAGCCTGGGATATGGGGGAGTTGAGGAAGCGGGTTCGCTCAGCCTCATGCATATCAACTAGGGTTTACCCAGAGATGTCTTTCCTGGACCACCCATGTGGACATTACCTGACCCTCCTGACCCAGCTCTTGCATGAGCCCTGAATCAGCCCTACCCTCGTGCATGTCAGTGAGCACCCTGGCCTGGTAGACCTGAAGGATGGCCAAAGCATGCAGGTCTATAGGTCTTTGCCATCAGAGTAGACAAAAACCTACAGGCATTGGAGGGGTGCTTAGGGTCACCATGCCAGGCGGAGGCACTGTGGGGACACAGATGTGTTGCCACAGAACATTCCACGGGGGGAACCCCAGTGTATCCTTTGGCCGCGGCCTCTGCGAGGGAAGAGAAGCGGAAGATATGCTGAACAGTCGCGAAAAGTAAAAGGAGACTCCCACGATCTCATGACCTCTTCATGCATGTCCGTGAAGAAAGGAATTGAGGGCGGGACATGGCGCAAGGTTCCACACAAGCCCGATGCCCCCTGTCGTGGAGAAAATAGATTGGGGTGTGGATGAGGGGACTCTAGGGAGGACATTGCTCTAGTGAGGTCATTGAGTCTCGACCGTAACATTGAGATGGTCATGGTCCCACAATGAGAACAGGACGCATTCACGAATGCTGCCTTGGAGTGATCTAAGCCCAAACACGACAAGCAGCATGCATGCCCATCAGCAGAATCAATCTGACTATCGCACCCAGAAATACACTGGCTAAACATCTTTAAAATGACGTGCCACGTGAAAGCTCTTTTTGTGAGAGGAAAGCTTGCAGCAGTGCTGAAGCGCCCAGGGAGAAACACACACGCTGTTGCAGACCACTGCACAGATCAGCAGGCAGGAATGTGAAACTCACTGGAACACGCCGTCACACCAACACCAACTGGAAGCTGCTCGTCTCTAAGATTCTTGAAGATAATCAGAGAATAGGCTGCAGGAGGGAAGAGGACTTATTGGCTCCGAAGCAGAAACATACCTGCGTGTTGCCAGCGTACTTCCTTATATACCCATGAGGTGGGGGAGAGTTACGCTATGCAAAATTCTGCAGACCCATGGCATTTCCTTGCCATTGGCTAATTTTTTAATACTCAAAGTTAATAGGCTTTCTAAGCAAAGCCCCATTCGTCGGCACGACGTACCTCGTAGTGATTACGAAAGGGAACCACAGTTGCGTTACGTTACATTAGGCAAGTGCTCAGCTGCTGGCGAGTTGATCGGAAATGAAGCAATCTAAACCCTCTGGTGCACAGGGATGAAAATGGAGAAAGGAAGAAGATAAAAAGAAAGCCCAGTATAGAGGTAAGTCTTCTCATCTCAGCTATTAAGGTGTCAAACTAAATAAATTTACTTAGTATTATCACCTAATATTGGAGGTTCATTGCTGTCACTAATCTATCACTAGCTAGTTACTACCTATGACAGTAGCTTCTGTTGAAATACGCTTCTCTAAATTAAAATTACTTAAGACCTACCTTAGGTCAACGATGAGTCAGGAACACCTCAATGGGCTTGCACTGATGAGCAGACCCGTCGCCAGACCTCAGTCTTAAGGGGGGCATATGAAATGGGGGGGCACAATTATTATTAGCCTACAGTATGTATATTTATAATAGTATATAATATTATATAATATATAACTCTAGTCGCGCAGCACGTAATCATCCCGTTAAACGTATAACCAACAGCAATATGACCAGGTAGCCTAGCCTACACCACATTACACAGAAGCAATGTAATGAATATCCATAAAACACTTGACTACACAACATATTAGATGTAACACAAGAAGCATCTCTCAAACATTGCATTTTAAAGCAGTCAACAGAGGGATATGCATTGCCATGACACACACACACATACACACGCATGCAAATACACTCGCACAGATACTTTGAGTGGAGGCAGCGCTCACTCCAGTCCCAGTACAGCGGGAGGTAGCGTTTCTCCGAGCAGAACTTCCTCATCAAAGTATCATTCCACTCGGAAGGAACTGAAGTGAGTAAGCAGGCGAAAACTCGTTTTGAAACAGCTTTCAGAAATGCGCGGTAACTGTTGAGCGGCTTAGTTGTATGTCACGTACGTAGCCTAACGTTGTTTTGTAAGACCGTGATAGGCTGTTGCAGTGTAGATTCCCATCAATCAAACTAAATCACACCATTGTTTCTTTATATTTGTAATATTTTAAATAGGGCTGCAACTAATGATTATTTTGATAATCGATTAATCGGACGATTATTTTTTCGATTAATCGATTAATTCGGATAGAAATTAAATTAGATTTTTTTTTTATTATAACTAAATAAAACCGTAAATCAGGGTATTTATGTGTAAAAGTGTACTTTAAAAAGTGCAAAAGCCACACATTGAGTTTTACTAATATCAATATTTGCATTGTTTTTAATGATAATTGCTGATGGCAAGTTGACAAACATGATTATTGTTAAAAAAATGATATCCAACATATTATGTTTTAACACATTTTTTGTTAAAACAAATTTACACAGACATGTTGTTCAGATGTGAATATCTGAACTAAAAACAAACTAAAAACATCTAAAATATATAATTCATTTAATTTTTATTTAAAATTAATTATATATAAGGAATATAAGGATAAAGAATATAAAATATATTATATATAATATATAAAAGAATAATATAAGGATAAATTGATTAAATAAATATAGAAAGACTGAAAACAATTGTGTGAACGTAGAGCCGCAGTAGATCGCGTTTGAAAAACAATTAAAACTTAGTAGACAAATGCTATAAAAAGAGAACGGAATGGAGGTAACGTTACCCAGCAAGCTAACAGGCTTGAGTAAAGGACAGGAGAAATTATGCATTAGTGCACAAGCATTCGCTGAAAACCACTGAGTACAGTGACTAAAAAACAATATTTTACTGCTGCTGTTATTAACTGCCTTTATATTTAGTGCTTCGCTTTGTAAAGACCGTTTTAATTTAACCTATTTCTGCGGTAGCGCTATTTTAATCCATCACTTACGTTGCGAGCGAACTGATTGCGCAACCTGATGCTCGAGACAAAATACAGACATTCCAAGATCCCGGAAGTCCCGGGAGTCTCCCGCATATTGATTGCGGCTCCCTGATGCCCGCGAATTAGTTCAAACTCCCGAAATCTAGAGCGCGCAAGCAAGAGCGCGCATGCGAGACAGAAGAGACTGCTCCAAACCGTGTAGCGCGCGCGCTCGGCAGAGCCCCTGAGGGAGAGAGACCTTGCGTGTGTGTGCGTACCAGTAAACGCTCCCCGTGACTTAAGCAGACCAACTAATCGATAATGACATTCGTTGACAACGATTTTCATAATCGATTATAATTTTAATGATAAAGAATGCAACATTAATGCAACACAAAATTAGCAAATATGATAATATTAAAATTAAAATTAAATTATCTGTGCCTCAAGTGGGGGGGCACAAGCATTTTTTTGGGCGGGCCCAGCCCCCTATGGCCCGCCCATAGCGACGGGCCTGCTGATGAGCATCAACCAAGAGGTCTCAAGTAAAATATCATTTGATGATACCATCAACGAATTTGCCATTAGTAAGTCCAGATGAGTCAAATTTTAATGCTACGTCAATTTTGAAGGTGAATAGAAATGCCAGAAACAACTGATCATATTTTTATTATTTGAGATAGGGATAGAACTACAAGAACTGCAATCTTTAAATTTTTTTTTGTGTTACAAAACGTCTCAGGTTACGTATGTAACCCTGGTTCCCTGATAGGGAACGAGACGCTGCGTTTGAGACGCGATGGGAACGCTCTGCGTGATTACGTCGTGAAGCACGTGTAAAATCAGTCCAATGGAAGCCCACTACGACATAGGTGACGTCATAGACCAGGAAACTATATAGCAGCCCTGAAATCAGACCGCGACAGCTTCTGAAAAACCTGAAGCAAGCCGAGTAGAATGGCCCGCACAGCCATAGGTGAAGGCTGTCCCGCCGCTTCATAAGCCAATGAATAGCCTCGACTATCCATTTACTCATCACCTGTTTAGATGCAGGGCATCCTCTCCTGAGTGACCCAAAACAAACAAATAATTGCTCAGATTTACGCCACATAGAAGCTCTGTGAATGTAGGCATCTAAAGCCCGGACTGGACATAACAGGTTAAGATGTTCCTGATCTGGGGTATTAAAGGGAGGAGGATAAAAGGCCTGCCGCACTATTGGGCCCCCAACATTTAATGGGACCTTAGGAATATAACCCGGTCTAGGGTAGAGGAATGCTTTCACCATACTAGGTGCAAATTCCAGACATGAAGGAGCAACCGACAGAGCATGTAAATCACCAATTCGCTTGATAGACGAAATAGCAAGGAGAAATATAATCTTTAGAGTGAGGAATTTTTCTGAAACCTCCTCGATGGGCTCGAAGGGAGCCAAGGCCAGACCCTCAAGTACAATGGCCAAATCCCAAGCCGGTGCTCTAGATTGCAGTGCAGGCCTGAGCCTCAATGTGCCACGGAGAAAACAAATAATAAGAGGATCTCTCCCAAGAGAAGAAGTCCCGAGAGGGGTGATAAGCAGATAGAGCCGCTACGAACACCTTTAAGGTGGAGGGAGATAATCCAGCAGAGAAACGGTCTTGAGGAAATCGAGAACTGTACCAACTGGGCAGTTAACAAGATTTAAAAAACGTTCTCCACGCCATGTAGAGAACAGATTCCATTTCAATGTACATAGTTTTCTCGTGGAAGGAGCTCTGGATTGAAGGACGGTCTCAACGACCTCAGTCGAGAGACCGGATTCTATGAGCTGGGCCCCCTCAGAGGCCAAGCCCACCGTTTCCACAACTCCGTTTAACCCTTTTCTATTATGTGCAGGACCCATAGAGAAATATTTGGCAGAAGTTTCCACGCTGCCAGCAATTCCGATAAGGGAACCAGTCTCTCGAGACTGGCCTCTGGATTTGATTGAACAATCATTTCGGCGCCCTGAAGCGGCGAACCGGCAGGGAACAACCGAACTGACCGTTCTACAACCCTCCTCAGAGGATTGCACGGGAACGCTGACACCTCGGCGCCCTGAAGCGGCGAACCGGCAGGGAACAACCGAAGTGGCAGCGCTGCGACCCTCCTCAGAGAGTCGCACCCCAGCAGAACTCCCGGGAGCATTGATAACGGGGGGAATGTGTACAGGTGCAGCCTCGGCCACACCTGCACCATAGCATCCAGTCCGAGAGGAGCTGGATATGTGAGGGAAAACCATAGCGAAAAGATCGACCTGAGCTTGACCAAAGATTTCCCATAGGAGCTCCACCAGAGATCGTCAGTGTGTTGTCCGGACCCTCCGCCGAGCGACCACTCATGATCACTTCCGACTTGTGAGGGAAGCATCCGTCGATAGCATAATGCGTCGACAATAAACCCCCAACACTGGGCCTGGGCGAGGAACCAAGGTTCTTCCACATGACCGAGTCACGTAGGCATAGCCGCGTGACCTTGATCATGTGAAAACGGATTTCCCCTCAGAGAAAACCCCATGGTCCTGAGCCACCACTGCAGGGGTCTCATGTACAGAAGGCCAAAAGTAATTACGTTGAACGCAGCTGACATGAGACCCACAGTCTGAAACTGTTTCACAGTGAGTGACTGGCCTTGATACACCCATATTACACCTAGAAAAGTGGTCCTCTGAGCTGGGAGGATCACACTCTTCTGGCGTTGAGTGGCAACCCCAACATCTTTAAATGAGACAGAACGACATCTCGATGCCGAACTGCCATATGCTCAAATTGAGCTAGGATCAACCAATCGTCGATATAATACAATACGCGAATGCCCTGGAATCTCAAAGGAGCCAGAGCTGCATCCACGCATTTTGTAAAGGTGCGGGGTGATAAACCTAGGCCAAATGGAAGAACCCGATACTGGTATGCTTCGCCCCATTTTTAAAGCGAACCTCAGGAACTTCCTGTGATGAATAGATACTTGGAAGTACGCGTCCTTCAAGTCTATTGTTACAAACCAGTCCTCGGACTGAATCTGTGATACAATCTGTTTGAGTGTAAGCACTTCCTGCTCCATAACCAGAGCCTGCTGTGAGTCCACTACTGTAGGGAGGACCCCCTGAAATCTGGCCGGGCGAGAACCGCTGTAACCCTTTTCTATTATGTGCAGGACCCATTGAGAAATATTTGGCAGAAGTTTCCACGCTGCCAGAAATTCAGATAAGGGGAACCAGTCTCTCGAGACTGGCCTCTGGATTTGCTTGAACAATCATTTCGGTGCCCTGAAGCGGCGAACCGGCAGGGAACAACCGAACCGACCGTTCTACAACCCTCCTCGGAGGATTGCACGGGGACGCTGACACCTCGGCGCCCTGAAGCGGCGAACCGGCAGGGAACACCCGAACTGGCAGCGCTGCGACCCTCCTCAGAGAGTCGCACCCCAGTGGGAGCCGAGGAGAAACGATTCCTCAAAACCGTCCCTCCTTTTATTTTTTATTTTTTCGACAGGACTTCTTGTCTAAGCTTTAATTAGAGATGACGACAGTCCTCTTTTTATTTAGATCTTGCCTACCTCTAACAGCTTAGTTCCTACGACCCTCCTCGGAGGATCGTAGGAAAAAGCAGGCACCTCGGCACCCTGAAACGGCGAACCGGCAGTGAGACCGAACTGAATGCTCTACGACCCTCCTCGGAGGATCGCATGGGGACGCTGACACCTCGGTGCCCTCAACGGCGAACCGGCAGGAAACAACCGAACTGGCAGCGCTGCGACCCTCCTCAGAGAGTCGCACCCCAGAGGGCGCCGAGGAGAAACGATTTCTCAAAACCGTCCCTACCCCGGAGGGGACCACCCTTAGAAGCCTGATAGCCTCAGCATCAGGTCTTCTTCTTTGCACTCTATGCCAGTTTAAGGAACATAGATTGGTGAGGAAGAAATCTCTGGAACGCCGCTGAAAGGTTTAGTTTTCTTGAAAGCGGAGCGTCCAGAAGAACAGACATTTTTATATTTCTTTTTCTTTATTTTTATATCAGAAAAACGTATACATATAAACATATATATATATATATATATATATATATATATATATATATATATTCTCGAATAGAGTCAATGCTGACATCCTCACATTCATCTATGTCCTTAAATACTTTACCCACCAGTAATGCCTCATAAAATTTATTTATTATTAAAGATGGCTGGTGGGTAACGTCGGGGTTAAAAATGATGACGCCGACTCGGGAGAGAGAAAGCTCGCAAGCGTCTCTATAATCCAAGGCATTGTCATACCATGATACTTAATACCCATAACATTACTCTAGTTAAGACGTTTGGGTATTAAACACATAAAATAGAAACCGGTTTATTCCACGATCTCGACACCTCAGTGTGGAGATAGGGAAAAACCAGTAGTCCCCGACGAGGAGGCTGAGATACAGAGTTTTCCTGTTTTTTTAGATACATTTCATCTAATAAACTCTTTTTATTTTCACTCTCATAATGTTCAGCTGTCCAGTAAACATTTAACTAGCAACAGCATTAGAAAAACCTCCTTTAAAAAGCTCATCTTTACTCAACAGAGTTATGAGCTGCCCATTTATTGAAAAATCAAACATCTGCCTTTATCTTAATACTTTTATTTGTTTTGTTCACTTTTTCTTAACAAAACACTAACGATACCAATTCCTCGGAACTGGAAATCGCAGCACACTGGATCTGCAGGTGAAAGCTAAGATAGGGCGGTGCCCGTCCCAACCCACGCTGTCAGATCCGTTTGCGAACCCCAAAATGCGAGTCGCCGCCGTATCTAGGTAACAGCGGGACCCGCGCGGGTAGCGCGAACCGAACCATTCTCCTCAGAGAACGATCGGCGAGAGCGGAGCGTATTCATAGATAGACTCATACAATGCACACAATCAGCCCCCTCGAGGACTGACTGGGCATGCTCCACTCCCAAACAAGCAACACAAAGCTGATGTGTCTCCCCACCCGTAATATAACGAGGGCAGGGAACAACACACCGTCTATAATCTTGCTTGCTCGCCATAATAATGATAGATTGGGCTTGACCGACAACAATAAATAGACAAGAACAGATATAAAGAGAGCGCATGCTGAAGGTGCATAAGCTGTCGCGGTCTGATTTCAGGGCTGCTATATAGTTTCCTGGTCTATGACTGTACCTATAGTGGGCTTCCATTGGACTGATTTTACTAGTGCTTCACGACGTAATCACGCAGAGCGTTCCCATCGCGTCTCAAACGCAGCTCGAGTTCCCTTGAAAGGGAACTCAATCTTGCCTAGGGAAACCAAAGGGCTAGAGCTGGACATGACACAGTTTACAACTGAAAACAGAAAACTTTTAATGCGCTCTGGCTGTTTATTTACACAACAGTGTTTTGGTGGCCTAGAATCCAAACTTTGAAATAGGTTTCAACCCCTCAGTTCTTTTTGTTCACAGTTCTAGGTGTTATATATTTATATTTATCATTATTTGGATTCATACCCAGCTCTGTGACGATGGTTTTATCATCAGTATATCATAGAAAAACACTTTGGACAAAAACTAAACAGTGACCTCATACAGATTTGAAGCATTATGACTTCAGTGCATTTCCAAAGTAAATTTCATCATGCCTTGTTTTTGTAAGCTGCTGGTAATTATGGATTCCGAAAAGATCAGATTAATCAGGTTTCTGTTGCATAACTTTAGTTCCCACACTAATACTTTTATCTGCCCAGTCTCAAAAAAAGAAGGAAAAGTAAATAGAATTTTAAAATGTGACGGGTGCTTTGAAATGCAAATATTTCGCTAATCAAAAAAGGTGTGTGCTTGGTAATAGATTAAAATATTGTTTTAAATGTCATTTCCAGTGGGGGATATCAAATACTGATCTTTAATTAAAATGCTTTAAATGTTGAGGCATTGATTTGGGCCACAGTGAAATGTCTATATCAGTCAAACAGACCAAGATGCGTTTACATAGAAAGTTTATTCTGACATTACAGCGTATAATATACTGTACAAAGAGTAGCATTTATCACTTCAGAAGACAGACATGGATTCTGCACCTACAAAACACTTCACAGATTTCTTCAGAATTTGAACACCCATCATTCATGTATTCATTTTGAAATACTAAAGCTAATTTAATGATTTCAGCATTGTATAATTTGCTGTTTAAAAAATGTATGATGTTTAAATCTATTTCACAGAATTTCCAGAAAGCTGTGTTTTAAAGCACCATTTACATTTGATGCAAGCATTAAGGATTTAAAAAAAAAACACTTTTTGTTCAATTATTCAAAACACAGACTTATCCAAGCACTAAATCAAGGCATAGGTGTCCCATGACAACATTATCAAATACTTTTAAAGTGTTTTTGAATATAAATGGGTTAAAATGGATTTTTTAAGGAAGTGTGTAGATACTAGGAATGTTGCTAAGTAGAAGTTTATTGAGGTTTATCTTGCATGAAATGTCACAGTGGCAGTGTTAATCACTAGCTGTGCTTATGTCTAGTTAAATGAATGCCATACAATTTTACACATTTCAGAGCTCGCACACCCTCTAGCAGTGATAGTTTACACACAAGTGTCAGCAATCCAAAAGACTTGAGTCACATGGGAGGATTGTGCACAAGATGAATGATATGAGTGTGGGAATCACACGCTGAGCCTGAAATCACAGGGTTTTAGATCTGCCGACAAGCATTCCTGACTCGATAATGCAGGGGAGATTGTGAGGTGGAAACTTACTTCTGCTTATTATGTGAAAGCTTACAGTCTGATAAAAAAAAAAAAACTCTATTAATATTACAAACTAATATTTAAGGATCTTTAAGGTTCAGTTGTTTTGTATAAAAATATATATTCATCATTTTTATATGAACAGTTTTATGTAAAACATGTTGGGGTGATTCTTGTTTGATCATTATCTAACATCAGGTCAGAGAAAATTTGCATTCCGCTTTGAACACTTTTAAAGGGTGATGAAATAAAAGCCTAAATTTCATGCAATAGACGGGGGAAAAACACATTAATAGCTTTAATGTATATTCCATTTTATGCATATGCACATAGTCCAAAAGCAAAAGCTATATTGTATTAATTTGTGAATGTGAATTCAAGTGCTCTAATTTACATGTTTACACGTGGGTTCAATTCTTCCTACACTAGAAGAACTTTGTGAGAAAACGGCAACCTATAGTGCTAATGGTCAGCTTCTAAAATGTTTATCTTGCAACTTTCAAAACTTTAAACCCACCTAATACACTGATATATTGATCTGTCTACTTAACTGTGACATTATAAATCTAACATGTAGCTACCAAACATGGACTGTTGGCTGCCCTTGGGGTTGTTGTTTGCAACATAGAATCCCTTTTACACACTCATATATTGTTGTAAAGGGCACACAAGGTTCTGATATGAAGGATCAGCTATCCTGTAATTTTCTTTTACAGGTTTGAATAGGAATAGGTTTGATTGGTTTGAATAGTTTCCTAAGACTGTATGCTGCTAACTGGGTGCTAATGGTTGCCAGATTTCCAGAGGAGTTTGAATGCTAGCCTGCTGTCAGTCATTCTTCAGACATGGCCAAACCACTGCAATCGCTGTTTCTGAATCTGCAACGAAGATGAAGGTGGAGATGTTGGTTCACTTCCACAGGCACTAATTGATGGAACCAAAGCCCACGGTTGCTTGACCAGTTCGAGTGTGGACCTCTGCTGTGGTCGCTACTTTCTTCTCTTCTTCTCTCGGCGAAAAGAAGAGAAGAAAAGATTCTTCTTCACTCGGCGGCCATCAAGATGAATGATGGCCGCCGATACATCTTTTGTACTTGTTCTTGTCCGCATTAATCTTGAGACCGTATGACTGGGCGACGTGGGCGATATCATAGAGGATGTCTGTGGCCTCGGCATCGTTGGAGGCCAGTATGGCATTGTTGTCAGCGAACATTAAATCTGTCATTAAAATTGTCCTCATAGTACCGTGCCTGTTTTGGAATGCTTTTCTCATTATGGCATCCATTACGATGTTGAAGAGGAGAGGAGAAGCCATTTAACCCCTAATATTAAATGCATGTTATTCATTAGATTTGCTCTCTACTTATTCATATAATGACACCATAATTAAAAACTATGGACTATGGAATTGAAACATGCAATGAATATTATTGTATTAATATTTAGTCTGATAAACATGTTCAAAAAAATGACATGCAGTAAAACCAGAAAACTGTAATGTGCTCTCTTTTATGTTGGGATTTGGTGAAACATTTTCATATGTTAGATTTCATATCTTGTACACCAGTCTTGGATAATGAAAAAGCTCCCCCAACATAAGAAAAATAAATTATTTAATTGCATTTAGCTATTTAGTGTGCAGCTAATAGTTTTCTGAAACTAAAAAACATTATTTGACAACATTATACATTACACACAACAGTGTGTGTGTGTGTGTGTGTGTGTGTGTGTGTGTGTGTGTGTGTGTGTGTGTGTGTGTGTGTGTGTGTGTGTGTGTGTGTGTGTGTGTGTGTGTGTGTGTGTGTGTGTGTGTGTTGTCAGGCTGGTCCCTGTCCTCAGAGGCCCTGTCTTTCTTGCTGATTGAGAGGAGCAGGAGCTTTAATTAAGATAAATAGGCTGTGCTTAGTCATCTGTTTAATACCAGGCCTGGAAAGTGAGTGCTTTATCCTCTTACATGTTTACAGAGGTAGTAGGGAATTATTGTTTTGGAGATGAAAAAGAAAATCCCATTAGCTGCCAACTTTTTGCATTTCATCTAAACTTCATTAAGACAATGGGACCATTGCAACCGAAAAATAGATTATAATGATTTGATGAGTACTCTAGGTAGGCATACGTTTTCATTTTCTCTTGGTGTTTCAATAGCTCTGGTTGTGCCTTTGTCTTATTGTTCACATTAGAAGTAATGAGCTTAATGTGATGTAGACAAGGAGGACATGTTGCTGAATCAACATCTTTGTTGGTCCTGAAAGTATATTTTCAACTGCTAATCAGGTTTTATGGGTTATGTTTATATTTAGGCAGGTTAGGGATGTAGTGTCTGCACCATGTGGGACATTTTTGGTTTGTCACAATGTTTTATTGTAGTATGCACTGTATTAATCATACTGACCCCAAACTTTTGGATTGGCATGTTTGTGTATATTATATTATATCATATTATATTACATTATATTATATTATAATTGATATTATATTATATTATATTATACACCATATGTGTGTAGTTGTATTAGTATTAACATTTGTATATAAAATTATTTTATATGCCAACTGAATCCCTGGAAAATTATGTAGGGTTAGGGTTATTTATTTTACTGTAGGTTTTAGGTTCAGCTTTTAGTTAATTAATATTCCGAGATTTTGTGCTTATTTAATGCTTTCTGTGCAGACAGGCTCAAGCTGTTTTGGCATGATGCAGCATGTGATGGTGTAGGCACGGGAATGGTGCTTGGCTTATGATTGTTATGAAAAAATGCTGAATGCGTTAAATTACACATTATTGAATGTGTTAAATCACATTGTGCAGATTATTAACTCAACTAAAACATAAAACATATTGTTGTAATAAAAGAGTTTAAATGTATGGTCCCTTTACTAGCAGATACTGTAGATTCTGTGTTAGCAGAGCGATTACCTCACGCAGACACACTAAAATGACAGAAACTGTTCTGCCTTTAATGTTAAAACGGAGTCAGACAAAGATGGAGAGACTCAAGAAGAAGTGACAACATGTAGAATGCAACAGGACGTCTCTGAATGGTTAGTTGATGAATTTATGTTGCTGATGTGGAGTCAACTATATTCAATTAGGATATTCTGTCATGATAATCTATAAATCGCTCATATAGGAACTGTTGTGAGATGCACACAGAGTGACTTTCTATTGCATGTGAAAAGAAAGATGCTAAAGTTTGAGCTGACTCACAAATACACTCTTATACAACAACTTTTCCTCTACTCAACATGGACTGCGTGTTCCCGGGGGCGGGGTTTATGTACATTTTAGGTTTGCTGATGTCACTAAACCTAGAAAGGAATGTCGTGTAGTCCCTACCAGCCGTTTTTTTGTAGTCCTTTTCTTTAAAAGCAAATATCTCCCTTTGCTTTGAACTTTGAGCGTTGTAACTTTGCAGATGTTGTTTATGCTCAAACAGCAACATTTCACACTTGCTAAAGTTAGAAAAGTGAAATCATACTTTACCACCCCTTTAAAGGTCCAATAGGTGAATCTCTACAGAAAAATAGTTTGTTATGTTGGTAGAAAGTCTCCTCATATCCTGATAGCAATCACTATGTTAAGCGGTCTAAATGTATTTTTATATATATATAGTTTGTGGGAGGCGTAGCCAAAATGTTTTTTTCAATCATTACATTCGATCCGAATGAACTGATACCATGTGTTCCCTGACAGTCAACGTGTGTTTGCATATTACTGCGCAGCCTCTTACGCCAGACATCTTACGTCATTAGAGTGTTTCACATACACTGTGCAGACAGAGCGAGAATGGCAGGCAAACAGTTGTTTACGTTTGTTATTGTTGTACTGTTACTCACTGTACTGTAAAGTTTCGTACCAGTAAATGACACATGATGTAATCCAATAATGCTGTCTCTGGTCGTCTCGCTTCTGGTCTGTGCTCTTGCATGTGTTTTGGAGGAGGCGTGGCTTTGGATCGTATGCTTTCAATGCTAGGAGGCTAAAGTTAGCATTTCCCAGATCACCAATTGCACCTTTAATTCCATTAAAACTTAAACACTAAAACATATAGACTATGTCACTAATATTTAATTATAATACTATAATTCGTAATAACCAGTGTATGATTGTTTAGATGGCTCTTAAAGCATTAAATGTATCTATGTGTGTATGTATGTATAGCTGTGTCCCAATGTGAAGGCTGCGTCCTCCGAAGGCCGCATTTGAAGGCCGATTGGCCGGATTTGAAGGCCGATTGCGTCACAGCGGCGCGACGAAGGCTGTCCCAATTCAAACACTGCGCCCTTCGAAGGCCGCATTCTAAAGCAGATTGCGTCACAGAAGTGCTAAGAAGACTGTCCCAATTCAAACTCTGAACGCTTGGAAGGCCAATTGCGTCACCGCGGCGCGACTAAGTTTAGTATGTCATTCAAATGCGACCCCAAATGCGCCCTTCGTTTCTCGGACAAACGAAGTGTACAAAAATGGACACTTTGCGGCCTACGCTTCCCCAGAATTCATAGCGCGCCGGTGACGACGCGACTCACGCGAGTTTATTCGAGTTTATTCATTGCCATTTATTTAGAGAATGGCAGGTATTAGTTGTGTGGTGACCGAGGAATTCAGTTATAAATGTAAGTATTGTGAATTAATTTATTAAAATAACTAGCGAAACAATTGTTAAAGGCATAAATATGGATCAAGCCCTGAGTTAAATGAAGCAAATACTAAAGTACAAAATGCTTTTCTTGCTTAGTTTTTTGGTCTTGTTTATATTATACATTTTAAAAAAAGCTTTTAGGCTACTAGACAAGCAAAAGTTATTGTATTGTTTTGGGGGGGAAAAACTAAATTAAGTGAGCTTTTGCTTAAAATAAGCAAAATAATCTGCCAAATGGTGTAAGTAAAATAATCTTGTTTTCTGTTTGATTTAAGATTATTTATCTTAACCCATTAGCAAATTATGTTATTGTTTTAAGCAAAAACTCATTTAATTTTAAGTTATTTTCCCCCAAACCAAGAAATGCTTTATTTGTCCTATAGGCTAAATGCTTCTTGATTTAAGAATTTTTAGATGTTTGAACTAGAAACAAGACACAATATTAATAAACTTTTATGCAGTGAATTTCAAGTAGGAGGGTATATTGAAGTAAATAAAACAGCAGCACAAATCCAGCTGAAATGTGGTAGATAAACATAGCGGTGTCCGCAATACATTATTTAATTTACCCAAAATAGCTAGCAAAACAAGTGTTAAAACCCAGGGATGTTTCTTTAAAAAACCTGAACTTAAACTAAAAAACTGCAGCTTCATTTATGAGGCAAAACCTGTTATAATACGTTTTGTTTCAGGGACCAAGGAGCAAACGGCTGCATTTATAAAATTACGGGCCGAAAATGACCACTTGTTTACAGGGGCCAAAAACTCGGCCACTGTGGCTTGGAGGTAAAATCATTAACCATTTGTAATATTTCCACTAGCTGCCTCTTGTATACAAAAATTAGCCCTCACCCTGTACAAAGCCCACAGCAATGAGACAAGAACTAGTTAAGGCAATAGTCTTTCACTTAGTGTTTTTTTCAACAAACATTTTAAGCAAACTTGAGGATCCAGGAATATAATTTCTGGTATTTTGTATGCATGTACTGCTGTGTGATTTCTCTAATGTTAAGATTGCACCCCTGTCTTAACATTTTTCGTAAAGTCCTAACCCTAACCTTTTTCTCCTTTTTTTTTTTTTAGGAGAATTCTGGAGAAAATGGACCTGCAAGGGAAGGTCACTCCCTTGCAGGCCAAAAGAAAATCAACTTAAAAATAAAAAAAAGTAAGCAAGTTAATTGACACATCTTTGCTGAAATGTATTGTGGTGTTCTTCTTGTTAACAACAGGTATGGTGTATTTGCTCTGCCTTAGGATTGCAAGTGTCCTGGGACAGGTGAGGGGGTGAGCGGGAAATCCACTGCTGCAACTTGGCCCTGGTTTGTCCACATGGATGAGGTCTTGGGACAGAGGCCTTCCAACAACCACCCTATCCTAATTGCCTCCATCCCTGAGGACAAACCTGGGCCAAGTTCAGCGGTGGCTGACCAGGATAAAGAGCCAGCCCCAGCAGCCCCAGCAGCCGCAGCCCCAGCAGCCAGAGCCCCAGCAGCCAGAGCCCCAGCAGCCAGAGCCCCAGCAGCCAGAGCCCCAGCAGCCACAGCCCCAGCAGCCAGAGCCCCAGCAGTCCCAGCCCCAGCAGTCCCAGCCCCAGCAGTCCCAGCAGTCCCAGACCCAGCAGTCCCAGACCCAGCAGCCAGAGCCCCAGCCAACAGGAGAAGAGGCAGCGACGAGCTCATTGAGCTAATGAGGGAGGACATGAGGTTTCAAAGGGAAACAGAGGAGAGGAGAGCACAAGAGAGCAGGGATCGAATGGACAGACTGTTTACTTTACTTGAGAGAATGATTGAAAAAAAATAATATAATTAAGTTTTTGTATTTATGTTTTTTGTCACTGATTTAAGTTATTTTGTCACTAATTTAAGTTATTTGTAAATGAGGCAAGGCAATTTTTATTCATTGTTTATTTTTGTAATGCGAATTGTTTTATTTATTTACATTTGGAAATAAAACAATAATTATTCTGGACATTGTTGACTTCTATACATGTTTTTTTAGCATGTAAAATGAAAATTATTTCAAGTACTTTTTACAAATATTTACAACAATAGAAAAATAATTCAAATAAACAGTACATAAAACAGATTGGAAAAACAAAAACAACAAAATGTACGCTTTTAGCTGAACAGGTAGACCCTGATGGTGCTGCTGGGCTGGGATGGGCTCCACAATAGAGACCCTGGTAAAGCCTCCTTGTGGTAGGACATCATCTGGGATGGGCTCCAGTCCAGAGTGTTTGAGTGCATGTTTCCACTATCCACTAAGTTGTCTCAATAGGTTTGCAGGGCTGATTAAATCGACGGCTGCCATCTCACTGAGATAATTTTAAAAAGAGGGAAGAATAAAATTAATTAACTTGCGTCCTCAATTCAAAGCGTAAAATATTTCAACATGTAAACCCATTCTATGGACATTCATTTGTGGTCTTGGCCATTATAGCTTTACAGTTCTCAGACTTGCCTGTTACAAGTAGTCGTGGTCGATGGGAACCTCCTCCAGGGCAGACACCTCTGCAGTCAGCCGGTCACGCCAGGGAGCACCGCTGACTGTCTCCAAAACATGCTCCCCCTCATCCTCTGCATCATCCTCCTCGTGCTCATCCTCCGGGGCCATGATGTCACCAACCCCAAGACAGATGTTGTGGAGGATGGCACAGGCTGTGATGACCTGAATTGAAAAAACAAAACAAGAAATGATATGGTCTGGAAAAAAGATGTTCATTATTTTTATGTTTTTTGCAAATGTATTTTCAATTCACTTACATGAGGTACAAAAGTGTGGTGCACCTCCAGCGCTTTCAGGAAGATGGATCGGAACCTGGTCTTCATCATCCCAAAAGAACGCTCTATAATGGAGCGTGCCCTGGAATGATGAAGATTAAAGCGCTGGGCTCCCACACCTCGTACTGGCCTCTTGTAGGGAGTGATGAGGGGGAGCGGGTGTTGGAGACATGGGTACCCTCCGTCTGCAAGGATGAAGTGCCCTGGAGGAGGGTACACTGACCTCCTGTACAGTGGGCTGTACCGGAGCACTCGTGCATCATGCACTGACCCGGGCCAGCCCACGTAGGTGTCAATGAAGCGGCCCTGATGGTCACAAACAGCCTGCAGGATGATAGACGGGAACAGTTTCCTGTTCCTGTAGCACTGACCATCAGGGCCGCTTGGAGGCTTGATGCGGACATGGCAGCCGTCGATTGCTCCTGCAGCTTTCAAGAAAGCTCGGTGTCTGGCCAGCCCTGCAAACCCACGGCAAACTGCCTCCAGGTCTTCTGGGGTGTTGGGGAAATGAATGACTTGGTGGTGAATGGCCACCACCTCCTCAGCGACCCGGTGGACAATGCGGTGGACAGTGGAACGAGGCATGTCAAACACTCTGGAGACAACCCTGTATGATGTGCCACACGCAAGCCAGAAAAGAAATACCAGGGTCTCTATTGTGGAACCCCATCCGTGTTGGCGTTCAGTCCTCAACAGGCCCAGCAGCACTCTCAGGGCCTCCCTGCTCAGCCGAAAATCAGGTCGTGTGTCCAAATCATTAAAAAAACTGTCCAGAACTGGCACGCTCAGGTTGATCCTGCAGTACAGGGGTCTGGTCTGATTTAGGGAAAGAAACAAAAGAGTTTTAATAAACTACTTTTATTTAGTATGTATTATGTATTATGCATAAAAAACCCTCGTTGTCAGGGTTTTTAGATATGATGTTGTTGCATTAATAGTACTGCTGCGCTATGTGTATGTTGCATTTTAATTCTGAATATGTTGAAGGGTTTTATATTTAAAGTACTTTACTGTTGAGTAGTTTACTATACAACAATGCATAATATTGTAAAAGACGATGTTTTTGTAGTGATGCTATCCTGTGTGAGAGAAAACACCCTCATTACTTCACATTTATACGTGAATACTTAACGAATGTACTTGCTTATTATTTTAAATTATTTATTTTCACAATATTAAGGAATTGTTGCTAACAACAGATGCGTCCCATATAAGGCTGCATCCGAAGTCGAGCGGGAGTACCGTTGCAGGATTGTTTTTAAAAAAAGGGCATATTTCACTTTATTTATTTATTGTTTTGTGTTTTATGCTTCAATTGCGTTAAAACAAAACACGCTGGAAACATGCATAAATAAGATCACTATGATCAAGAGAATAAACTCCATAAAAATCGCATCTGGTAGGCTATAAATGAACATTTGAACAGCTTTATGTGTATTTAGTATTTTCATAAGTACCATTACATTACTCAAGTACACCCAATACTTATGTACATTTTAAAGTGTACTGCAGCAATTAAATTCGCAACTTCTGAATTGGGATGCAGCAAACCAGATTACCTTACCTGGCCACGGTCTTGATCAAGCCGGAGATACATCACCCGGCGGCGCCGGGGATGAATCCCCACCATCTCCTCCAGCAAAACATAAAAGATAAAAATAAAAATGACATATTATTGCTCCATTTCAACAAGTAATGCCGTGTAGAATGGTAGCTCTCTCCTATCATCGCGTTGCTAGGCGACAGCATAATGGGGAACACCTGGTGGCGCAATTACAAATCATACGAAGGCTATATGGTGCGTCCTTCGAAGGACGAATAGGCTGCATCCTTCGAAGTCAGCGGCCTTCGAATTATTTATCATTAGCGTGAATGATTAACGTGCGACCTGGAAGTATAAAAGGGCGCCTTGCATGACTTGCTCATGCACAATCACAAATCACCTTATCGTCTGAAGGGTCTGTACGGTAGACAAGCCCCGAGGCATGGCAGGGAGACGTATTGTCTCGTTCCCTGTTCTCAGGGAACATAGGTTACAGTCGTAACCTGAGACGTTCCCTTTCGAAGGGAACTCAACAATACGTCAACGACGTTATGGGGAACGATATACCAACGCCGCCATGCTAAGGGGAGTGCATGCCAAGTGGCAGTGACAACTGTCAGAACCAGCAACTTCAAATGAAACACTAGAACCACTCACCCTCAGGTCACACTGGGCTGTCAGTGACAGCATTCCCTACGGTCATAGTCCAAGCTACAGCCTCACAGGAAAAACCTTCATAAACATTGTTAAATAAAAGGCCTACCTGGGCCGGCTCCGGGCCTGGAACCACAGCTTCCAATTAGAAGGGGTCCCTTCCAGGGAATGTGGCTAGGGAACCCGAAAAAACCCCAGCCAATCACTATTCAGGGGAACGTACTCACCCCAAAATGCCACCAGGACGGCCTGACCTGGCGTCAGTACATAGACACTTAGTCTGGCCACATCCTGTCTGTCCAAAGACAGAGCCTCTGGACAATTGCCTTAAGTAAGGCATCCAACCCGAGGGACTGCGAAGCTGGCAGTGAAACACTTGCCCCGGATCTCAGAGACGGGATGTCCCGGAGAGTATGACTCAGCATAGTGCTTTCCAACCCTTGCTAGCGAGGGGAGTTTCTCTACTCGATCCACGGATCTACCCAGTGTCTGTGTTTCAAAACACTGAGGAGGCCTGTGAAGGCCTAAGGGCTGATCTAACTGGGAGGCCTCACGAGAGGCCTACGACCATCTGACCAGACTCAGGAGGCCGCATGCTCATAGTGACCCTCGTTGAGGGGAGCACAAGGTCCGCCTGGTAGGCAAACCAGGCTGTAGGCAGGAAAGGTTCCGGGAGGGAACCAGAAGCAGAGAATAAACACTTTAGCGAGCCAGGGCGCAAGCTCGCCTTCAGCAGCTGCCTACTAAGGCTAGCTGAGACTGATAGCAAGAGGCCACTAGCTTCATAAACCCAGCACCATGGGGAACCATTCACAGGGAGGCCTGGAGAGGCCTACTACCTGATAACCACAGTATGTGGGGAGCACACCTTCAGGGAGGCCTGGTAAGGCTGCTACCTGATAACCACAGTATGTGGGGAGCTCACCTTCAGGGAGGCCTGGTGAGGCCTACTACCTGGTACCCACAATCTGTGGGAACTCACCTTCAGGGAGGCCTGGTGAGGCCTACTACCTGACCGTTCTCATTCAAGGAGGCCTGGAGGAGCCTACTACCTGATAATCACAGCATGTGAGAACTCACCTTCAGGGAGGCCTGGTGAGGCCTACTACCTAACCGTAGTCACTCAAGGAAGCCTGGAGGAGCCTACTACCCGATAACCACAATGTGTGGGAACTCACCTTCAGGGAGGCCTGGTGAGGCCTACTACCTGACCGTTCTCATTCAAGGAGGCCTGGCCTGATAGCCAAAATATTTGGGAGCTCACATCCAGGGAGGCCCAGAGAGGCCTACTACCTGACAGCCACAATATTTGGGAGCTCACATTCAGGGAGGCCCAGAGAGGCCTACTACCTGATAGCCAACGTAAGTGGGAATTCGCCTTCAGGGTGGCCGGGTGAGGCCTACTATCTGATAACCATCTTAAGTGGGAATTCACCTTCAGGGAGGCCTGAGTGGCCTACTACCTGATAACCACTGGTAGCTATGAGCCCTGAGTCCGGGTGATAGTACAAGGTAGCCTGCTAATGCCAGCCAGCTGAGAACTCGCCTATCAGGGAGGCCTGGTCAGGCCTACTAGCTAATAGCAAGTCATATTCTGCTTTAAAGTACACTGTTGGGAACCATACTACACAAGCATAATTTAATATTGGGCTTCCAGTAGCGCTATAAGGTATGCCCCACAATGTTGGGACTCACCTCCGAGGAGGCCTGTTTAAGGCCTACTACCCATCAGTGAGTCATCTGCCCGAACCACCAAGCCCAACCACGTAAAGTGAGCTGGCCTACAGTGCCCTCTTGGGGGCTGTCCAATCAAGGAGGCCTACTGAGGCCTACTACCTAATGGCGCAGCCTTCGTTGGCAGAAAAGCTGTTTACACAGCGCCTACAGCATCTTGGTGCCTAATCACATTGCCCATGGCAGTGTACTCCGCAAGAAAGCTAGCACCCTTAAAACAAAGGGAGTACAACATACGCCACTCTGCCTCAACGGAGGCCCCAGTTAGTCAGGGGCCTACCATCTATGCATGGGCGTTAGCTCAGGGCAATGCTCTGGCTTCAGGGGAGCGTACTTCGACCAAAGAAGAAGTGAAGCTTACTTCATACTCGACCCGAGCCATAGTGGTGTGAGGTAGGATAAAACAGAACTGGGAGTGAAGTGCTCAGACCTACCCTGTATCACAGGGGAAAACTCACACCTCACCCTGAGGTTACCAGGGTGCGGGCCTGCCAGCGGCTCTAGGGGTGAAAGAAATGCATCTGTGCCCAACCTAGGGGAGTGGGGCTTGAATGGAAGCCAACCACCTACAACCTAGCGCTCGAGCAGTAGCTCAGCGAGGTGAGTGAAGCCTAAACTGGCGCCCTAAATCCGTAGGCCAGTTCTGCACGGCAGGGTCGGACAGGAAACCCAGTCTTCTTCGTGAAGCAAAAGACGGCCTAACCCTGCTCAATAAAGACATATATACCACGGAGGCCTGTTTTTGGGCCTACCATATCCTTATAAACCATCCTCTGCACCATGCTGCATTACTCTAGTCACCCCAGAATGCAGAGAAGGGGGCGGGCCTTGGCGTAACGACTCCCATGGGAGGAGGCTGTTTATACAGGGATGCTTGAAACCTACATTCACAAAGTGAAGGGTCAGAGGAAGAAATGCTAATTTTTAGCAGAGCGCCTTATTATCCCTGGCACAGCCTAGGCCAGCTACAGAGGCGGCCCTGGTGAGGGCCAGCCTGCGGGCATAGATCTATCTGAGGGCTCGGAGGAGCCACAGCCTTACTAAAGAATATAGTCTGTATTATTCCATACGAAGGGCTGCAGAATCGCTCAGCCTAATGAAAACCCAAACAGAGCTCAAGGGGCGAAATACTCAGGAAGAAGTCAAACGGACCCGTGGGCCGGACATAAGATCTATCTGAAGCTCTAGCTTCAGTCAACACTCTAAGAAAAAAAATCCTAAGAGAGAGACCAACTACTATACCCTGAGGTGGCTAACAGCCCGAAGGCTAACATAGTTATCGTTCTGGCCACCTAACGGGGAACTTCAGGGTCCTAATAATCCAGGAAACTTCTCTTACCTTATTACCTTGACATGACCCCAAAGCTCTATACAGGGAACGAGGTCTGTAGAGAGATACATTTTGGAATTTTAATTCACAAAAAATTACTCCAGTCAGACCAGTCAGCTCACCTGCGGCGTGCGGAGTGAAGACTCGCCAGATAGTTCTTTATGAACCTGGGGTCCACCACTTTACATACCTGAAATAGGCATTTCTACTAACCAAGCCTAGGCGGGCCATTGGGACATCGTTCTTATCATAGGCCCAGCCCCAGGCCTGATGTAATGAACGTCTGGGGAGTCAGAAGAGAGGAGAGGGCTAGATTTCTTTTTAATGAAGCCCTCCGGGGAGATTATCCATCAGCGACGCTGTGTGCGCTTGTGCTGGATAACCTCCCTCAGATCCCTCTTCTTACGGGAGTCACGCCTTTTCTGCGCCCTGTTCCTCCAAGGAGGGGGCGCACGAGAGGCGACACTGGCTCTCTGGCCCTGTCTACGGTCTGAGCGCGCCTTCGCCTCCCTTAACTTCCCAAGCAACGCCTCCACGGAGGGGCCAGAGAGTTCAGAGGGCGAAACCGATGAATCGAGGAGGAAGGCCTTCTCTTTCTCCCTGACGTCGGCCAGGTTTAACCAAAGATGTCTCACCGTGGCCACCTTCGCCGCCATCGACCGACTGATCGCGGCAGCAGTTTGTTTGTTGGCCCGGAGCGCAAGAACCGTGGTTCGGCGCGGCTCAGTAACCGCCTCAGGGGACATCCCTGCCCCCTGGTCGAGATCCTGCAGCAGGTCGGCCTAGTATGCCTGCAGCACCGCCATGGTGTGCAGGGAACCACCAGCCTGAACCGCTGCCGTGTATACTCTGCCATTCAAACGCGCTGTTGTCTTTAGCGGTTTGGATGGCAGAGTTGGAGCTCTCAGTGTAGACGCCTGCCCAGACACGAGATAGTTCGCAAACGACTCGTCAAATGGGCGGCATCGACACATACCCATGCTCTGCGATCCCCTCAACATCAGCGAAATTAACCCGCTGATGTCGGTGAATACGGGCAGAGTATGGGCTCTTCCATGCCCTCTCGATCTCCGTGTGAAGATCAGGAAGGAATGGAAGGCTCACCTGAGCTGGTGATGTATGGCCAGGGAAAAACCGATCGCCGAGCCTACCGCGAGCGGTCTCTCCTCTAGCGCGTTGACATGGCAGCTACAGCCTGTTGGCGGCGCGCTCCACAACATCCACCAGATCTGCATACACGGGGCAGGGTGGCTGAGAGGGTTCAGAATCTACCTGATTATAAACCTCCTCAGCCATCTCCTGCTCGTCCTGAAGAGCAGCAACTGCAGGAAACCTTTGGTGAAAGTTCGCCCTCGTCAGCCGTCGAATCATCTGTGAAGTTTACAGCACTCTTAAGATGATCGACGAGCTCTATCTGGAAGCCCATGATGCAAATCGCCGCCCTGCCTCGGCACGAGCGGGACCACGAGGACCAGACGTTGAACCCCCTTCACTCGAGAAGAGGGCCAGACGAGAGCGGAGCGTTTTAAGAGAAAACCGCTCACAGTTCACACAGAGGATTCCCTCGAGAACCTCCCGTGCGCGCTCTTCTCCCAGGCAGGAAAAGCATTTTCCTGCGTTTTCATAGCGTTTTCAAACAGACAGTCCCTGAAGACGATGAGATGATTTGTCATGTTTACAAGTGTAGTTAGGTGGAATAACTCCAACTATTGGGAGATCGTGCGCATGCGTGTGGCTTATTGGCTGCCCTTGTATGGAGTATAAAAGAAGTGGGCTTTGGCGACCGGATATGCGTTTTGGTATTGCCGTGATGTCACGTCATCTGTTGCCGCCGACGGTTCAAACTGTTCGTGTCTGCGGTGCGCTCGCTGCCTACTTGTCACAGGTATGTTCAGCCATGTCATAAATGAGTGTTGACCCTGTTTAGCTGCTATCCATTTTATTCACAGTGAAATATTTATAGCATGTCATTTACAGCGATTATGTTTCTAATGGAGTGGCTGTATTCCCGCATGGTGTGCGACCATGAATGGTTTGGTTACATTGACCATCCCGCGGTTTGTATAATTATAGCTTTGTTGATTTTAGTAATGTTACTCTTTTTAACATTGCTATGCTCTGCAGGTTTATCTGCAGATCTGAGGGTTCTCCCTGCCTACTTAATGGGATTGAGCGTCAATATTAACTCGTGAAGCGGCTAAGTGTGACTATGTTGCTGTTTTGCCTCTGTCTAGTTTTTATAGTAACGTTAAACTGTGTGCACATTGGTGCGGTATCGTCATGCACCTCGGTCGAGGCTGGTGCGGCATTGGTTGGGTGGTCTGTCTTCACCAGCTGCCGCCTGCTTGATCTTCTGATTGTGCATCAGTACATGGGGTGGTTGGGCGAGGCTCCTGTTAATTTGGCAGCTAGCCTGTACCTCCAGGAACCTCCACTGCTGGTCCATTAGTTAAATTTAGGTATAGGTTTGTTGTAATGTGTTTCTGATGCAAACTGCGTGAACGTTAGTGTAAAATTGATTCTGAGGATCTTGTGACTTTTAAACTATTTATTATGAAGTGCTGATGAGAGAAATAAAAAGTCTATTTTTCTATATGTTGCCCCACGTCTCTTTACCCACGTCCTAGATGACGAACCTTTGCGCCCTTAGGGCGGTTAGTCCCCAGTATTCTGGGGTGGCGTAGTCGACCGTTGTTGCCATTATTGGAGCTTTTATTTTGCTCTTAGAGGAGACAGTGGCTCCCTCCACTCCCGCTTTGCCACACAAGGGGCCCTTTTATACTTCCAGGTCGCATGTTAATCATTCACGCTAATGATTCACGGGCTGTCGCCGGTCAATATGATTGACGTGATTTGATAGTGATTTCAGACACCTGTCACGCCTGAGACGTTTCCCCATAACGTCATTGACGTATTGTTGAGTTCCCTTCGAAAGGGAACTGCCCACAGGTTTTAATTCAAGCCCTATAAGTAGTAATTTATATGTACAATTGTCACTATTCCTGTGTTGTTTTCTCCGAGGCAAGAGTAACTTAATTCTTCTACTAGTTTTGTCAAAAGAACCGGTAATGTTACTTCGGTAAGTTACCAAGTCGGTACTGAAATTTTGAAAGTGGGACGATACCAGCATTTCTGCAGTACCGGGTAACTTATATTCTCGGTACCCACTAATAACGCTTTCAATCGCTTCAGTGTTTATCTAAGCACGATCAAGGTTCCGGACTAACTTTTTTACTAGGAGCACTTTAGCCAATGTAGCCTATACCACGATGTATTATACTAGTGTCTGTGAATATTAAACCGCAAAAAACTTGGCTATTAACCCTGCATGTTCTGCTTGTCTCTGTGGGAATGAATGGCGCAGACACGCGGTTTAATTTACCACACACACACACAGAAGCACGCGTGACGCTCGCGCAGGTTTCAGTCTCTGCTGCCTCACGATATGAGGACATGATGAACTTCCTCTCCAGAGCCGACCTGAGGGTCACGTCATATCATAACACACACAGAAACTCAAAGGTCTTCAACCCGTCAAAATAAAAGTTCGGTTTAACTTGAAGAAATTGACTTCAAATATTACCATTATCAAATATTATATATTTGCCTACTGTTGTACAGTAGATTTAGTTACATCTTAATGTAATGCCATTTTTAAGAAGCAGGAACAATTTTCGACTTTAAACAAATATCCAATTAAATGCTTAGGGTGTTTGAGTGGTAATAATGTACAGGGAGACTTTAGATTTTAAAACGGTGTCTCCTTAGGCAATGTTTTCTCAGTCAAATCATACAATTTCCTATTGATTCAATAGAACGCCTGAGCTCACTAGGGAATACCAATATGGCAGCGCGGTGGCTTCACTGTTTGTGACGTCATGAGCTATTCAGTCATTCTATATAGATCAGTGGCTTAACTCAATAAGTCACATGACATTTAAGGCTCAGTTGATTTGTGTCAAAAGCTCTGTTGTGCTAATGTAAAACTTACCAAGGGATAGATTTCTCCAAGTAATTACTACATTATTGGTTGTAACATTATACATGTAGGCAAGATTTACTAAACAAGGCAAATTAGCATTAGAACACAATTCCAAAAAAGCGTCAATGGGAGTGGACCGTTCTGCACGCTATCTACTGCCTAATTTGTCTAACACTGTCTTTAGTAAACCCTGACAGTAGGAGGGTTTGCGCTGGCGCAAGCTGTTCGTAAATCTGGCCCTTATTTGGTAATTTATTAATTCACATATCTGAGCTTGCAGATTGCCAGTAAACTGCCAGTGCATGATTCAGCCCTTCTCTGACCCCTCTGTGAAAATGCCATGGATGTGGATAGAAATCTCACTGGAGCATGAGACCGACACTGAAGATGTCACTTCTGGTATTGAGCACCACTGTGAACATCATCCTTGCGTCTCTCTCCTCAACCTGTCACTGAATCACATCCGTTGCCTTCACACACACGCGGTCTCACCTTGCTGCAGGCTGCTCTTATCCTCACCCTCTTCCATCCTCTGCTGACACGTGGAGAGAGTTCAAGAGGTGTGTGTGCGAGTGTGAGTATCTAAGTGTACGCACTCTGTGTACACATCCCCAGGCTCTGCTCTTGTTCTCACCTTACAGTCTGTTGGACTGCAGAGGAGAAATGAATCACACTGTCAGATGCTCTGAAAATAAGCAGCATCAAGCTCAAGCCCTGCTGACTTACAGCCACAACAGCGCAGCGGACGAGACCTCTCCTCTGAATTCCGCTCTCTTCTTCTTACTTCACCTTCACTGGTGGCAGGTGTGAACTGGCCCAGTTTGCTTACCATTGTTCTGCCCGTTTGTTTTGTGACCTGAAAACAAACGGGCAGAATAATTGAATTAGGAAGCAACTGGAGTGTTAGACGGCATCTGTTGCTCACCTGATGTGCTGCTGTGTAGGTGATTAGCGTGACAGAAAGACTCAAATGCGGGAGGTCTCCAATCAGAAAACACACACACGCACGCACGCACTCACACGCGCACGCGCACGTGCACACGTGCACACACACACTCACACACACACACACACACACGCAAAATACTTCGTTACCTTACTTAAGTAAAAATTTTGTGTATCTATACTTTACTGGAGTAATTATTTATTAGACTATTTATTTATAGACTATAAGTCTATAATAATAGACTTATAGTCTATTATTATAGACTTTTTACTTCTACTCCTTACATTTTTACGCAATGATCTGTACTTTCCTCTCCTTACATTTTAAAAATAGGCTTGTTACACCTATTTCATTTCGGCTTGTTTTCATTCCGGCTTGACATCGTTCCAAAAAAAAAAAAAAACTATCCAGATAAATCGCGCCATCTGGATAGAGTGAATTGGGTTGTGGTTGGATGAGAAGTATAATTGTACCATTCCGACACCCTATTTGTCACGAACACACACAGGAAAAGACAGATCCAGTTGCAGTATGTTTATTAGGGTAATCCGTACTCACAATCCAGTCATGGCAAGGTTCAAAATCCAAAAAGGCAGTCCAAAACATAAAACACAAACAAGCCTCAGGCAAAGGCAGGGCACAGAGATGTGAGGACATAAAACAACGACTCCGTGACAAACACTAAAACAGACAGGGTATATATACACACAGAACTAACAAGGTGATGGGAAACAGCTGTGTGCAATGAACAGATGAGTGGCAGAACAGAATGCTGGGAAATGTAGTCTATTGTGAATGACCCGTGGAAACGAGGACCTCTAGTGAACCCCAGGGAAACACAACCAGACACTGTGGCAGAACCTCCCCTCTACGGAGTGGCTACCAGACGCTCCATGACAGAAAACAAGACAAAACAAGAGTCCAAGAGGAAGGTGGAAGGTTGGAGGACCAGGTGGAGGGATGGGGGACCAGGTCCGTGAAGGGGAACAGGTATGGTAGGTGACGACTTAGCCAGCGGCCCGGGCGAAGAAGACAGTCCATCGGACGGCCAGGGCGAAGCAGACAGTACATTGGGCGGCCAGGGTGATGAAGACCCCTCGGGCGGCCACGGCGAAGCAAACGACCCATCGGGCGGCCAGGGCGAAGCAGACGACAGTCCATCGGGCGGCCAGGGCGGTGAAGACCCCTCGGGCGGCCAGGGCGGTGAAGACCCCTCGGGCGGCCATGGCTCAGGAACAAACTCCGGCTCAGAAACAGACACCGGCTCAGGAACAGACACCGGCTCCGGCTCAGGAACAGACACCGGCTCGGCGGCGGCCATCTTGTCCGGAGACACAGGCTCGGCGGCGGCCGGCAGGGGGACGGCCTCCCGGATGACAGCAGGTTGTTCGGGGACGACCTCCGGGCCGACAGCGCGCTGCTTGAGGACGACCTCTTGGACGACAGCGGGCTGCATGGGCACGGCCTCCGGGACAACAGCGGGCGGCAGCCATCTTGTCCGGAAACACATGCTCGGCGGTGGCCAGCAGGGGGACGGCCTCCCAGACGACAGCGGGTTGTTCAGGGACGACCTCTGGGACGACAGCGGCCTGTTCGAGCACGACCTCCGGGACGATAGTCCGGCGGAACGAGACTCTGGCCTGGCGGCCTGGGGAATTGATACCCGCTGAGACCTGTGAAATTCCCAGGCTATCGGCTGTTCGGACAGATGACGGCCGCTGATCGGACAGCTTGGACACCAGTCCACTCCACCCTCGGACGTGTCCAAAGGAGGCAGCCGTGCTGGCTGATGGTGCGGTCCGCAGAGGGTCTCGCTTTGCGGCCGACAGGGACACTGGCTCGTGGGGGCCATCCTCTCCGGAGACACAGGTGGAGGGTCCGCCCTCCCGTCAGGAAACGCCGATGTGGACTCAGTCATCCTGTCAGAAAAAACTAACCGGTTTGACGTAATCCTCCGACTACGTCTCTGCAGATAATTAGTGAACCCCCAGAAGTCCAGAGTCTCCAGCCCCTTCATCTCACATCGAGGTAATGGGTTATCAAGGCAATTATTAAAAAGGTCTTTTAGTGCCGCCTCATTGTAACCCATACCTCTTGAGAGAGTCCAAAATAATTGAGCTAGTCCACCCACACACTGTCCCTGTTGGCATAAAGCCATTAAATTACTGAGTCGTCCCCTCTTATCTTCCTTGGTGGTAGGGGGATGGATTCGGAAACCCGTACTGCTGGATCTTTGCATGACCGGGTCGTTCTATCACGAACACACACAGGAAAAGACAGATCCAGTTGCAGTATGTTTATTAGGGTAATCCTTACTCAAAAATCCAAAAAGGCAGTCCAAAACATAAAACACAAACAAGCCTCAGGCAAAGGCAGGGCACAGAAGTGTGAGGACATAAAACAACGACTCTGGGACAAACACTAAAACAGACAGGGTATATATACACACAGAACTAACAAGGTGATGGGAAACAGCTGTGTGCAATGAACAGATGAGTGGCAGAACAGAATGCTGGGAAATGTAGTCTATTGTGAATGACACAGTGAAAACGAGGACCTCTAGTGAACCCCAGGGAAACACAACCAGACACTGTGTCACCATTGGTTTGTACACGAGAGGTATTTGCATTGTACTAAAATGCATTCATTTTCAATGGACATATATGCGGCTGAAACAGGTATATATAGTGCATCCTAAATTTTTCAACATTTTAATATAACATTACAGTCATTATGGCCTTTAGAAAAATGTTTTTTTGAGGAGGTGTGGTAATGCACTATAGGCCCCTGTGGCGAGGCCTAAGCTTTTACATTACTTTTACTTTTATACTTTAAGTAGTTTTGAAACAAGTACTTTTACACTTTTACTTGAGTAAAAAGCTTGAATTGATACTTCAACTTCTACAGAAGTCTTTTTAAACCCTAGTATCAATACTACTACTAATACTTGACACCTCTGCTGTAGGATGCTCCCTCCACCACAATAAAAGCCATTCAAGGTACTCTACAGTGTGCAAGGTATTCTGAGTGGTTTCTAGTTTATTGGTAGTTTGTTGCTAGGGGTTTCTGGGTGGTTCTTAGGGGGTTGCTAGAGTGTGCGGGGTGGTTGCTAGGCTATTAGCATTGTAGATGGTTGGTGATGGGTATTTAGTTACACCGTGTCCTAAAGATGTGATTCCATTTCTACAACATCACGGCTGGAACAACAACGTCTACATATATGGATAATTCAAAATGAAAGGAAACAATAATGTTCAAACTGTGAACTCACAAACAAATGTATTCTATGACAAAGATTGTTTCAGTATCTGTATGTATTTGTAATAATATTAAAATGGTTTAATATATATGATTGGTTTTGGCTACTTATCCAGTTTCTTGTGAGTTCAGTAGTCTTGCAGATAGACTCTGCCCATAGACTCTTTTGATTGGATGGGATTTTTGATTGATTTTGTCATGTCTCACAGCAGTGTAAAAATTGCTTGTCGCTGTCTGATCACACCTCTCTTAAACAAGTCACACGATTTGAAGTATCATTCATGCCTTTGTGGACAAGTAACTTGCCAACGATTATTTCTTGGAAAACATAATAAGCACCACTTAGCAAGCACCATTATTAGCCACAATAAGCAAATGCTCATTGTACAAATGTACAGCTGCACAGCTGCATGCACTGTTGGTGCAGTAAAATGTATTCTCTCTGAAGAACACATGCACATCGAGGGGAAACACATTCTATTGAGTGGTGTGTCCTAAGCCATTCCACACTGGCAGGAGAACTAGACTGCTGGTGGATGTTGCCATGTGCGACGGAGACTGGATGTGCCCAGACATGATGCCAGGGGAGACGAGGTGACGAGTGAATGTGAAAATGGTGCCAAAAAAAAAAGAAGTAAAAACGAATGGCAGAATTGAGGAGAGGGGAATAGGGAGAGTTCAAACTGAAAGGGATGTGTTGAGAAGACAGATGAGCCGTGGGAGAGGAATCAACAGCTCTCTGCAGTTCAGCATGGAAATATGAGGTTGAAGGTGAGCATGGAATGAAAAGAAGCAGACATGAGAGGCTACAGGAAGAACAGAAGCGTGCTGGAGGAAAAAAGTCGAGGAAACTTGTCTGGCCTTCTCAGTCTTGATGAATGTGCCCTGTGTGGGAAAAGTGGCGCCCTGTTCAAGATAACAAGCTTTCCACCTGCGTCTTTGCTCGCACGGCAAACCTCCACAAGCAACAGTGCAACATCAGGGTGCCTTGCGAGCACAAAGATGCTAAGTAAACAAATAAATAACCTTTGTCAGTCTTAGAAAGTTCACAAAGAGTTTGCATCACTTTTGTTGGGGTTCAGCTTTCCACTTCAGTACAGTCAGGGACTAGCTTCATGCCCGCTGAACATCATATGCGAAGTGCAGTTGTAAAATACTTATTTTTCCTATTTTTCAGATCTCTTTTCCATTATGTATGAACGTACTTGTGGCTGAGGCACAGAGCGATGAACTCCACTTTCAGTTATTTGTCGATGTGATTTTCAGATGTACAATATGCAGGCTGTGCTTATATGATGGGACGCCGCATATACCGGTAGTGCAGCTTCAATTTAGTTTTTTTTTTCTCCTGCACAGGTTGCAGGGTGAGTGATTGTGCGGTACTGTAGAGAGCTGGCTTTAGTAATAATCTGTTCCTTTATTGAGCAACAGTCTTGGCAACATTCAGAATTTAAGAATTGGTTCAGTTTATGTGTTTGGATTTTATTTGAATTGTTCATGCTCAACATTATGTTGAAATGTAATGAATAAGAATGACAGGACGTGGAATTGCTAATCAAAGAAATGTAACACTTACTCAAAAGAGATGTTTCATTTGTCAAACGCAATAACAAAATCAGCAAGAATAGTTTTCTTGTTTGCTGTTTATGATTTTCATCTTGTACACTTCATTTAGTTTGGCTTGATTTCAAATACTTTTTAGAAATGCAATAATGTGTTTTGGAAAATTAATTTGTATTATTCTATGGTTTAACACCCACCCACACACACACACACACACACACCATGATCCTTCAGAAATCATTCCAATGATTCCAATGTGCATCTTCCCAATCCTATTCTTATAAACAGTATGTATATACATATATGTACAGTACAATATTTTAATTGTACTAATATATGTATACAACCCGTTCACACTAAATGCGTCTCGCGATAGCACGCATTGTGTTTATCGTGCATTGTATACGCCAAAATTAGTTTTTACGTGCATATGATACGCATGGGTAGGTTTAGAGTAGGTTTAGTAGTGGTAGGATACTACGTGCATATAATACGCAGGGGTAGGATTAGTCTTGTGGGGTGCGTGTGTATTACACGCAATAAATGGCGTATCAAATGCACGCAAAAACTGCGTATCACAGGCACGTAAAAACTAATTTTTGCGTATAAATTACACGATAATACACAATGCATGCTATAGAGACGTTTTTGTACAATTACAGTACAATTAAAATATATTTACACCAAAAATAATCTTGTAATTTTTCAGTTCTTCTATACATGGACGATATGACCACATAGCACGTAGTTGTATGCATCAAGGGATTTGTACACTCTAATAATTTCACTTGGTGTCTGAATTAGACAATTATATTACATATTATATATATATATATATATATATATATATATATATATATATATATACAATTGCTGGCCACTTCTTGTCATCCACAATCCAAAGATCGTCAGGCTATTGCGTAGGGATCCGGCAAGATCTCACCATTGCTGAAAGTAAGTTTTTTAATATAATCGCCACGGTCGGAGGTACTACTTCCCACATAATCCATCGTCAAATCTTTGATTTACAGTAAAGTAACGTTATATGTGTGCAGTCATGATATGTTGCAGGTCGTAAAGTAACGTAAACAATGTTAACTTATATAAAAGCAAATTCGGGCTCCATAGAGGCTATTACATTACTAACTTAGTCTAACATGACAATTCATTCATGCATCACAGTATGTCCGGATTTTGATTCTTAAACAGTTTGACGTTTTACATAATGTTATATTAATACGAAACACAAACAAACAGATCCAACTCTGAAATTGCAGTTTATTATTGAGTCAAGAAGAAATTACAAACAATGCGAAATCTACGTTAATTACAATGTTCTTTTACAGAACTCGGCGTAGATAGCGGTTTTTTGCCCCCTGGATGCGCTCGCATCCGGTATTGTTTGTATACAAGAAACGTCTCGGTTACGTATGTAACCCTCGTTCCCTGAGTAGGGAACGGAGACGTTACGTCGGATGACGACGAATGGGGTTTCGCTTAGAACACCTATCGACTTCGAGTATTACAAAACGAGCCAATGGCAAAGAAATGCCATGGGTCTGCAGAATTTGCATAGCGTATCTCCGCCTTACCTCGTGGGTATAAAAGGAGGACGCCGGCAAATGCGTCTCGCGATAAGAGCGGAAAGTGGCAGGAAGACGAAACGTCTCCGTTCCCTACTCAGGGAACGAGGGTTACATACGTAACCGAGACGTTCCCTTTCGTTGTCACTCCGAGTTACGTCGGATGACGACGAATGGGGTTACCAGTCTAATCACGCCACCTTCTCAGCTGTCTTCCAGTGCCCTGCGTAAATCTGAGATCCCTGTCGTGAGACTGGCACGGACGAAGGACTCCTATTTAGCACAGGAATACCAAGGTACACTGGGGAGCATATCCCAAAGTTTAGGGGAAATATGCAATTACTGCCAACCCAGAGGGGGGGGGACTTAGAAAATACACATATGACCCGAAGGAGACATATGGAGAACACTGGGGTGTCCAGCCGCAGGTGGAATATTTCAACCCCAGGGGTGGCAAGGTGGCTTGCCAAGGGAAAGACACATGCTCAAAGAGGCTTACAGTGGAAATACACATGTGGGGGTCGCTCAGAGGAGGGACCATGCACACGGGAGGCACCTAGCCGACACGCAGGCAATAGACACTGGCGCCGACGTCAGGAGTGCTGGAGGAGCTCAGGGCTTCCGGGGAAGCTCACCTGAGGAGAATATCGCACGTATCCAGTCCGTGGAGTGGAATGGCGAGCAAGCGAAGACACCTGAGCGGGTCCGGTACTAGCTGGTTGAAGCGAGTACACGAGAGGACACTGGCTCCACTCGGAGATTAAAGAATCTGGCGAATGTGTTAGGTGTCGCCCAGCCTGCAGCTCTGCCGATGTCTGTTAGCGAGGCGCCATGCACTAGAGCCCAAGAGGATGCCACACTCCGGGTGGAGTGGGCAGTCACACCAAGGGGGCACGGTCGACCTTGCTGCTGGTATGCCAAAGCAATGGCGTCCACTATCCAGTGAGACAACCTTTGCTTTGAGAGAGCCTTTCCCTTCAGCTTCCCACCATAACAGACAAAGAGCTGGTCTGAGGTCCTGAAACACTGCGTCCTGTCTACATAGGCGCGGAGAGCGCGTACTGGACAGAGCAGTGCAAGGCTGGGTCTGCCTCCTCCAGGGGCAGCGCTTGCAGGTTCACCACCTGGTCCCGGAAGGGAGTGGTAGGAACCTTGGGCACGTATCCAGGCCGGGGTCTCAGGATCACGTGAGAGTAAGCCGGCCCGGACTCCAGGCACGCTTCGTCAACGGAGAATGCGTGCAGGTCCCCTACCCTCTTGATGGAGGCCAGTGCAACCAGGAGCGCTGTCTTCATAGACAGGAATTTAAGCTCGACTGATTGCAGGGGCTCAGATGGAGCACTCTTCAGGGCAGTTAGAACCACTGAGAGGTCCGAAGAGGGAACGAGAGGAGGGGGGCGTATTTAGTCTCCTCGCTCCTCTCAGGAACCTGATAACCAGGTCGTGCTTCCCCACCGACTTACCTTCGATGAGGTCATGGTGTGCGGCAATAGCGGCAACGTAGACCTTCAGGGTGGAGGGAGACAGCCTTCGCTCCAGCCCCTGTTGAAGGAAGGATGGCACAACGCTGATCGAGCAACTCCGGGGGTCTTCTCGGTGAGAAGAGCACCAGCTGACGAAGAGGTTCCACTTCAACGCATAGACGTGTCACGTGGACGACGCCCTAGCGGAAGTGATGGTAGCCACCACCGCTGGTGGTAGGGTACTCAAACCTGCCTCGTCCCATCAAGGAGCCACACGTGGATGTTCCAGAGATCGGGACGAGGGTGCCATAGGTGGCCCCGTCCCTGAGGAAGAAGGTTCTTCCTCAGAGGGATCGGCCAGGGAGGTGCTGTCGCGAGGAGTACTAGTTCGGAGAACCAGGTCTGGGCGGGCCAGTATGGCGCGACCAGAATGACCTGCTCCGCGTCCTCCCTGACCTTGCGCAAGGTCTGCGCAAGAAGGCTCACTGGGGGAAACGCATACTTGCGGCCCTGCGGCCAACTGTGCGCCAGAGCATCCATGCCGAGCGTGCCCTCGGTCAGGGAATAAAACTGGGCGCAATGGGTCGAGTCGTGGGAGGCAAACAGATCAATCTGTGCGTCCCCGAACTGGTCCCAAATCAGCTGAACCGACTGGGGATGGAGTCGCCAATCTCCCGGGAGGGGCTGAAGCCGTGAGAGCTCGTCGGCTGCACAGTTCAGGGCTCCGGGGATATAAATGGCATGAAGCGACCTCAGATGCTTCTGACTCCATATGAGGAGGTGGCGGGCGAGTTGCGACATACGGCGGGAGCGTAGACCACCTTGATGGTTGATGTACGCTACAGAGGCGGTATAGTCTGAACGGACTAGTACGTGTTGGTTCTTGAGCACGGCCCGGAAGCGGCGCAAAGCAAGACGTATGGCCAGCAACTCGAGGCAATTGACGTGCCAGAGGCGTCGGGGTCCTGTCCAGGAGCCCGCGGCAGCACGTCCATTGCACATGGCACCCCAGCCCGTGGAGGAGGCATCTGTCGTTACAACAACATGCCGCGAAGCTTGTTCCAGGGGCACTCGGCCCGTAGAAAACTGAGGTTCGACCACGGGGTGAAGGTCTGACGGCAGGTCGGAGTAACTGGTACTCGGAGGGTGCCGTGTTGCCATGCCCACCTCGGGACTCGGTCGCGGAGCCAAAGCTGAAGCGGTCTCATATGAAGCAATCTGAGCGGCGAACCACGGCTGCAGATGCCATATGCCCCAGGAGCCTCTGAAGAAACTTCAGTGGAACCGCACTCTTGCGCTTGATAGTCTCAGGCAAGTCAGCAATGGCTGAGTGGAGAAGGCGACCAAGTCCATACCGAGAAAAGAGCTCCTCTGCACGGGGCAAAGTTTACTCCTTCCCCGGTTGACCCGAAGGCCCAGACGAGCTAGGTGCCGAAGCACTGGGTCCCTGTATTCGCAAACCTGGTCTCAGGAGTGAGCTTAAGACAGCCAGTCACCGAGATAGTTCAGGATGCGAACCCCGTGTTCCCATGGAGGAACAAAGGCAGCCTCAACAACCTTGTGAAGGCGCGAAGAGACAGGGCTAGCCCGAATGGGAAAACAGCGTACTGATATGCGCGCGCCCTGACAGCAAACTGTAGGTATGGTCTGAGTCGAGGGAGAACGGAGACATAAAAGTAGGCGTCCTTCAGGTCGATCGCTGCAAACCAATCCTGTGGCCGCACACATCCAGAAATGCGTTTGGCCAGGAGCATCTTGAACGGCAGCCTGTGAAGGGAGCGGTTCGGACCAGGATTGGCCGTAACCCACCAGACTTCTCCGGGACAAGGAGGTAGGGGCTGTACCCCTGGACCTCCTTTCGGCTGGAGGAACAGTCTCAATCGCACCCTTCGCCAGTAGGGTAGCAACCTCCGCTCTCATGATAGGGCATAGCCCTTGACCAAAGTGGAGCGGACTCCCCTGAAGTGGGGAGGAGACCGTGCGAACTGAATCGCATAGCCGAGCCGATGGTTCGCGCGGAACAGAAGGGAAGCTCTAGGCAGGCTGCCAACTGTGCCAGCGGCGTCGAGAACCACAGACGTCCCTCCGGTGGTGCAGCGAAGCGGAATGACCGGCCCAGACGTGGACGGCATAGCGGCCCGGTGTGGGGGCAAGGTCAAAACCGTACCCTGACAGAGGAGGCCAGGGAAGGACCAGCGTTCCACAGGGGCCTGCTCTGTCAAGGGTCTGGCGACAGAGGGGGACAGGGGCGAAGCGGTCGTGGACGGCACGCCGTGTCAACCACCTCCGGGACAGAGGGGGACGAGGAGAGCACGGCAGGTGGGCGGCGCTCTGTGTCGTCCGAACTCTCTGTGCTCAGAGACGGGAGAGTCAGTTCTTTGGAGAATAAGGATTCTTCCCCGGCCCTCACCTGGGGAAAGGAGTGGTCCTGCTACCAGCTCCTGGAAAGAACTGAGTCCCATCTCTGAGGAGCCCATCCCAAGAGCGCCGGTTAACCCGGCATGTAGCGGGGGGCGGGGCTGGAGAGGACTGTTTTGGCGTCCGACCGCGGCCTCCAGAGCCGGCCCGGCTGAGCGGGCGGGGTGGGAGCCGCGGGGGAGCGCCCACGGCGGTGGGCAGACCGAGGGACCTGAGCGGACGGCGGGGCCGTCGGGACAGAGTCAACCTCAGTCTGCTCCATCCCCGAGGAGCCCGTCTCAGGAGCGCCGCTTAACCCGGCGTGTAGCGGGGGGCGGGGCTGGAGAGGGGCTGTGGCGTCCGCCCGCGGCCCCCAGAGCCGGCCCGGGTGAACGGGCGGGGTGGGAGCCGCGGGGGGGCGCCTTCGGCGGTGGGCAGACCGAGGGACCTGGGCGGACGGCGGGGCCGTCGGGACAGAATCAACGTCAGTCTGCTCATGAGCGGCTGAGAGCTGTTGGTCAAGCCCTCAACCGCACCGCCGGAGAGGCCGACCTGGGATATGGGAATGTCGGACAGACGGGTCCGTGCGACATCCAGCACATCAGACAGGTTCAGCCACAGAATGGTAAGCATCACCTGACCCAGGGAGCGTACGGCCACTTTCGTCGCTCGGAGAGCAAGGTCAGTGACGGCGCGCAGCTCAGTGAAGAGCCCTGGGTCAGTCCCGCCCTCGTGCAGGTCCATGAGCATCTGGGTCAGCCATGGCATGCAGAGAGGCGGCTGCCATCCCGTGGCACTACAGGAACTCGCCACAAGCGTAGACGAAAAACTACAGGCCACGGGCGGGTGCTTAGGATTGCGCCGAGAAGAAGCACTCTGAGGACACATAGCATCGCAACAGAGCGTTCAGCCGGGGGAACCCCAGTGTACCCAAGGGCAGCGGCCCCATCGAGGGGAGGAAAGGCGGATGAGATCAGCGAGCGGTCCTGAGAAGACAAGGGGGTCTTCTAGGACTTTGAGATCTCATCATGCACGTCCGGGAAGAGAGGTATTGGGGTTTGCCACGGACGAGGGTCGGCGGCCTTACCCAAAACCAATCGTCCCAGGAAAGCATGGCCGTCATCTCCGGATCAGACTCAGGCACAGCCGTATGCACACCGGAAGGTGGCAGCTGTGACGAGCCCTCACTTCCAGAAGACTCAAGCCCACCTAGTGATGCTGCAACAGACATGGCATCTTCCTCTGTAGCTTCAACTGAAACACGCGGGCCACCAGAGGGTAGACTCGCGGAAATCAGCAGTTCACTAGCGGGCACCGTCATTGAAGAGGGGGGCTGGGGTCACGGACACGTAGTCGGCGCCTTGTTCCAGACCGTAACCCTCAGGTCACCCTGGCCACCAGCCGAAGATCGGGGGGTGGATGAGGGGACTCTCACTCTTGCGAGTTCACCGAGTCTCGACCTATATATGACGCGATGATCACGTTCCCTTGCGAGAACATGAGTCACCCACGAGCGCTGTTCAAGTATGATCAAACACACTAGACAGCGCTCGTGCCCATCAGAGTCCGATACCAGTCCGCTGCAACCAGAAATGCACGGGCGAGCCGTCTTTAAAAAGACGTGCCGCGTGCGAGCTCTTTTATGAGAGGAGAGAAAAAAACTCCGCGATGTTGAAGCGCACAGGGAGACACACACACACTGGCAGATTACTGCACAGATCAGCAGGCACTGTGAGCTCGCTGCAGATCGCCGTCACACCAACACCGGAGAGAGAAGCTCATCTCGTAGAGCGAAGTCAGAGATGACTGTGGAGTGAAGAAATACTCTTGGCTCCGAAGCGAAAACATATCTGCCTGTTGCCGGCGTCCTCCTTTTATACCCACGAGGTAAGGCGGAGATACGCTATGCAAATTCCGCAGACCCATGGCATTTCTTTGCCATTGGCTCGTTTTGTAATACTCGAAGTCGATAGGTGTTCTAAGCGAAACCCCATTCGTCGTCATCCGACGTAACTCGGAGTGACAACGAAAGGGAACCCGTGTATTCGTGCAAAGGAAACTAAAAACCCACAAGAACAGATCGACAAATGCAAGAAAAAGTCTTCGCAGAGTTCCAAATGGTTCCATATGGCAAAAATCTTTTTTATGAGAACCAGACCCCTCGCTATGGGTGGGCTATAGGGGGCCGGGGCCGCCCCAAAAAATGCTTGTGCCCCCCCCACTTGAGGCACAGATAATTTAATTTGAATATTATCATAGTTGCTAATTTTGTGTTGCATTCTTTATCATTAAAACGTTAAAAATATAAAGAAACAATGGTGTGATTTTATTTGATTGATGGGAATCTACACTGCAACAACCTATCACGGCCTTACTAAAAAAAAACGTTAGGCTACGTAGGCTACGTGACGTACAACTAAGCCGCTCAACAGTTACCGCGCATTTTTAAAAGCTGTTTCAAAACGAGGTTTCCCCGGAATACTCGCTTCAGTTCCTTCCGAGTGGAAGAATACTTCGATGAGGAGGTTCTGCTCGGAGAAACGCCGCCTCCCGCTGTACTGACAGGAGGGACTGGAGAGAGACAGCGCTGCCTCCACTCAAAGTACCGGTAGATTCAAAGTCTCTGTGCGAGTGCATGTGCGTGTGTATGTCTCATGGCAATACATATCTCTCTGTTGACTGCTTTAAAATGCAATCTTTGAGAGATGCTTCTGGTGTTACATCTAATATGATGTATAGGCTAGTCAAGTGTTTTATGGATATTCATAACATTGCTTCTATGTAGGCTAATGTGGTGTAGGCTATAGGCGACCTGGTCATATTGCGGTTGGTTATATGTTTAAAAGTGATGATTGCGTGCTGCGTGTAGAGTTGATTATTATAAATATACGTAGGCTGTAGGCTAATAATAATTGTGCCCCCCCATGCATTTCACATGCCCCCCTTAAGACTGAGGTCTGGCGACGGGTCTGATGAGAACATCTTGGATTTGATAGTTGAACTGAGCTGTGATCCTAACAGCTCAACATTCTGACTCTACAGAATCCCTTGCTGAAGAGACAAATTGATGGATTTCAAAGTGCAAGATTTTTTTGATGAGTTGTTAGAACCTTCACTTCACAAAACCATCACTACCATCTGTTTTCATTTTATGGTAAAATATTTTTTTGCAGCTCTTATTGTACCTCATTTCAAAACATAATAAACAAAACATGATACCAAAAGTGTACAAATTATAATATATTTTTATATTGCTCATACTAAATCATTTTAACTACAAAATAAAGAGGGGAAATAGACTGAAAGACAGAAAGTGAAGGACTGATTGAGAGAGAGGAAGGTGGTACATCACAGAGACAGTCTGATGGAACGAGGGGAGTGTTTATCAAGCTTGTCAAGATCCAACGATGGATAAAGAATGAATTACAGCTGCTGAGTCACTTATTCCAATGGAATATCACATACAAATTTTGTATCACATACAAAGTTATGAAATTTGGAGTTAAACTCTATAGGGGTGATCACACTCCAGGTTTCTATGTTAGCAGACAATTTGTCAGATTGTGGCTCTTCTACTGAGAGATGATTTCGAGCAAATCATGGCGAGTCACATGCAGTTGCATCACTTAATGTATGTTGTTCATGAGTTGTTGTAGAGTCCACTTCCTCTTAACCATCTATTGCATGATGTTGCCTCAGGGTAGCACAGGTTTTCTTCACTCTGCAAACACATGACGCATAGACTACAGATTGCCTGTGAAATAATGACAGAATGGATTTGACTAAACCAATAAAATCTTTTTTTTGGTCACACATCTTGGCAGTCATTTTAAATAATTTTTCTGGCATGGTACACTGTGGAGATGCATATTTGTGCCTCTGAAGAACACTGTCCTCATACTGCCCTTTTTCAATTCAAATTTTCAGCTAAAAAAATGTTATTCACATTTGTTAGAGAGCGAATGTGATTTTATAACAGTTACAGTCATATATATGATTTGTATGGTATTGAAACTTGCAGTGTGTGTCACCTAGAAACAATGTGTTGCAGTAGAATAATCAGTACAGATGAATACAATTATTTTCTTCTTTTTTTTTTTTTTTTTTTGCTTTGTTATATGATTGCCTATGGGCAATATACAGATGTGGTCAGAATTAATGGCAACCATGGTAAAAATGATCAAAAATGGCTGTAAAAAAATATTTTTTTTACAATGGATGTGTCTTCGTTTCCTGTTCACACTACAGGGCTTTGGGGTCTATATGACCCTAACAATTGATAGAGTAATTGTACAAAAAATATACATTTTTAATCATACAAATAATATATCATTTTTTGTTTACTTCTTATCTATTCATTAATGCTGTGTTTTGGGAGATATGAAGTACGTTTTTTACCTATTTACTGCAGAATCCCTCCACTACACCATTATCATGTGTATATTACATTTTTATGAAAAAAAAAAAACATAAATGATGATCAAATTTAAATAGGAGTTGTTTCTGGATATTGATATAGGTGTTAGATGCATAATTCTGCCATCTGCTGGTTAGATGTTTTTTTGTAGATAATATATTTTTTTGCCTGAAAGTGTAATTACCATATGCATCCAGCAGAGGCCCCATAGAGATCTATTCATTTTTCTGGATGTGACTTACTTGCTCTTATAACAGCTTTTGTTATATATATATATATATATATATATATATATATATATATATATATATATATATATTTAAACGTTTAAAATACATTAAATCAGTATTTTGTCAAAGTTTAGAATTATTTTTGTTGTTGTTTGAGGTATTTTGAAGTATTTTGTTATTGCAATAATGCTATATAAATTTGCAGTAATGCCAAATAAATTTGCAATAATGCCACAAGTTACCACTAAAAGAAAATACTTGATTGCAATTACATATTATTTCAATAATCAAAATGTATAAAATTATTAACTTTAGAATTAGAAATTAATTTTTAAAAAGTAAATAAAAACAAAAAACTAACGGCTATAGACGGATATGAACAGGAGAGAAGAGTAAACACACCTGTGTGTGTTTGTGTGCGCACACGTGCATGTGTGTGTGTAATCATCCTCATTCCACATTGTTTTTTTCTCTAATGCCAGGCCTTCATTTATGTGTGGACATTTTTAGATTCGTGCTGGAATTATTTATTGTATTTCCCAATTTCTATAAAAATGCTCTCTTTTGCCGTCACACCTGTTTGTTTGTGTGTATGTGATCTGTGTGTAGTCACGTTCTTTCCATATTACACTTGTGCTCTCATACCATACCTTCATTTGTGTGTGAACATTTTTAGATTTATGCAGAAATTATTGATTTTTATTTCCCACTTTCTATAAAAATGCTCTCTATTGCAGTTACACCTCTCTCTATCTGTGTGTGTATTTGTGTCTGTGTGTGTTTAGGCGCACATGTGAGTGTTATAATGTTCATTCCACGTTGTATTAGTGATCTAGTACCAGGCCTTCATTTATGTGTGAGAATTTTCAGATTTATGCAGGAATTATTTATTTTATTTGCCAGTTTCAATAAAAATGCTTTCTATTGGAGTCACATCTGTGTGTGTGTTTGTGTGCGCGTGCACGTGTGTGTGCAAGTGATCATGTTCGTTCCCCATTGCATTTGTGCTCTAGTACCAGGACTTCATTGCGGTATGGAAATTTTCAGATTTATTCTGGATTTATTGATTTGTTTTGACAAATGAAAAATAAAAAAACTTTTTTTTTTTCGATTTTCCCATTCATTTCAATGTGGGGTCATATTGACCCCGAAGACCAGAAGTGTAAAAAATGTTTTTACATACCTATAGAACAACTGAATCAAGCCCAGTTTTTTCGTGTGTGTATAGATAGATAGTGTATGAAAAGTTACAAAATCTTATTCCACTGAGATGAAGGGAACATTTTTTTTTTACTAAGGAAAAGTCGATTGGGGTCACATAGACCCCGCTGCCCCATTTAAGGTTAAGTATATTCCCATTAATATTTACCACACCAGGGTGACTAGGAACATAACATTTTCTAGCTATGACTTCTTGTTTCACAGGAGTTTAAATATGAGGAAACACAAAGGCTAAATTCCCTTAATCGTCCATCACATAGAGTAAAACCAAAGAATATAGTTCTGATGTGCATCAAAAGATTGTTGAGCATCACAAAATAGAAAGTGGCTGTAAGAAAATAGCTAAAGAATTGAAAATCCCCATTTTGACCATCAGGGCAATAATTAAGAAGTTCCAATCAACTAAAGATGTTACAAATCTGCCTGGAAGATCTGACGTGTGTCTTTATTGTCTTAATGCACGGTGAGGAAGAAAGTTTGAGTGGCCAAAGACTCTCCAAGGATCACAGATGGAGAATTGCAGATATTACTTGAGTCTTGGGGGTCAAGAAAGCCTACAAAATATATATCAAACAACCCCTACATCATGTTGTTTTGGAGGGTTTCAAGAAAAATCCTCCTCGCTCATCCAAAAACAAACTCCAGCATATTCAGTTACATACACGACGGGAACTTCAAAAGGGACCGGATTCTATGGTCAGATGGAACAAAAAAAAGGGCTTTTTGGCAGCAAACCCACCAGGTGAATATACCAGAAAAAACCCACCAGAAAAATACCCAATGCCTACGGTTAAATATACTGCTGGATCTTATATGTTGTGGGCCTATTTTTTTGCTAGAGGTCCTGGACGTCTTGTTCAGATACATGGTAATATGGATTATAGCAAATACCAATAGACAAAAAATTAAAACCTGACTGCCTCTGCTAGAAATCTTATAATGGGCTATGGCTGGATCTTCCATCAGGACAACGGTCCAAAACAAACATCAAAATCAACACAAAAATGGGTAACTGAGCACAAAATGAAGCTCAAAACTAAGCCATAACCGTCCCAGTCCCCTAAACTGAACCCTATAGAAAATGAGTGGGGTGAACAGAAGAGAAGAAGCACCAACATGAACTTGTGAATATGAAAGATCTGGAGAGATTCTGTATGGGGGAATGGTCTCTGATCTCTTATCAGGTGTTCTTCAAACTCATCAGGCATTATAGAAGAAAACTCAGAGCTGTTATCTTGGCAACAGGAGGTTGCAAAAAGAATTTAATAACAGGGAGCCAATAATTATGGCCAGCGTGTTTTGGACCTTCAATGAAAGTTTAGATTTTTGCACATTTTTTTAAGGCAAGCCATTTTTGATCATATTTACCAGGGGTGCCATTAATTCTGACCACAACTGTATATATATATATATATATATATATATATATATATATATATAAGCACTCTACAGAACACGTTTCCACTGCTCCAGAGTCCAGTTGCGGTGTGCCACTCCATCCGACGCTTGGCATTGGATTTGGTGACATGAGGCTTGCATGCAGCTGCTCGGCCATGGAAACCCATTCTGTAAAGCTCCCGCTATTAATGCCAGTGGAAGTTTGTAACTCTTCAGCTATGGAATCAGCAGAGCATTGGCAACGTTTATGCACCATTTCGCTAGGGCTGTGCGATGGATCGTTATTGATTTTCGATTTTGGCTTCCAACAATTATGAAAACAAGATAATTCGGTCCAGTGCACCATACTTTTCTTCACATAGGTGCACTTTCATTCCTCCCTAAAAGCCCAAACTTAACATCCAAATCAGCCAAATAAGCGAGTGATGTCTACTAGTAAAATGCGAGTAAAATGCAATCTACTGTTGCTAAACTGCAGAATGTGTTTGGTATCAAATAGTGTTATTAAAAGCGCATTAAGCCGCAAAAGAGACACTGTTCCCGTCAGCTTTCAGATACACTTTTTCCACCGTGACGGGTGTTACGTACTCGTACGTATTCAAAGTGTTGCAATATGGAGATGTGTGTAGTTTGGTGTTGTTGTTGTTGTTGTGGTGTGTGTGTTTCAGGTCTTCGTTGAATCAATCTACCACCTGTCAATCTTAATGAAGGATGATGACGTTTCGGTTCATCCAATCACATCTCACCACTTCATTCAAATGCCCGTGATCACTTCCATGTCAACAGCTGTTTGCTCACTTTTTGTTCGTTGCGCTTGTTTGACTTGCTGTCAGTGATGTGTCTGTGTGTCTAACATTCGAGTTCTGTTTAATTGTTGCATTGTGTTTTGAGGATACTGTTCAGCCTGACCAGTTTACACAGAGTGTGTAAAGCTGGGAAGAGAGCAGGTTAGTAGGTCGCGCGACATACACTTTGCACTTAGAATGTTTTGGATTATGTTAGACACACTAGTTTAGGAGAGTGCCCACTTTGTAAGTTTTGTTATTTAGTTAGTGTAGTTTAGTTAGAGCGTCTTGACGCCGAAGATTTCTTTTCTACATTTTAGTTTGGTAGTTAGGTTAGTCGAATTAACTTTTAGTTAGTTTGTTTTGTTTTATTGATTTCTTTGATTTGGCATCTCTCGTGCGCTCGCCTTCCCACCTTGCGTTTTTGTTTGTGTTTAAAGTCGTTATTTTGTTATTGTTTGTATATATTGTAATATTATTTTCTTCATTCACTCACGGCACTGTGGATTAATAAATCCTTTTTGTGAGTTGAGTTCTGAGGTCGGCTTCTTTTTCTTGCTCTGTCCTGTACATTGAGGTACACACACCATTTTTAAAAAGTATGACCTTATTTCCCTAGACATCAAAAATAGGGACGTAACAACGGGTCTGTTGCAGGTTCCCGGCCTGTGTCCATTCTCAAACCGTATAGTTTGCCCATAGTACTGCACTGATCATAATCCGCGGGTCGGGCGGGCCAAGTAATAAATGCATAAGATTCCGATGAATTTACATTAACGCTTGTCTGGGACACGTGTGTTTTTTTGAAGGAACAAGTGAAAGAGTTGGGAATTGTACTTGCCCAACCGGAACAAATGCCCTGATTAAAACAATTTTCAATATCAAAAAAGTAAAATGAAAAATAACTAGGGAATCACCGAAAACGCAAGGATGAATCTGATTTTATTTCATTTAATGTAAGTGGCGATTGATAGCCAATAATTGAAAATAATATAGGCCTATCTAATGTAGTCCTATCTATCTAGTGACGGTAACAAAGTTGCGCTGTTGAGGCTCGCGCAGTTATGTATAACATATTATACAGTTAAGAAACATCATACGACCAGAGTGCTGTTTTCCTGAATACCATCACGATTGAAACCGAGACACTGATTTCATAACAGTTCAATAAACAAATAGTTAAAATTAAGTCACTTACATTTTAGACGCAATTAATGTTTTTGTTCTGTTTCAGCAGCAAAAATAGTTCCAACATGTCACAAGTATACTCAGCCTGTTTCACTGTTTCGTTACTGAATGATTCAGCATTTTGAATGAATCGGTAGAGTCAAAGATTCAATTACCCATTCAAAAACTGCCTCATTCTGAATAAATCAGCGATTTGAACAAATCGTTTGAATGAATGACTCATTCATTAAGACGGTCGACTGCCGCCACATACTGGCGGTTTAGTTTCAAAGTATCATTCTTTTCAACATTCCTTCTGTGTATATTCAAAAAATATTTAAAACAATCTCATAATCTCATTTAATACAGTTGTAATTTTTCAATGTAAATTATTTAATTTGATTGGTAACAGCCTAGTGTCTTATTATTCTAATTGAATGTATTGATAAAATTTAAGAATTTTAAATGAAAGATGGAGCATTCATTTAATAAAATTAGGGAAAAAATGCCCTTTATAAATAAAATATTCTGATAAGAGTGTTTTCCAACAGTGAAGTAATGAAACATTGACCATTTAAGTTTGAAGGGAGTAAAGCCTCTGTTTAGGCTATTAAGGAAATGTATTTTTGCCGAAAGAAGAACTTTTATTTTAAATAAATGTTATTTTTAGATCAGCCTACTTCAGTGTGATATGTTACCATATTATCATGCTTAACACTGAGAATTTTAATAATTGTAATGTGATGATCAGATGCCAACATCTAAATCAAAGAATATCATAGGTTTGGGCGGTTGGCTGGTGGATTATTTATTTTTAACAGCGGATTCGGGTGTCTCAAAGTGCACCAGATTAATGAATTTATCTTTAAAATGTACAAAATTTTCTTCCGGGGGGCATGCCCACGGACCCCCCTAGAGATACAGAGCTCCACCCACAAAAATACTGTGGGAAACACAGTAGACTATATAATGGTCTACGAGAAATACACATTTAATCATCTTATTATTAAAATACATGATCAGTATTTTACCACCTCCGTCTCGTTTGTAGCCAGAAAAAAACTGTTAAGTAAACGTACAAAGTTAAATAAGAAAACACACCTGTAACCCTAAGGCTATATTGGATATGTCCATTAGCTAATAAACCTGCTACAGTCTGTCATTAATGATAATCAATTAAACAACAAATGATAAAGGAAAATCACTCACTGATCTTGACTGAATAATTTAAGTAGCTTTAATAAGGATTGATCTATACTTAATGTTTACAGTTAGACTATGTAAGATAGCTTCATCCCAGAGACCGTCCAGCCAGAGCTTCACGTCAGCCACGTCCAGCCAGAGCTTCACGTCAGCCACGTCCAGCAAGAGCTTCACCACGACATGCCTGAGCTTCATGCCGAGCCAGAGACGCTTCACGTCACTTCTGCCGAGCCAGAGACGCTTCACGTCACTTCTGCCGAGCCAGAGACGCTTCACGTCACTTCCTCCGAGCCAGTGTCTACGGACAAGATGGCTGAACCAGAGACTGTTCACATCACTTCTGCTGATCCAGCGACTGTTCACGTCACTTCCTCCGAGCCAATGTCTACGGACAAGATGGCCGCCTCCGAGCCAGAGTCTGTTTATGTTCCCGAGCCAGAGTCTGTTCCTGTTCCCGTGCCAGAGTCTGTGATGTCTGTTCCCGAACCAGTGTGTGTGTGTTGTCTGTTCCCAAGCCAGTCTGTGTGTTGTCTGTTCCTGAGCCTGAGCCAGGGTGTGTGTTGTCTGTTCCCAAGTCAGTGAGTGTGTTTTCTGTTCCTGAGCCCGAGCCAGGGTGTGTGTTGTCTGTTCCCGAGCCAGTGTGTGTGTTGTCTGCTGTTCCTGAGCCGGTGTCTGCTGTTCCTGAGCCGGTGTCTGCTGTTCCTGCTGGCTATGTCACGGTGTGGGTTTTGTGTTTTGTTCCTTGTTGTTGTCTGTCATGTGTTTCCATGTCTTTTCATGTTCAGCTGTTCCCCGTTTTGTTGATGAGTCTCCCCATGTGTTTCTGATTAGCCATGCCCCCTTGTTATCTTGTCTAGCTAGTTTGCCTGTGTATTTATACCCATGTTCTTCAGTTGGTGTTTGTCGGTCGTTGTTTGATGTTGTGATGTTCCTTGTTCTGTGTACTGAGTACTGAGTACCTTGTTCTACTGAGTTTACCCTGGATTACTTGTTTGTTGGATTATTAAAGTGCTTGCGATTGGATTCACTCTCTGCTTCTTTCCTGCTCCATCGCAACAACTACATTTGATTATTACATTTTTGTTGTAGGCTATTACTTATCTGAATACCACTGTTACATCACCCTGTTTGTAGTACATCCATTTTGTTTGTAATTAGTTTCTTTGTTCTTATTGTATTGCTGTTAACTTGTTTTATGTCATTGTTTTAAGGAAATAATTCTTACATTAGTGAACCTAATATTAGTTTTTGCTGAAGTATTGATAATTGTGAAATTTCAATGATATTTAAAAGTACTCATATCATGTAATACGACTTTGATCATATCGCCCACCAATAATCGTTTTAAATAATCAATAATTCAATACTGACCAAAAATAATCATGATTATTATTTTTGCCTTAATCGAGCAGCCCTGCCATATGTCTCAGCACTCGGTGACCCCACTCTGTGATGGTCTTCCACTTCGTGGCTGAGTGTTTACTGTTCCTAAACACTTCCACTTTCACAATAATACCACTTACAGTTGACCGTGGAATTTCTAGGAGGGATGAAATTTCATCAACTGACTTATTGCAATGTTGGCATCCTATCACAGTTCCCTTGAATTCACTGAGCTCTTCAGAACAACCCGTTTTATTATTATTATTATTATTATTATTATTATTATTATTATTATTTTCCAGCATTGCACGGTGTTGCTTCTAGGATACTGTATGTACTTTAAAAGGTAAGCGGCCCACCAAATAGTATTGACTTCCATTTTGTTTTTGCAAGAAAATGTAATTATATATTTTGTAACATTGCTTTTATAATTTGTGCAATAATAGAGGGTTAAAGCTCAGTTTGCTCTGGTGGTTCCTCTCCATGCAGTTATGCTGTGCACGTGGCTGTGGCTCATTCGAAAGCGCTTGCTGATGTTTTACATTGATCGTGACTTATGAAGGCGATTCAGCATGACAGTTAACAGGGCAGTGAGTTACAGGAGGGTTGATGTCCAATTAGCGCCGTCTCCTCGGCTTTAATGAGTGGTTGTAAATTTCAACTCCATCTCCCTGGCACAGTTTAATTAGCTGTAATTACATATGGCCTGACCTTTGAGAGCCCTGTCCTGTTGATTTACAGGGCTGCAGGTCTCTTGATTTATCCCCCTGGGAGGCTGAAGGAAGGCCAGAGAACGTGAGGGACAAGAGAGGCCAGTTCAGCCTGATAGAGTTCTTCAGGTGTCTTTGCTCAGGCTTTCTGTTGATCTTGGATGAGCTGTTTTTTTTTTTGTATTTTTTTTTTGTATTTGGGAGCATTTTCCATTGATTAAACGGTTGCTAGTTACCATAAATTTATAGTCATTTTTTAAAAAAAGATTTCATACTTTGAATTCACAGTGAAAACAAGAAAACCAGAGGACCAGAAAAGTATTGTTTATTAACATATCAACTGTAGTATAGCATGATGTCTGTCCACAGTGATGTTCTGGCACGTACAGTAGGTTCTCATAATGCATTGAGGCATGAATAAATTATACGATTGCATTTTTAGACCTAACCATATCCCTACCCCATAAACCTAACCCATTAGGTGAATAACACTGATGTAGAAGCACTTAACCCTGTGTACTTAACCCCCCCTTCATGTAGTTTGGTTTAGTCCTGTTCAGTTTTCCCGCTCCTCATCATCCCTCAGTTAATTCACTTGTGTTTAGTTAATCATGTTCATCTGTGTCACATGTGCCCCAATTATGTTCCTTTGTCTCCCTGTGTTATTTAAGCCCTCTGTTTCTCCCTATTCCTTGTCCGTTCTCGTTGATGTATACCGTTCGTATTATGACGTGTGTTGTGACTTCTGAGGTTTCTTTGAATAAATTCCTATTCTCCTGTTCCTCGTCGTCTTCCTCGCTATTCCTCTACAACGTCCCATAACACCCTGGTTGTAAGCCTAAACTTGACATAAACTCTTAACTTGTCCGTTCCTTTAAACCTAAATCTGATTGGATGATTGAACATGTTGCACTTGGTGAAATCACGTTCACCGCATTCTAACATAGAGCTACATAATAGCCACCTATAATGTAAATAGCCCTAAGAGGCAGGCTCTTAAGCTTACAGTAGCTTATTTTCCCCATATAACATGAAACCAGTTGTTTTTTGTAAAATCATTAATATTGGCTAGGGTCATATTAATAAGCTATAATGTAGAGTCTTCCAGTTATTGTTGCAATATAAACCTTGACAGAGTGATCAGACCCCCAGTAGAAAAGGGAAGGTGGCAAGATGATAACAAGGAGCCATAGGGGGCTCCACAAATAGTGGCACCCAATTTGAGTAAAACTGACTGTGGCCGCAGGCTGAGTGCGATTGGCAATCACAGAGCGCTGATATACAGGTGCTGGTCATATAATTAGAATATCATCAAAAAGTTGATTTATTTCAAGAATTCAACTTAAGTGAAACTAATATATTATATAGACTCATTACATGCAAAGTGAGATATTTCAAGATTTTATTTGTTATAATTTTGATGATTATGGCTTACAGCTTATGAAACCCACAAAATCAAAATCCCAGAAAATTAGAATATTACATGAAATCACACAGTAATTACACAGGAATACCATGGTCATTGAACCAGGTTTTGATTCTTTTGGCAGTGTGGGCAGGTGCAAATCCTGCTGGAAAATGCAGGAAGCATGAAGTGCTCTGAAAATGTCCTGGTAGATGGCTGCATTTACTCTGGATTCAATAAAGCACAAGTTGCTTCATTGAAGCTTATTGTATTATGTAGACCGTGTAGAGTAGCTATAGAGTATAGTATCATGGTATTATGAGAGAAAGATTGACTAAACAAGTGTATTACCTGCATATGATTTAGCATTTATTCTTCAAGTCGATGTCCATAACATTATATCCATTATAAAAAGTCAGTTTGAATGTCCGCTGAAGAAAGTGATATCTTTGTCTGTGTCATTTGACAGCGCTAAAACAACATCCTTGTTCTGACTCACTCATAAAGACAGTCTTTGCTGCTGTCTAATGGCGGAATAATGTAACTTTCACTTAAGTCCATATCCCAATCACTAACGGACCATTTCTCAAAACCAAATATGATGTATTATTTATATAAAATAATATTTATTGTGCTACCATTTTAAATTAACAACAATAGCCACTATAAAAGACAATAGGAAATAAACACAAGCAAACAATTCAGTCAAACTATAAAGAAGCAGCGCTCTAGTACATGATTTCTGCTAAATATAGTCTAAATATAAAGTTATTAAACTTAATTTTCCCCTTAACCTAAAGATTGCCCATTTGATATACCCCAAATGAATTATATCTCATGTTTAACCACTATCTACATAAGAGCTAGTGGCAAATTCCCAAAGGATTGGCCGAGATGAAGCTGTTTTCTGTGGGTAGGCTACATGAGCGCTGAAAGCGCTGACAGTCTGGAGCTCGCATTTGCAAAATCGTCTTAACAAATTGTAAAATAATAGGCATTATGTTTATATATGAGTCACATATTTGAGGTCTAAATAACTACATGCTTGCCTAAAAAAACTTTTAAAACTACATTTTGTGACAACAATAGTAGTATTTTTAATAAATATAGTGGATTTGCTTGGCTGCCATGACAGTCACCGCAAGCAGAGTCATACAAACGGTGAAACGGTTCCGGTGCTGATACTGGGGGGATATCTGACGGCTGGAAAAGGCTCTCAGCCAATCATATTCGAGAACCAGAAAGAACTGCTGTATAGTGTGTATATATATATATATATATATATATATATATATATATATATATATATATATATATATATATATATAGTGTGTGGCGGGCTTTAAGCTGTGAAGATTCACCTCCAGCTTGTTCTGTAACATCTAATGTCCATGTTCACACTGTCTCCACAACTCCACATGTGAATTTTGTGTAAAAAGCAGTCCATACACTTGCAGTCCATTTCTTCTTGCCGGTCGTCCACCATGTTTGTTTACTTTAAAGGGATGCGAGAGATTATCCAAGATTTCCTGTGTTCACAGGCAGGACTCTGGTTGTTTGTGAATGGAATCTGTTAGTGTGTGGTGTGCTTTCCTTGTCACATTGCGGCACTCCCCACAATAGATTAACAAAATGGTTAAATCTATTATTTCTTATCGTCATGTTTGTGGTCTCTCACATTTTGAAAATCTTGTAAGATTTTAAAAATATTTTAGTGTGGCCCAGCTTTAAGGACTACAATGATGTCAACCCCAAAATGGCCATGCTCAACCTCTGATTAGCCAATAGTTAGCCTGGAAGGATAGTCATGCAGCATGACACCAATCATTTAATGTAATTATAATACAATCATTTAATTAAGACACTGAAACATTTAATAAAGTATTGATGATGTGGAATCCTTTCTTTTAACATATACGTCTCCTCATTCACAGTTGGAGCGATGATGCGAACATGAGTTCCATCAATAGCATTAACAACTGCAGGCAAGCTTGCAATCCTCATAAAATCGGCTTGCTTTGCCGCATGGTTTGAACTTTAGTTGGGAAGTCAATGAAGTGCCGTACAGTAGTGGCCAAAAGTGATGCCCCGCCTAGGGTAGTTGTCAATAGTCAATATTTTTAGTTGTGATAGCGCAATGAAACATGCCAAAGTATGCAGATATCATTTTTGGTCAGGATCTCATACAAATAAATTATGAACACATGCAAAAATGAGAGAACCAACAAAATAGTACTAACTAATTATGTTGTAGTCATTGCTTTTACCTGTGAGCTTTGTGCTTTTTTTCTTTCTTTTGCATAGTAAAATTAAAACTGAGGTTTGACTTTTTTGACAAATAATTTTGTCAGATAAATACCTTAAGCAAGTTTAGAGTTTTGTTCTTCCCTAATATTTAAACAAATCTCTCTCTCTCTCTCTCTCTCTCTCTCTCTCTCTCTCTCTCTCTCTCTCTCTCTCTCTCTCTCTATATATATATATATATTTACCTATTATTTTGATGGTTCAATCAAACTTGAAGGGTAATAAAAACAAATCCCCATCAGGACATCAATTTTGTACGTTTGGTTTGGTTAGTGCCACAATAGTTTAAGACCCCTGCCTACTGTGTACTGATGAGCCCAAGTTGTCACGAACTGCTCTGAGACAGTTTGAAATTTATGTTCTGTATGTGGGTATAAGTCAGTCTTCTCTGTCATGTCTTCAGCGGGTAAAAAATGCAGCAGCAAGGTTGATCATATATCCCCTATTTTGGCCTTGTTATACTGGCTACCAGTTCATTTTAGAATAAAGTACAAGGTACTTTTATATACTTTTAAAGCTTTGCATGGACTGGCACCAAAATATGTTCCCTATCAGGGAACTCGAGCTGCGTGACAACGCTTTGGGAACACCCCTGCGTGAGTGCGTCATGAAGCACGTATGAAATCAGTCCAATGGCGAGACGGAACGTCATAGGCGGGTGACGTCATCGACCAGGAAACTATATAAGCACCCCAAAACACAAGCGCGTCAGCTTCTGAGTCTTCAGCAAGCGCTCTGTGTGTGAAATCATATCAGTCTGTCTCTCAAGTGTTTTTGTCTGTCCTTAGTATTGCTAGGCAGGAGTTTTTCACATATATAAAAAAAAAAAAACTATAAGGAGACTATATATATATAATATGGCGAGCGAACAGCAGTTCAGAAAGTGTGTTCATCCCTGCCCACGTTATATCACGGGTGGGGACACTCACGATCTGTGTGTTGTTTGTATGGGAGTGCAGCATGCCCAATCAGCTCTCGAGTGTCCTTGAAAACGCTCCGCTCCCACCGAGCTCTCTTCGAGAAGAGTGGTTCGGTGCGCTCTCCCCGCGGTTCGGGTCCCGCTGCTGCCGAGGCACAGCGGAGGCTTCAATCGTGGGGATCGCAGATGGATCTATCAGCGGGGATGGAGACGGGCTCTGCCCTATCTCTGCCCTTACCTGGTAGATCCAGCGCCTCAGATCCGGGTTTGGAAGCACGCGCTGCGGTTTCTTCCGCCCGGGCTGAGGCACCATCACTTCAGCTATCCAGTTCTGAGGAACTGGACATTGAAAGTGTGGATACTGCAGAGACTGGGGACTCGTCACTTCAGTCTCCTGCTAGTGAGGAGCTTATAGAGGTGTTAACTCCTGCAGTTGAAAGATTAAGCATTGAGTGGCCAGCTGATAGACAGGAGTCTAGATCTAAGAGCAAGCTGGATGAGAGATTTTTGCCATCTCGCGCTGCACCTCTGCGCCGGTGTCTGCCATTCTTTCCTGATCTCCACACCGAGGTTTCGAGATCATGGAAAAGACCGGTTTCGTCCAGAATATTAACACAACAAACATCGTTATATTCTAATATTTCTGAGGCGAAATCTTATGGCTATGGGGCGATGCCTAAAGCTGAGGAAGTGTTGGCGAGCCACCTTTCTCCTGATACGGCATCGTCCTTCAAGACACCGGCGTTGCCCACCAGACCACTAAGAAACACTTCGGCTCTGGTGGGCAAAGCTTACTCGGCGGCTGGACAGGCAGCATCCTGTTTACACACTATGTCGATTCTTCAAGCCTATCAAGCTGATCTGTTGAAAGATATTAGTGAGGGGCAGGAATTGAGTGCTGATGTATTGAAAGAGTTACGTCAGGCAGCCGATCTCTCTCTCCGTGCCACCAAGGAGACGGCCAGATCAGTAGGCCGTTCTATGGCAGCCCTGGTGGCAACGGAGAGGCACTTATGGCTAAATCTTTCCAATATGAAGGAGAAAGAGAAATCCTTCCTTCTGGACGCCCCGCTGTCGACTGCTGGCCTCTTTGGTGACTCAGTAAATACGGTCATCGAGAGATTTCAAGAAGAGAAGAAGCAGGCGGCGGCGCTCCAGAAGTTCCTCCCCCTTAGGGTGCATGTCCCCGGGGCAGCTGGGCGGAAAGAGCAGCCCCGGCCGTCGAGTAGCTCCTCGCACAGGGCGCAACAGAAAAGGAGCGTCGCGTCTCGTGCTCCTCCCCAGCAAGACTGGGCCGAAGCGCGGCGCTCTCAGTCGAGGCCTTCCAGGGGCAAAACCGATTTGAGGACGGTTATTGTCGCCAGGAAGGCTTCGTCGAAGAAGCCCTGACGCCACAAACGTCAGGGTACTGAGGGTGGTCCCCACCAAGAGAGAAAGGTGTTCGCCGCAGTACACGGCGCCCATTCTCTCTCGGTGCCCTCAGGGGCCCGTTCTGCCAACCCCGCCTGCGTGCCGGGGCGTAGACGGTCCCAGCGAGCGCTTTCCCGAGGGACGCTCGCTCGCTCCGAGGAGCGGTGTGATGCGGTTAGACCAGTTGTTCCCTGCCGGTGCGCCGTTACAGGGCACTGTGTCTGCCACTCAAAATATTCCAGAGGCCAGTCTCGAGAGACTGGTACCCTTAGTATAATTTTTGGCGGATTGGAACAGCCTTCCAAATATTTCTCAGTGGGTCCTGCAGACTATCGAGCACGGGTACGCGATTCAGTTCAGATCACGCCCACCACGCTTCAGAGGGGTTCTTCCCACAGTGGTGGACCACGAGCAGGCTCTGGTTATGGAACAGGAGGTGAAAACTCTGCTGCTGAAGGGGGCTATAGAACGAGTTCTTCCTCCCAGCAGAGAGTTGGGTTATTACAGCCGATATTTCATCGTTCCGAAGAAGGATGGGGGGTTGCGTCCAATTTTAGATCTGCGCCTATTAAATCGCTCAGTAGGGAAGCTCAAGTTCAAGATAGTGACTCTCAAGCAGATCGTGTCACAGATCAGGTCCGAGGACTGGTTTGTCACGATAGATCTAAAGGACGCATACTTCCACATTTCCATCCTTCCACAACACAGGAAGTTCCTGAGGTTCGCTTTCGGGGGCGAAGCGTACCAATATCGGTTTCTTCCTTTCGGCCTAGCACTGTCTCCCCGAACTTTCACGAAATGTATGGATGCAGCCCTGGCTCCGCTGCGACTCCAGGGCATCCGCATTTTAAAATATATCGACGATTGGTTGATTCTGGCTCAATCGGAGCATCAGGCGATTCGGCATCGAGATGTCGTTCTCGCCCATATAAAGAAGTTAGGGCTGAGGCTCAACGCCAAGAAGAGTGTGCTTTCTCCAGTACAGAGGACCACCTTTCTGGGCGTGGTTTGGAATTCGACAACGATGCAGGCACGTCTGTCTCCTGCTCGTATAGCTTTGATTCTCTTAACCGTCAAACAGGCAAAGCTAGGCCAGTCACTCACTGTAAAAGAGTATCAGAGAATTCTGGGTCTGATGGCAGCTGCGTCCAACGTTATACCTTGCGGCCTGCTGTACATGAGACCACTACAGTGGTAGCTCAGGTCCAAGGGGTTCTCCCCGAGGGGAAACCCGCTCCGCAAGATCAAGGTCACACGACGGTGTCTCCGTGCCCTGGCCATGTGGAAAGAACCTTGGTTCCTGTCCCTAGGTCCTGTGTTGGGGGCTCCGTGTCATCGTGTAACACTAACGACGGATGCCTCTCTCACAGGTTGGGGGGCGATCATTAGTGGTCGCTCAGCTCAGGGTCTGTGGCAGGACCATCATCTTCAATGGCATATAAATTGTCTAGAAATGCTGGCGGTGTTTCAGGCTCTGAAACACTTCATCCCAGACCTGAGAGGTCATCATGTTCTTGTCCGGTCAGACAACACATCGGTGGTCTCTTATATAAACCATCAAGGGGGTCTGCGTTCGCGCCCGTTATAGAAGCTGGCTCGCCAGATCCTTCTATGGTCCCAAGTGAAGCTTCTTTCATTGAGGGCGATCTACATCCCGGGGTATTTTAATCAGGGGGCAGACATCCTGTCGAGGCAGGGGCCAAGGCCCGGAGAATGGAGACTCCACCCCGAGGCGGTGGAGCTCCTATGGAAACATTTCGCTCATGCCGAGGTAGACCTATTTGCATCCAGAGAAACTTCACACTGCCAACTGTGGTTTTCCCTAAGTCCTCCAGCCCCTCTGGGGTTGGACGCTATGGTACAGGAGTGGCCGAGGTCACGCCTGTACGCATTTCCCCCGATTGCTCTGCTCCCAGGAGTTCTGGAGAGGGTTCGCCGGGACGGGGTCAGTCTACTGTTGGTAGCCCCGTACTGGCTGGCCCGAGTTTGGTTTGCGGACATAATATCTCTCCTCGACGGCTCTCCTCTGGAGATTCCGATGAGGGACCTTCTCTCTCAGGCGAGCGGGTCGATACTTCACCCCCGCCCAGATCTATGGAGGTTGTGGGCTTGGCCTCTGAGGGGGCCCAGCTCATAGAATCTGGTCTCTCGACTGAGGTCGTGGAGACCATCCTCCACTCCAGAGCTCCGGCCACTAGGAAATGATATGCCCTGAGGTGGAAAATGTTCACCTCTTGGTGTGGAGAACACCAGTTGGACCCAGTTAACTGCCCAGTGGGTGCAGTGCTGGAATTCCTTCAGGAGCGTTTCTCCACAGGGTTATCCCACTCCACACTGAAGGTGTATGTGGCGGCCTTATCTGCTTACCACGTCCCTTTGAGTGGAGCTTCTCTCGGGAGACACCCACTTGTAACCCGTTTCCTTTGTGGCACTCTGAGGCTGAGACCAGCAGTTCACACGAGGGTGCCGACCTGGGACCTGGCGGTTGTTCTAGAAGGTCTCTCTCTAGCACCGTTCGAGCCCATTGAAGAAGTTTCTGAGAAATTCCTCACTCTAAAGACTGTATTTTTTCTTGCTATATCTTCATTAAAAAGAATAGGAGATATTCAAGCTCTGTCGGTTTCTCCCTCGTGCTTGGAATTTTCACCCGGCATGGTCAAGGCTTTCCTCCTTCCTAGGCCGGGGTATGTTCCCAAGGTTCCAACTAATGTGGTCAGGCCTATTGTACTGCAGGCTTTCTGTCCTCCTCCATTTTTGACGTCGGACCAAGAGAAACTAAATCTGCTCTGCCCTGTTAGGGCTTTAGATGCGTATGTCCACAGAGCTGCCCTGTGGAGAAAGAGCGAACAACTGTTCGTTTGCTTCGGACCCCCTAAGAAGGGATGTCCAGTATCTAAGCAGAGGTTGAGCAAGTGGGTGGTTGAGGCCATGTCTCTTGCCTACGAGTCCTCCGGTCAGCCTTCTCCTTTGGCTGTCCGGGCTCATTCAACCAGGGGTATGGCTGCCTCTAAGGCTATTTTGTCAGGAGTATCTATTCAGGATGTTTGCGATGCGGCAGGATGGTCATCACCGCATACATTCGTTAAGTTTTATCATCTTGACTTCAGCTCCACTCCAGGGGCGCAGGTGCTTTCGTCCGAATGTGCGCTCTGACTTCACACGATGGACACTTGCTCGTATGGCGGCGTTGGTATTAGCGTTCCCAAAGCGTTGTCACGCAGCTCGAGTTCCCTGATAGGGAACGTTTCTGGTTACGTATGTAACCCTAGTTCCCTGAAGGGAACGAGACGCTGCGTGTCTTTGCCATACTCCCGGCATGCCCGTGAGCACTTGCTTCAGTTTATCAGAAGCTGACGCGCTTGTGTTTTGGGGTGCTTATATAGTTTCCTGGTCGATGACGTCACCCACCTATGACGTTCCGTCTCGCCATTGGACTGATTTCATACATGCTTCATTACGTACTCACGCAGGGACGTTCCCAAAGCGTTGTCACGCAGCGTCTCGTTCCCTTCAGGGAACTAGGGTTACATACGTAACCAGAGACGTTTTTGAACTTACACATTTGAGTTGCTCACAGAGATCCCTGAGATCACAAAATCAGCTGCTCCTTGAAATTCCTTGGTCACGTCTAAAAACTAAAGGAGATCGTGCTTTCTCAGTCGCTGCTCCTAAGTTGTGGAATGGGTTACCAATGTTCATCAGATACTGTACTACTGTAACCATGTTTAAATCTCAGCTTAAAACATATTTGTTTGATGAAGCCTTTGCTGACCACTAGACTTTGAGACCGGGCAGTGAGTTATGGGAAATGTAGTTCATGAGGGAATGACAATAGTCTGATGTGGAATGCCCTCTGGTGGCTCTCAAGGGCACTCCAGCTGGAGAACGTTACACAAGTCATAACCAGTGCACCGATGCATTTATTCAGTCCCCAAAAATGTCATTATTTATTTCTATTCTGCAATTAGAGCATTGCTTTATTAGAGTGGGAGAAGTTCTTAGTTCATTTTTAGAATTTTTACTCTCAAGGCTAAAATTTTACTCAGGGCAACTAATACATATGACCCCAAAGGTGGGTATAGACATAGCTATGTAGAAAAGTACCTCATTCCCACTGTGAAGTATGGTGGTGGATATTTAATGCAGTGGGGCTAATTTTTTTCCAGAGACAGTGGACAACTTCCATCAAGTACCAGCAATTAAAAACACTTGACTGACCCTGTCAGGAAGCTTAAACGTGAGCCGTGGTTGGATCTTCCAGCATGACAATGATTCAAAGCACATCTCAAAATAAACAACAGAATAGTTCATTGACTAAATAATGAAGATTTTGCTATGGACATAGCAGTCCCCTTAACCAAACCCCATAAAACAACCTATGAGATGAGCTGAAGAAAAGAGTCCACTAGCATGGACCTCTGAATGTGAGGACTGGTCTCAGATCTCTTGCCATATGTTCATCATCAACCTTATCACGCATTATCTTTGCGAAGGGATGTTGCACAGAGTATTAAAATAAAGGGTGCCAATAATCGTGAAATACATTTCAGTCTAAAAATAAAAATTGTTTTGTGATTTTTTTCCCCACTATTCAACTTTAATCAAAGGTTAGATTTTTCTGAATATTGGTCCCATTCTCTTTGGCTAAAGTGATAGTGCCTAAACTTTAACCCAATATTTTTTGTGGAAAATGGAAAAGTTTTTTTTTTGTGTGGTAATCAATTTTGCCAGAAATGCTGTCCTATTGAGCTCAACTTGATCCAAACCCAATTTTCAATGATTACAGTTAAAATCCTGGCCATTGGAAAACAAAATGAATTCTCAAAAGCATGATCAAACATTTGGGCATAGTCATATATTCACATTCAAATTGGTGAATCACTTAAATTATTAGCTTATTAGCATCAATTACTGCTTCCTAGGAAGATCAGATACTCCAGTGTGATTGACAACTTTTTGCACTGGATTTATGAATGTGCTTGATGCAACGACTAAACTAAGTGTTGCATTACATAGCTTTGTTTTGCTTGTAACATCTGCTTGCAATCAGCTCTCTCCAGTATCCCCAGGTTCTCCGGCACTAATTTAAAGTCAAAGTGCAGAACTCCTGAGCGGGAGGTGAATGATTATGTCTCTTTGGCTCGACTGAGACAAACGACTCCGGAACACTAGGCGCCATGAGACGTAAAGAGAAGCCTTGCAGACTGGAATGTCAAATAGCCGCGGAGACTTAAAGGGCCTCAGGGCCTGAGGAAAGAATGGACAGCACACTGTGGAGCACAGAGAAATGCACAGGGAAACGACGTCTTTGACCCCTGAACAAAGAGTATGTGATCGGCTCATTATCACACTGAGGGCAGGAAATCTACGAAGCGAATAAAATCCAGCTCTCCCCTGATCACGTCACAGAGTCCCACTGAGGGGTGAAGTCCAGACTAATGAAGAGTAATGAACAAGGCCAAGCTTCTCACCTGGACCATCACTTCATCCCATGAGTATTGAGGTGGTGGGATAAAACCGACAACACTAATGGACAATATCACACCTGTTTATAGGGAGAAAATTCAACCTACTAATGGGTATGTGGTCAAATAGCAACCATTTAAATTCCCACCACATGTTCATCAAGCTTTTTTTTTATTTTATTTTTTTTAGTCTTGCTGCAATTTATCCCTTTTTATCTCCAACACATGCCAACTGGCTGATACCTAATGACCTTTCTTTGTAATATGATGTAAGCAAAAGGAAGTTGCTCTCACCCTAATGTGGTCTCCCAGAGCCTGATATAGATATCATTTCATTCCAGCGATGTACCTGTGTCAAATATTCTACCTCAGGGGTATTCTTTCCCACAGAAGAAGAAATTGAAATTCAATAGATTTCCCACCTCTAAAAGGTTGAAAAGAGCAAGAGAGAGAGATAGGGAGAGAGAGAGAGAGAGAGAGAGAGAGAGAGAGAGAGAGAGAGAGAGAGAGAGAGAGAGAGAGAGAGAGAGAGAGAGAGAGAGAGAGAGAGAGAGAGAGATGCCCAGCGGGAGAGCTGTCATGCAGAGAAAGATGTTGCCCGACATTTAGTTATGCATTCCTATCTATTTTCACCTACAAAATTAGAGCTTTTGCCAGCCGCCGTCCGTCTCATGTTACTGCAAGGGACATTTTTCCCCACCTTTAGCTTTTGCCCTATAAAATCAGTCTGCATGCGGTGTTGGTGGAAAGTGTCTTTATGGAAAATGCCATCTCATGCAATCTAGTTTATTTGTATTATGCTCAACAAATAGTATTTTGGGTTCAGCAAAAGTCACTGTTGTTTTTACGCTTTATTTGTCTCCATAAACACGGATGGATAATACAAACAGAGATGGTTTAGTTAGTGTGCATTTTGATGTACACAATTGAGCATTTAGTTTGAATGTTTGATGGATTTTATGTTAGACATTTTTCATACTATTAAGACGTTACAGAAGCCAAAATGTGACAATGCCAACAGCTCATTTACGTCGGTGTTCCATAATGCTGCACACTGGACAGTCTAATTTGTCATTTCAGACATTTTTGGGATAATATAATAGAGTACATTTCCCTTGGGACAAACTTCAACAATGAAAAACACAAATGAGCAGTTAAATATCTTTTTCATGAAGTCGAAATTAATCACATTGCATTACAGCCCTATATAAGAGTATTTATGCAGCCATTTTGTTTTGAAGGACCATTCATGGACGGCTCTTTAGCACTTCGCTTTTTATTGAGTAATTAAAACAAACCTGCATAAACTAGCTTCTCAAATAATGGTGCCAATCTCTGTTCTAGAGGCACCAAAGAGATTCATAATATAGTCAGTTAAAAAAAGCCACCAACATTGATCAAAACCACATTATTATGTAAACTTGATGATTTTGGATTGAATCACTTTTATGAAATGTACAGCCTTTATTTTGCTGATGGATACAATCAATAGGCAGCTAACATTTGCACAAGGCCTTTCACCATAAAGGTGAAACGGATGACTATAAACTGTGCTTTACAGTTGCACACTCCAGTTTTCTCACTAGCGACCCTCCAAAACCTAACCTCTTGATTTTGGAAGCCTGGATCAGAAGGTAGTCTGTGTCCTCAGGCTAAGCCTGGAGCCAGAGGCTCGCTTAAATGGAAACACACTCTCTGTGCTTAAAAAAAAAAAAAAAAAAAAAAGTAATTAGCGAAATGAATGTTAATATGGCACTTCAAAACACTTTTGGGGACAATTTTCAAGCCCTAAGTTCACGATGTGTCTGTGTGTGTAATGGCAAATTCGGCACTATTGCAATCCAAATTCAAGTATTAAAGTGTAGGATTATTGTATGTTTTTTTTGTGTCAGTATCAAATGGCCCATTTAAAAAAAATATTAAACTTTAACAGCATGAGATCAAATGTCTCTAAAATCTAACAGTTTAACAATTTTGGACGATTTACTGTATAGGTTGGTACCAGGGTGTAGGTTACATTCCTTAACTATCCTATAATTCTAGAACTAGTGCCCATGTCTTGCAAAGTCAGCACATAACACAAGCAGCCTACACGACTGATCTGACCTTCACAAAAAAAGAACTTGAATTGTTTCCAACAGAGATAAAAGATAAACGACTGCATTTTTGATGTTTTCAATACAAGGCCCTGTTTTTTTTCTTTGACGGGCAGCTATGTTAAAGTCCCACCAGACATTTCCGATTGTACTCAAGTCTGCTCTTTGACAGCCAAGGACATATGATCTCTTTTGAAACCATCTAATGTATCTTTTTCCTGTATGTCTGGTAGTTTCCCTGCTGAGTGGTGGATGTTTATCAAAGTTATAAATCTTTTGAGAACTGAGGTGAACTTCGGCTGAATTAGACCATCTTTCCCTCTCCATTTTTCCGGATCTATCTATCTATCCATCCATCCTTCCATCCATCCATCCATCCATCCATCCATCCATCCATCCATCCATTGGTGAACTATCCATTGAAAATTATCCAAGAAATTTGAAATGAACATTTGCTTTGAAAGACATTTGTTTTACTGTTTTCCACCCCTTTCTACCACAAGAACCATTTGGAGTTCCCAAAGGCTCAGAGGGGCTGATAGTGATCAAGGCCTGTAGTTCAAGATGTGTGCACTCTGGGGGTCTATGCATTGTCACACCTTTAGCGCAATGGGTGAAGTTGTAATTATCTGATTGGTCAATTTGAATGTCTCACATTTGGGTTTAAGTCACATGGTCAGGGAAAGGATAAAAGAGGATTGTTACTGTTGCTCTGTCTCTTTTTATGCTATGCTCTTTTGTGCTCTGGGTCTCTTTCTTGGGGCTCTCCTCTCTCTCTCTCTCTCTCTCTCTCTCTCTCTCTCTCTCTCTCTCTCTCTCTCTCTCTCTCTCTCTCTCTCTCTCTCTCTCTCTCTATCTCAGGTAACATTTTACATATATGCTGTGTACAATTATTGGTATAAGTATTAGCATCTCATACATCTATTTTGTAACTATTTTAAGTGTAACCATAACCATATTTTGTCATTAAACCTTTTCAATTACAAATAATGTGCTAACTAGTTTTGATTTGGTATTGACTTTGAAGTGCTACCTATTGCAATACAATATTGTCACTCTATATAACAACACTCTCCCACATATTAAGCTATTGTAACTGCGCTTATTTCCGTCGTTGGTATAAGTAGCAGTGGGTGGTAATAGACAAAAAATTTACAGTTTTCTACCATCTTGCTGACAACATTTCTTTAGTCATTCGGCAGTCTTGCAGTCTGAACCCCTGCTGGAAATCCACCCTTACACTACCAAATCAGTCAAATATGCATACTAAATTAGCTAGTTTGCTAACATAAAATGAACATTTTCATACAAAACAATTCATGATCTACCAAAATTATTGTTCATAATTGAAATTAAAGACTATAATCTGAAGTAAACATTCATTAATTCGTTCTTTCGTTCCTTCCTTCATTCAACAATTCATTCATTCAGTAATTTATTCAGTACAACACACACACACACACACACACACACACACACACACACACACACACACACACACACACACACACACACACACACACACACACACACACACACACACACACACACACACACTCTCTCTCTCTCTCTCTCTCTCTCTCTCATTCATTCATACATTCATTCATGCAGTGCAATACATACATACAGTACAATACATACATACATGCATACATACATAGAGTAAAGTAAACAAATGATCAACTAAAGTAACCTCGAGAAGTTTTTGGTCCAGATTATGATCTCTGGTCATGTGATGTGCACTGTCACTCCTCTCTCCCTCTTTTTAAGGACCATTGCTATGCTGTCTAAAACTCAGTCGGGAGATTTATTTTCGATTGAAGCTGAACCTGGGTGTTCTTTTCCAGCGGGCTCTGGAGGGCTCTCACACTGTCCTTTTCCTTATCACTGCACATGCAGGCAGCTGCAGCATCCATTTAAACGGCAACTGTCTGGTTTATCCTCAGCTTTCATCTCTTGCGGTATACCTGTGCTCAAAGAACTGCAGCAGCAGCACCGATCCAGCCCACTCGCCTCATCTCGGAGGCACAGATGCTCTGCTGTCAGGAAAATCAAATCTCTGTCATATATTGTTAATGACGTGTGCATTTAATCTTGTGTTGTTGATTGACACTTCTTTAATCGGCTTGCCTCAGTGTTCTCCAGTTCTAAATCAATCCAAAATATCACCAAATCTATCTGTGTTATTGTGAAATGAAGCGAAGCTGTCTAGTCTCTACTGACTAGGCCTTTGAAACATTAGTGTTGTGCCGGCAGTATATTTGGTAGATGGGAATTTTAGATGCGTTCCGTGAAGTATTGTGTCGAGCAGTGTCCGGTTAACTAGCGTAAGAGGAAATCCCTGTTCCCAGTCAAGAGGGATTAAGTAGGGCTCCGTTCTCTCTGCTCTCGGCAGTCATTTCCTCTGTTCAGCGTGGAGAACATGGTGATGTGAATAGACCTCAGCCATGTATACTGGAACCGTAACACCTGGTAGAAAGGTTTCGCAATGAAGGGCTGTGCCGAACAGCCATGGAATCGCTCACCCCTCGAGATTTTGTGAGTTTGCGTGAGGTCTTGCATCCATTAACATTTCTTTTTCATTGATGTTAACACTTTAGTAACTATACTGGCACATTCCCTATTAAATATGACCTTCTTCTACCCAGGCGAATGAATGTTATGAAATTGTTCAGCCCTTTGTGAAATGATTTATGAATTCGTACAGTCTGTCAAGACCTATTTCCACTTCAAAGGGCTGTCTAATGAACAAAGTTTGTGTTTCGCCCTGAGTCCCTGTGATGATTTTCTGATATATGAATCAAAGTCTTACTGAAAATTGCCACAGTTTAACTTATTGCTTATTTTTAAGTAGATTTCTTGGAAATTTTAGATGCCTACTCTTGCTCAAACTTTAATATTTAACAATTATCTGCATATTTATTTCTCTGCATAGTGTAGCCAATATATACCTGTATAATGCTTGTGATGTTCTAAACATAATATTTGGTCTCTGTTATCAAGATATGTATCATTTTAAAGCTTCTGATAAGAACAAATCACTCTATTACAATGTACATAATAATCGTCTTAGTAACAAGACAAATACTAGAAAAAAGTACAGTCATATTAATATTGGTTCGTATGAAACCAGAAAGAGACTCTGCGGTGACATCCATCATAATCTTATCATACCTGTAAGAGCATTGAATGTTGATTTTTATGTGCAAGGCTTCCATTGGAAAAACAATCCATAATGCTGATTGATGTTGCAAATGTGTAGACAATGGTTTGTAGCACCTTTTACTGGTTTTAACCAAATGCTGCACATTGTTATTCTTTTAGTTATTTAACAATAGCTTGCTCATTCACATGAAATAGCTTACTTACGCATTGAAAAATAAGGTGCATTTACGTGCACTCATGGAGATTCCAAAAACCATTCACGTCCTTCTAGAACTCATAATTACAACTTGTAAACTTGTACCATTTAACCACTGCAACATAATGTGAAAACACTCAAAATAGCAGCTTCAGCAATAAAATGTAGTTAAGCAGGGTTTTTATTTGTAATCTAGATTAATCTGAAAATAATTAATACTATGGCTAGCACAGTTGTCACAATAATGTCCGCTAAATAACGTTTAAGTTTATTACTAATGCATTTGTGTAACATTGCTATTTTATGTATTGTGGCTTTTATCTATTGATTACTCAAATTACACTGGCATAAAGGCATAATTTCTAGTCTGAGAAACATGAACAACTTAGAACATCTAGGTCGTCATCAGAGGTATAAAGTCCAGGGGTCAGAAAGTAAAAGTCCTGCCATATGTTTATTCCACCCATGAACACAGCCAGCTGATTTCACTATTTACATTTAGTAATTTTTTACATTTATAAATCACCTGGCTGAAAAACTGTGCTAATTAGTAAATCCAGGTTATTGGAACAAAATACTGAGGAGGAATTTTACTTTCTTAACCTGGACTTTACACCTCTGGTCGTCATCTAGTAATTACGAAAGGACATGAATGCAGTAAGTGGGATTAAAAGGATAGTTCACCCAAAAATGAAAATTCTGTAATGATTTACTCACCCTCATGTTGTTCCAAACCTGTATGAGATTCTTTCTTCTGTTGAACACGAAAGAAGAAACTCATACAGGTTTGGAACAACTTGAGGGTGAAAAGAATGACACCATTTTAATTTTGGGGTGAACTATCCCTTTAAGCAGACAAGCGAACAGGATCCGTATTTTTCCGTAGCAGATGTGAACGTATAGTTTCATCAAGTGTGATATATTGATGTCATTTTTTTCCTGATGCCGTTTGCGGTGCCCTTCAAACTGAACATTAACTGTACACTTGGAGTCTAATTTAGGATGGACATGTAAAGTGTTGCATGGGAAAGTGCATATGCAAACTTCAGAATCTCGCCGGAAGTAGTAGGTCATCCAGGTACTTCCTGCCTACTCTTTTATGAGGACTGTGAATTCGGACATAGTTATTTTGTCACATACTTTTTTTGCCTACTATATAGTAGGGAAGTATGCGATTTTGGATGCAGTCTATGTCTATCCCTCACAGCCTCACTTTCATTCCTGTTACAAATCAAGATGACGCTGCTGAGAATAAGGTCTAATAATGACTAAATGTAAATGTAAATTTGGATGTCTATGGATGACACTTTCTCTTGTTTTGAGTTGTTGTATCCTTTACAGGCTGTCATAAACATACATATTTCAGTATGTGTCTGTTTATATGCACAAAAAGCTGTCTGTGTTTTACTCATACCCCCAAACACACACACTAAAATCCTTCAAATGTATGCTCTTAGGCAAACATATTGTCTGTTTCTCCTCAGATGAACACTCATTTGTCACATTTCACAATTAGCTGCAGTCATGGCATTTAGCTCATTGCGTTGTGATTAGAATAACTTATTGTGCTTCTCGTCCACAGCATCTGCACACATGACTGCTGAATATTAGCATGTCCATTATTTGTCACTTCATCAGTTTAAACTGATGCTGAATACATTTGATGGAAACTATATTTGTGCTGTGATTTGTGTGTGGCTGTCATCCAATATTCATCCCAACCATTTATTTATGTCACTTCCTTTATGGTGCATTAATTTTGCGCGCAAGACAGTTTACTTGGGGATCTTGGGTAGGCTGGTTGATGGCTTGGAATAATTAAATTTTTTTTTGAAGGGACACAGAGTAGACAGTCAAACTCACAGTTGCAAACTCACAGTTACAGAGTAGAATAAAAACAAAAGCTCATACCCAGAGGGCTGTAGAGTCAAATCCTGTAAAATGACAGTTACAGTGTAAACAAAATGTAAGACCTTGGCATTTGACCCCCGTATTCTCCAGGGGTAATGTTGTAGCAGACCCTTTGGTTTGACTTTAGTGCTAACAACACTCCATGTGATCTATTTGTGGCTTTGAGAGGCTGACTAAACTTACTGTCGCAAATAGTAGCATGTTGTCACATAAACAGTGTTAGAAATCACTCATGAGTAAATTATCAAGTCCAGCTGCATTTTTACACTGTTATATGTTGATCCCTTAACACCTTTCAATTAAATTTTTGTTCAGTCTTGCATGAGTCACTGTCTAGAGGTGTTTTTTTTTTTTTTTTGCACGGATAAACCCGTTAAACTGATTTTCTTTCTGCGTGCATTTCGATATTTGTAAGGGGTACAAGTCATTGACATTGTCTCTAGAAGTGGAGGGATTGTGTCTATCATATTCATAAAATAACAAATACATTGTATTTTATCACAAATAATTGTTTATTGCTGAAACTATGAAGAAAGGTAATTGCATTCTTGTTTTCTATCAGAACAACTGTATGGTGATATTATTACACTTCTCACATGGTGAGCATCATAAAACCTGCTTTCTTTCCTCCTCTCTTTCAAAGGCATAGGCAGAATTTAATCTATGTGGAAGATTGAGATGGCTCATTCTTCTTTGTCACAGTCAATATGCTTCATCAAATGGTTTGACTGATGTGCTGCACCGTAATAATTAAGACAAAAAGGGGACATAGTGAATTTTTGCCTCGAATTAATGATTTTCTCTAGTGTGAGTGCTGCCGGATGCCTTGGGAAAATGTGTGCCATTGTTACCCCTTTTCCACCAAAGCATTTTGAGAGCCGGTTCGGAGCCGGTGCCTTCTCGCGAACCAGTTCTTTGTGTTTCGACAGCCAAAGAACCGGTTCTCGGCCAGGAAAACTGGTTGCAAAGTGGCACCAACTCTTTGCTGGACTAGAACCAGAGAACCGTTCTTTTACCACGTCATGCTTACGGCGGGGGCTGGGTGCGGGTTTAGATGTGTCCTAAACATCTTTTCTGACCGCAAAGCCAGGAGAAACATTTGCAGAAACACGATGTAGTCCGCCATTGTAATTGTTATGCTTGAAGTTGGCGCAAGTGTTTCTAGCTTTTTTTTATTTTGAATTTTTTTTTTATTGAAAACATTATGTAAGCAAAGAGGAAAACAGTCACAATATAGAACAAATAAACGGAAAGAAAAAAAAGACACAAGACATGGGTACATAACTAATCAGAAAAGATTACATATCAAAGGAAAAGTTAAAAGACTTCCATATTTCAATTGTTTTTAAAGCCTTCTTGGTACACAAGTTAGAGGTAATCCCAAAGTAATGTTGTAGGTTTGCAAGCGTTTCTAGCTGAGACGTATTATCGACGTACACAGTGACGTAACAACGTCATTCGCTGGGCGTTCTGGTCAGTGGAAAAACAAACCGGTTCTGAGAAGGTTCGCAAGTTGAACCAACTCCGAACCAACTTTGAACCAGCACCAGTTCTAAACCAGTTCTTTTTTGGCGGAAAAGGGGTATCAGTCTTTTCAGGTATATTTGAGATTTTATTTATTTTTACGATTTTCTATATGTTTTAAAACAGAGGTAGATTAAATTTATAGTTCTGAGTAGATAGGCAGAGTCATGTTTTCACATTGCCTCTTAGCTTAACTTACCTGTTTTACTGTGCTTGGAAATTGCTGTCCATGGTGCTGAAGCAAACAGGCTGAAGCTTTGCTTGAATGGAGTAGTGCAAATTCAGCATACATAGCCTATATACCATATGTTACTTATGAAACATTTAAATGTTATGTGTAATTCTGCAGGACATTGCATATATTTTTTTTTATCAGAGCAGGCTGTGCCTAATGGCCCCCTCTGTTGGTGGTGTTAGAAATTCAAACTGTACCAGCACACATTTTCTTTTTGTCTATTTTGTTTACAATAGCAAGGGAAAATATTTTGGTTAGATTGTGTATCAATATTCAGGAACAGATCCAACCTTGACAAAATTCATTAAGTTCTGCAATTCACTTAGAAACATCAGGTGATCCCTTGTGTATGCTGTCTCCATATGCTGTGCTGCAGTTGCCTTTGGCATAAGTGTACCCCCACCCCCATCTGTCTCCCTTTCATTCCCATCAAGTATAGTAGCATTCAACAATAAATAAACAGCTTCAAAGAAATGCGTGCCTATACAATGTGAATTTATTCCCAGAAAAAAAGAGAAAAGATAATCATAAGTCTGTCTTGATTAACTTATTCGGCATTAAGGATTCTTAGAGCAGCAGCAGAATTAATTATTCTAATGATGCACAGTGAACAATAGAATTCATAATAGTATATATCATTAATAGTATAACAATAGTATTATTAACTAATACAGTGGTAATATACTGAGCTGCACTACTAAAAACTTTTTACCTTTAAAATGTACCGACCCAAAAATCAACTCAGACTCCAGAAAGTTAAAATTCATTAACATTTTTGGTATCACTTTGGTTCAGGGTCCAATTCTCACTACTAACTATTAACTATGACTTTTGCCTCAATCAACTCCTAATTACTGCCTTTAGTAAGGTAGCTTTTAAGTTGAGATATTGGGTAGGATTAAGGGATGTAGAATATGGTCATGCAGAATAAGCCATTAACTTATGAAAACTCATTATAAAGTGTTACACATCATTTTTTATAGACACTGACTGAACATGTCTATATATGTTCATTAACTGCTTTTTTTCTCCTGAAAAAATGTTAATACTTTAATTTAGGGTCCAGTTCTCACTATTAACTTGTAACATGCATATTACTAGAATATTGGCTGTTTTACTTAAATACATAACGTTATTAACATTAGTTGACAAATTTAGTTAACATCAACAACAACAACAAAAAAAGAACAATATGATCTACAGAATTTATTAATTGTAGATAATGTTCATTTCAACACTTACTAATGCATTATTAAAATCAAAAGTTGTATTTGTTAGTGCACACTGTACATGAACAAACAATGAAAAGCTTAATTTTTAACTAACATTAACAAAGATTAATAAATACTGTAACAAATGCATTGCTCAGTGTTCGTTCATGTTAGTTAATACATTATTGACCATATTGTAAAGTGTTACCAAATAATGCAATATTATCTAGATTACTTACAATGAAAAATAAAAGACCATAATGTGCATATATCATAACACAAATTATATAAATATAATGTGGTCCATCTCATGTCAGAAAATGCATTACTTCTGGGGACTTATTCCTTTCAAAGGTAAAACAAATAAAATAAATAAAACTTATTTTTATTATAATAGAAGTAACCAAAATGGCCACACTTTAGATTAGGGTCCAATTCTCAATATTTACCAACTATTAGCTACTTTTGCCTTAATATACTCCTAATTACGGCTTTTTAATAGTTAGTAAGGTAGTTGTTACGTTTAGGTATTGGGTATAGGATTAGGGATGCAGAATAATGTCATGCAGAATACAGCATTGATGTGTGCTTTATAAGTACTAATAAACAGTAAATATCCAAGTAATAGCCTATGCATGCTAATTAATAGAGAGAACCGGACCCTAAACTAAAGTGTTACCGCTAAAATAATGTCACCAGAAAAAAAGAGTTTCACATGGTTATTGACTTGAATTTACGAACACAATTGCGTCCAAAGAAGCAGAGCTACAGCTCAACAGCTCAAACCAAACCTAAGAATCCCTCACCTCTTTACTCTGTGAGCTCGTTTTTGGTGTAAAGACTGCTTCTGCTACACTGTGCTGTCCCACACATCGGAAAGCATCGCGCGGCTGCGAGGATGTTTTCATATGAATGCGCAGCACACGTGGTTTAAAACCGCAATATCAAAAAGCTGAGGGCATTGAGAAGTCGCCTAAGGAGGAAAGAGGAAAAAAATCGGTAAACCTTTAGTCGGTGGTACGCGCGCGAGGGTTTTAAGGAAGAGCACGAGACGATTTCAAATTTGATCTCGAAAGCATTGCCACAGATAAAAACGCAGCGCTCGTCGTTGTTCAGCAATTATCGTACTCGAAAACGTTCCCATTGCGTGTCTTCAACAAAGGAGAGGGGATTGCCGAGCAACATATATGTCTCAACATGCAAACAACCCTCTACTGTAAGTCCTTTTCAGAGTATTGCTTTCGCCATCGTTGCGTCTCGCGGGAATGATAAAAGCAGGCTCGTGCTGTTTTGTCTTAGTGATAGTGGCTGTAACAGAATTGTCTCAATTATTGATAATCTATGCTTATTCTATAGAGTGTTCAGTTAATGTTTGCTTAATTGCCTATGTCAGTTAAGCGATAGCTAGTGTTGCTCACGAGCCTGATATTATTGCGCGTAATAAGACATTATGTTGCTTCGTTTCAATTAGGAGTGTTTGTTTATATGACGCGGCGACTTTGTCTTCCTTACAGGTGAAAGTTTGTCGTCTTCTGCGAGGGGGGATACGGAGCTTGAGTCTACAAACGGCATACTCGCGTCTATCTAGCGCTGGATGGTGTCTCATTTGCGTCTTCAAAATGAAGAGAAGGCAGAAGCGCGTTCTGCAGATGGCATTTCTATTCATGGTGGCTTTAATTTTTCTGCCAAACGTCGGCCTTTGGTCAATGTACAGAGAGAAGAACCTTATGAAGTCGCATGAGCCAGGAGAACAGGTGAGCACACACGTTTGATATTTATGTGTCTCTAGCATTTATATAGGCTAAGTTATTACTGTCAATCAGATCTGGTGCATGCAGCATAACCTCTGTAAATAACAAGTCTGGATAAGCCATAGCTCACCCAGACTAGTACTGTACTGAAAAACATTCTTTATTTAAAAAACTAAAAACTAAAACTTATTCTTCATGCCAGAAAAAAGTTCATGCCAGACTTGCTATCTTTACTTTCAAAAGATATATTACTGGAAGTGCAGCAAGTCATAGTGCTGTTCTCTCTTTGAATAAATGTTAAAAAGTGTTACAATTTTCATAATTTCTGTATTAAACACAGCATCAATTTCTTAAAAAGGGCTTTCAGGATTAATTCTACCTCACATTAGTTTGTCTGTTTGCAAAATAATTTATTATACGCTTTATTTAAAGAGTTGGAAAATCTTCTAGGCTACATTATTGTGTTTGGCCAATTCTGTGTTGGAAATGTTTATCATTCCCACTTTAATCAGAGTTGTTAGTTACCAATCTAAGAGATGTTGGGAAATGTGGCTTTTGACATCCCATCTCTAACTAACCCAACAGTACTCTAATTAAACTTTTAAGAATACAAATACACATCTTAATGCACCCTGTTCAACCGTTAATGAATAGTTAACATACCATTATTGTGTTTTTGCCTCCCACAAGATTATGCATTTAGGAGCACTTAAGAAGTCAGCAGTTTTGCCTTGAGGGAAACGTAAATCACCAGTCAAAAAAAAAAAAAAAAAAAACATTTTCTTGCAAGGCGTGCAGAAAGGAAAAGGATGAAGCTCAATATAATGCTAATATTGAATATTTATTGTTTATCTCTGCTAATGCTCTCGAAGAGACGGAGAGAACAATTCAACCTACTGAATGTTTCATCTTCAAGAGATTTGGGATTATAGCATCATTTTCATAGGTTGAATTCCTTAATCATGTTTAGCTCTCAGAGAACAACATTCATAAGCTCATTTGCTCTGCAACTGGCTGCTGCTTGTGATGAGAGTGCAACAGTGATTCTCTCAGCCAGATGCCATTGTGACATATTTAGTCCCCTAAAAGCATCTTGCATGTGGAAAATCACTTGGGCTGGGTTGGCTGCAGTCACTTACGCACATCACTACTAGATGACATTCATCTCAACATTACTGGACTAGCGTTCCCGTCTACTGAATTCCCTCTCTCCACTTATGTGTGTACCCCTCAACCGCCTGCCGAGGGGTGCTGTTGGTTCATTTGATTCCACCCTTGGGTACCTGGTTGCTTTTGGTTTCTGCGACTTTGATGTAGATCTTTCGCTCAAGGGACAATTCTGAGTCTGTTTATTGTGTCTTGTAATTGCTCCTTTTTCATTTGTTTTGCTGGGGTTGCATGACTTTAGCCTTGGGCAAGCACAACTGCACAAATCCAGTCTCTTCATTAAAATTAAACCTGTGAGCAGGCACCACGATATTGACAGGGCCAAACATATCAGAGCACATAATGCAGGGTGTTGTCCTTCCGCTCTATGCTGACCTCCCCTTTCTGATTTCCTCAAAGAGGCATTCTCCATGCAAAACAACCTCGCTTGGCTCTGTGGTAACTTTGTAGGTGTGACAGGTGGGCCTTTGTGCTGAAGCTTGGTGAAAAATTCTACAAGTGTCTCAGATAGAGGACTCAATATGTAGACTCTGTCGTCTGAATATTTATTGCCACCTAATGGCAGGCGGACTATTGATTCCTCAGCAGTTTTTAAGAGAATATGATTAGTGGAATGAGAGCGTATTCCATTCGAAAAAAAGGATGGGGAGGGCAGCGCAGGGATGAGAGCAGTCTGGAATCAGACTCTCAATCCCCTCATGTCACACACTTTCCGGACTCAAAAGAAGCTTGAGTTTACCAGCTCAATAGAAAGATCCCAGCGCCTGTTATTGTGTACCTGTCAGAGCGGGAGAGATAATTGACAGCAGAGATATTGTGTGAATAAGCCCCCATGAATCCCGGTGAATAAACCCACCTTGTGAGTCCTCTTTTATTATCCGATAGCAATTACCCATGATTGAATCAGCCCTCGAATCCCAAAAAATCCTCCCTCAGTGATGTTAACCTAGGTTTAACAAAATAGCGACGGGAAGCGTAGACTCAATGCACCGGCTCCCTTTCTTCTGGGAAGACGTGCGTTGAGCTCTGTCCCTCCTTCCCCGTCAAAATTTCAGCTTTCTGTCCTTTGGGAGACAATCATGTTGAATTAGCTGTGGCGGCCCACTCCTGGTGCGAGTAAACAGCATCTGTGTACTTCGGTGGGTGGTGCGCACAGCGCCAGTGCTACGAGATGGATGTGTGCTGATAAGCGTGTGTCAGGACTGATAACCTTCCCTCAGCTCCTAACAAGAGCTCTCCGTTGAGCATGACATTGCCCACGCGCATTATGAAGAGAGTGTCTATGCAATTCTATCTCGACGCGCTACTGCTCGACGGTGTGTTGACAACGGTGTGCATGCAACACTGTCACCGATAGCATGGTGGATAACGAGAGCTTCGCCATTGCTAACTACCTGGGGTAGAAGCACAACGGAGGTGGAGGGCAAGGTGACCTCAAGAATCTTTAAGCTTTCCAGTTTTTAAGCCGACCATGTTTATGTCATTCTAAACGAAGGAACATTATTGTCACTTTACATTTGCCAGCAAAGTGACAAGGGGAAGAGAGATGTAGTAATTGCAATTACCCTCAGTGTCACACTGGAGAGCTACATTATGGTAATGTACATGTCAAGCTGATAGTGAGAGCATGGGTGAAGAGTGCACAAGATGATTTGAACTAAATTGTGGTCTGGGGACAATGAGGGATAATACAAAATAGTATTGTAGAGAGGCTTGGATAACCAAAGGATGGAAATCGTATAGTTCTCGGATAGTTTGCAGTTGTTGTCAGGAAGCATTGAGAGGATTCCGCAATAAGCAGCAACATTCGGTGTGATGCAAGGCCAAAGTTCAATTTGGAAATGGAATGGATTTGATGATATCCAAGTTAATGCTGACCATGTTGGCCCAGAAAAGGACAGGTGTTTTTCTCCTCATCATTTCCATTGCACAGAATATAAATTAAATTGTGCTGTCATTAGGGAGGGGGTCAGCCAAGTGATCAGTCCCAGGAGATATTATGTAATTGAATATTCCACCTTGCAGTGATAGTGTCCGGTCCTCAAATCTCATACAACATATATCCTCTCTTCACGATCCCATGGCATTTTGTTATCGAAAGTCATCAGCATCACATTGTCTTCCTGTAATTGCGTTCTTCCCAGGAAAAAGGGTAAAGATAATTGGATTTCTGCCTGACTATTTTTTCTTTGGTTTATGTAGAACAGCATCACAACATGTGAAACAGTGTTGTAGTCCTAAAGTCTGATTCCAAGACAACATTTTCAGAAGCTTTTGGACTCAGACTCAAAAAAGCTGGTCTCGACTATTCATAGAAACTATGATTTTGGACTCGGACTTGAGACTTGAGACCGAGCCCGGCTTGTCCTTGTACTACATCACTGAGGCACAAACCCACCTTCTTTCATAAACTCACTTTGGTTTTTATGTTAAACATTCTGCTCTCCGTCATTACCACCTGCAGGCGCACTTGATGGCCCATGCCCCTAATATGAACAGCAGCATGACCCTCTCGAGAAAGAGACAATTTAAACTTGATTACTCTGATGTGCCTCATGAGGTGAGGATGGAGCAATGTCTCGGGCTGTTCGCCGTGGCTCCCAAGAGTAATGCGCATTTCATATTGAGCGGCGGCCATATAGCAGAGCAGGGTAATATAAAACCACTTACTCTCAGGCTCACAAAACAAAGGGACACGGACCTTTCCAGTCTTGTGTGTTTGGCACCTCCATTAAGATAATAACACTATTACAAGAGATTGAAAGCCTCTGAAGGGCTCTTACTTTCTCTCTTGGTCTTTAGCCATGAGAGTGTCACACACACACACACACACACACACACACACACACACACACACACACACACACACACACACACACACACACACACACACACACACACACACACACACACACACACACACACACACACACACACACACACACACACACACACCTGTTTTTGCTCTTAAAGGGTTAGTTCACCCAAAAATGAAAATTAAGTCATTAATTACTCACCCCCATGCTGTACCAACCCCGTAAGACCTTCGTTCATCTTCGGAACACAAATGAAGATATTTTTGATTAAATCTGAGAGGTGGATCACTGCTACATAGGCTGCCAGAGGGAATGAAACTTGACGGCCCAGAAAGTCATTAAAGAACATGTTTAAATATTCCATGTGCCTACAGTGGCTCAACTATAAGTTTATCAAGCGACGAGACTACTTTTTTCCCGAAAAAAAAAAACATAATAACGACTTTATTCGACTATTCCTTTTCATTCCTTGTGGGCCTGAGACGAGAGTTCAAGAGATTTCCACGACGCATGCGCGAGAACTGAACAAGAAGTATTAGAAGAAGAACGTTCTCTTCTCAGTTCTCGCGCATGCGTCGTGGAAATCTCTTGAACTCTCGTCTCAGGCCCACAAGGAAGAAAAGGAATAGTCGAATAAAGTCGTTATTATGTTTTTTTTTTCGGGAAAAAAGTATTCTCGTCGCTTGATAAACTTATAGTTGAGCCACTGTAGGCACATGGAATATTTAAACATTTTCTTTAATGACTTTCTGGGCCGTCAAGTTTCATTCCCTCTGGCAGCCTATGTAGCAGTGATCCACCTCTCAGATTTAATCAAAAATATCTTCATTTGTGTTCCGAAGATGAACGAAGGTCTTACGGGGTTGGTACAGCATGGGGGTGAGTAATTAATGACTTAATTTTCATTTTTGGGTGAACTAACCCTTTAAATGGCCCTTTATTTGTCCTTGATTGTGACTAGTTTTGAAATATATATATATATATAATATATAGTTATTAGCATTATCTAATCAACATTATATTCATGACTATGCTGTCCAATTTGTCCAAGCATAGTTATCTTAGGAGGCAGCAAAATAAGAACAGTTGTTGTATTGCGTGATTACAGTAATGATTCCTTAAATTACTACCTATGTATACAGCACATACTTTAAATGAGAACATACTGTATAGCTCATACTGATCAGACCAAAGATGTCTTTGTATTTACTGCATGTGAAATGTTCAAAATCAAATTGTAATAAATAAAAAATTTAATAAATAATTATATCATTAAATCTACCTTTCACGCAGACTAAGTAACCATAGTTCACAAAAATAAGCATGCATACTAAATATAGGCCTCTGGATGGTAGTAAATGAGATAGGTAAACGTAATAGTATTATGTATCATTATGTATGTCAATGCTGTTGTACATTATGTAAGCGTCTGTATGCAGCAGTGTGTTAATCTTCTCTTTATTTGTCCCGAGGTGATCTGAAAGCTCTTTGCGTTGAATTATGGCCATTTGAACTGGCAGATTTCACTGACTCCTCCACCCGAGTGATTGTTATCTAAGAAAAGTGAGGTCTGTTATATTTTATGGCTCCTCTCTGAGCATGTAGAGATTTATGGCATTAAAATCCGCAGTGTAAGGTGATATTTGTCTTTGGCAAAAAATTACAGTAAAATTGGGCGGCCAGTTTAATGGTGTAGCCCAGTAAAGGATGTTATCATCAGACCTGAGGGATAGTGGGGGGTTATGTGAAATGTGTGGCGAATGCACAATTCAGAATCACCTTTTGATGATTTCTTCCACCATCAGATGGTTTATTTGAGCCATATATTTTCTGACCAGAGAATTAATGTTTAATACTTGCTGGCATGCATTGTAATCAATTTCCCTAAATGTGGGAAACTATGGAGAACAAGATTATTGAAGAAGTTTTGATGAGCTACAGAAATTCAGAGCATTGTTTTTCGTTCATCTTTGGCAGGGAAGATGTACAAGTCAGTTACATGTACAGATAGAAAATTATAAAAGCTTTTCATAACCTCAATGTGGAAAGTTGAACTCAAGGTTATGTCATTTTTTAAATGATTGGTGTGCTTGCTGTTTATTCATCATCCAAGCCCTGACCCCTTTCTCAAGGATAAGGTGGAAAAGGTCATGCAAAGCAATCCAGTTTTTCTATTGTTAGAAGTGATGATTTACAATCAATCTCATCTTGTGTATTTAATCGACTTACATGCTCTCTTGAGCTTTCATTTTTGTGGAGTAATCATATCACTCTTGTTTTTTCACCTCATAATAACATTGAGTTCAATTGATTCTCAACTTAAGTGGCTCACACTGTCTCTGTAAAATAAAATAAAAATATTCACTAACTAAAACGGACTGTTATAACTGTTACTGTATATTTGTCAACTGATTTTTTTTGCATATGCTAACTTTAAAAAAATGTTAAGTAAGTTTTTAATAATATAATATAATATAATATAATATAATATAATATAATATAATATAATATAATACGTTCAGTTGTATTAGGTTCAGATCTTATTTCAACAGCGAGAGAATTTAAAAGTAATTTTATTACTCCAGTGGATATTTTACCTTCTTACCAGTTCAAATGAACTTGATTGGTATCTTTTAATATTGCGGGAAATCCTCCAGGCTTGTTAGGGGTCTCAAAAATACATTTTCAAATTAATATTCTCCTTTAAAAATGAACTCATTTTACTCTCTGCCTTTGTCTCTATCTCCCTCTCCCTTTAATTTATTGGCACAGACCGAAAAAAAAAAAAAGTCAGCTGGGCCCACTAACAAGAAAGACCTTGATGCTTATAAGGATATTTTTGAGTCATTTTGAAACATTATCCAATTTAATTAACACCCCACAGAACATCTTTGATCTCTTAATGGGGAAAATAGGCACTGACTATGATGAATGTTTGCTAGGTGATGTCAATGAATCTTTATTAGGGGCTGAATGTGTTTTTCCATTGTGCTCAATGCTGAATTCATCAGACGTACGAGCACAGGTTCAGTTGCCATACTGCACAGCCAGACATATGATAGAACTAGTAGGGGAACAGCTTGAGACCATCACACCACTGTAGGGAAAACTAAGACAGATAATAGTCTGTAAAGTTAGGAGCAACTCACTGCCCACCCACCAGTTTATCTTGAGATTTGGCCAATGTATGTGCCGTGGAGGAAAGGATAGGGTGGACTGAGAGAGGAGAGGTATACAGCAAGATATGTGACAACAGAAGGGCAAACAGCTATTTGTGGCATCACCACCCTCAGAGAGTTGCAGTGACATGAAGTCTTGTACATGTGTGCTCACTTGTTCGATGTGGGGAGTTTTTTAATCCACTCTTAAAGGAGTAGTACACCCAAAAAATTTACATTTTGCCATTGTTTATTCACCCTCATGCCATTCCAAATGTCCTTTCTTTCTTTCTTTCTTTCTTTCTTTCTTTCTTTCTTTCTTTCTTTCTTTCTTTCTTTCTTTCTTTCTTTCTTTCTTTCTTTCTTTCTTTCTTTCTTTGCAACCCTTAAAGACATTTTTTGAATCTTTACCAGTACCAAGGAGTTCATTATTTATTTATAATTTTTCTTTCTTTCTTTTTTTATATTCTTAATATTATCATTTATTATATATATATATATATATATATATATATATATATAGAGAGAGAGAGAGAGAGAGAGAGAGAGAGAGAGAGAGAGAGATACACAAGAAGCAGTACAATATGGCTGTATATCAGCACGGCAGGCCGAGTGCCGCAGGTAATAACAGCCATTTACAGCCATTTCGCACGGAGTGTGATATTGCGTTTATACAGCAGTTCGACGGCATATGTGAGTAAATAAATAAGAAACAACAACAGGTCTTTAAAAACCCTCTTTTGTGCAGGACTACTTCCTTCCTCCTCGGATTCAAATCTCAAGTTGACAGTTCAACAGTTGAGCTGAAGCCTCCGTTACTAACTCTATAACGTCACTTTAGAACTTGAATTGAATTGAAACTTGTTGTATTATGTAGAGTAGGGGTACTCTGGGTGGTTGCTAGATAGATAGATAGATAGATAGATAGATAGATAGATAGATAGATAGATAGATAGATAGATAGATAGATAGATAGATAGATAGATAGATAGATAGATAGATAGATAGATAGACTGTATTATGGTATTATGAGAGAGAGATCGACTAAACGAATGTATTACCTGCATCTGATATAGCAGTCATTCTTCAGGTCGATGTCCATAATATTATATACAAAAAATGATTTTGAATGTCCACTGAGTAAAGCGATATGTTCGTCTTTGTCCTTCCCATGACAGCGCTAAAACAACTTCCTAGATCTGACTAACTCATAAAGACAGTCTTTGCTGCCATCTAATGGCGTAATATTTTAACTTTCACTGAAGTCCATATCACGATCGTTTCTCAATACCAAATACGGCATATTACTTACATAAAATAATATTTATTGAACAACAATATTTAAATTAACAACAATAGCCATTATTAAAGACAATAGGGAATAAACACAAGCATACGATTCAGTCAAACATACAAGCAGCACTCTAGTACATGATTTAAGTGAAATGTTTAAGTGTAATATAAAAACTTAATTTTTCCCTTAACCAAAATCAATTTGCTCTGGAACAAGTAATAGATTAATAAAACCGATTGCCATTTGATATACCCCAAATTAATTATATCTCATGTTAAACCAATATCTACATAAGAGCCAGTGGCAAATTCCCAAAGGATTGGCCGAGATGAAGCTGTTCTCTGCGGGTACATGAGCGCTGAAAGCGCTGACGGTCTGGAGTTCGCATCTGCGAAAGCATCTACACAGATTGTAAAATGGGCACTATGATTATATATTAGTCACATATTTGAGATCTAAATAAATACATTCAGCCTAAAAAACTCTTAAAACTACTTTTCGTGACACAACAACAGTAGTATTTTTTGAAAATTTGGTGGATTTGCTCAACCAATACGACAGTCGCCGCAAGCAGAGTGATCCAAACGGTGAAACGCTTAGAGTGCTGTGACTGGGTGAATATTGCGCGCTTTCAAGAACCAGAAAGAACTGTCGTATAAATATATATATATACATATATTTTACATTTGATTACTTTATTCAATTTCTATACCTGAAATACATTGACCATTGGCAGGCAAAAAGTTATAGGCTATATATATATATATATATATATATATATATATATATATATATATATATATATATATACATAGGATATATGTCATATAGACTTTGTTTATGGTATTTGTTGTCCTTTTTTGAAGCATGACAGACGTGGTCGCTAGAAATGTAATTGTCAAATAACAGCATATGGGTTTGGAATAGCATGAGGAAAAAATGGCAGCATTTTCAATGTGCTTTGTTTTATAATAAATGACCCTGGTGCATCAGCGCATGTTATTTAAAAAAAAAAGTTCTTAAAACTTTTTTTTGGGCTTCTGAAATGATGAAATGATGACATCACAATATACCAAATGCATTGCTGATGCCATTTCAAGTCACGCTTGTTTAATCTTAGTTTGCTGTTGACTATCTGGTGTGCTGGTGCTGTAACTGCATAACTGCCTTGAAGCTGCATGCAGCACCAGCAATTGATCCTTTAGAGAATGTGGCTTTGTGTTACTCAAATTACACTTCAGCTCTCTATTGATCGGAATGCTGGCTACAGCCCTTCGCTTCGCTTAGGTTTGTTATTAAGCTAATTTATCCTTGAAATCAGTAGAAAGTTGAATTAAGTGTGCCGTACTGTTAAATTACCTTTCTTGTACTCAATAGTTTATCCATAAATATTTAGCCACAGAAGCTATCTGCAGGTCTCCATCTGCCGTGCTGCCAACTGTTCATTATGTAGAAATAAAGCACAGCAGACACATGCATCAAAGCCCTCGTTGACACCTGGCTGTTCTCACAAGCTCTCCGGGTCATTAGAAGACAAGTTTCTCTCTCCTCAGGCTGCTGCTCCTCTGCTTTCCTTTTATTTATGACATCACGTGAACTCATAAAGTCCATCCTAATTATACTTCACTCTTAAGATTAATGGGCGATCACAGCCACATGCATCTGCCAAGCTTACCTTTTTCCCATCCGAGTGATGGATGTTTCTGTGGCTCCTCGAGATTCCCTGTTGCCACTGGACGCTAGTTTATTTGTCAAAGAATTGGAAAGGGCGCAAACACCCTCATTCGACCTGCACAACACGTGTGGACCTACTTGAAAGCAATTTCTTGGTTGAAGTCGAATTGATTTGTCTCACCTTTTTGTCCCAAATTAATTTCCTTTCACTCGGTTTTGCCACGATGTTCATTGTCTGTTCATGTGTCTGTTAAAAGTAGTAGTTGCCTTTCTTTTAACTCTGCTCTCTGAGGGCATTGTTTTATGCTTTTTTTTTAGTGTAGGATCCTTATTTTAAAGAGAGATTTCAATGGCCCTCACCTTAAAGGTTACATCACAAGGGGGTTGTTAAACTTTGCATGGGTGAAAAACTTGATGATGTTTTGAGTGAGTCCTATCTTTCAATCTTACAGTGCTCATCAGCACTAATGGTGACATGAGCTGATTATTACTTAATAAAAGTCTTTAATGTTCTCCTGACGTATACCTCTCTGCTCGTGTATTGCTATTAAGACTGCAGATCTCATCTTTTCGCCCTTCACTTCCAAACCTTGGTAGATGCTTTGATGTTGCAGCTTATTGATATAAATCTTTGTTGTTGCTGCTCAGTTCTGCTTCAAGCTAATACTGAATACAATTTTTTTTTGCCCTCATGTTTTATCCTTGACTGTAAAATCACTGAAATGTGACCTAACGACGAGACCATGAATAATAAATAAAAGACAATAAAAGGCACATTTACAAGGCTGTACACTACTCTTGAGCGAGGAATAAAGATTTTAAAGCTGTTGGATGTTTATTAAGTTTCTTGTTGTTTTAGACAGGGCCACCCTGAAGTCAGTGCCGTGCAGTGGTGTTCTAAATTAAGGAGGCAAAGTCCTTACAGTTTTTTTTTTGTTTGTAATAAATCAAACGTAAATTCATGTCCCATTTGACACATTTTTGTTAAATAAACATTACATTACATTACATAGCATTACATTACATTACATCTCTTGAATGAATCAATCAATGCATGCATGAATGAATAAATAAATAAATAAAATTGATAAAAAATACAATTATATTTAGTATTTTTACATTAACAAGTTTTTCAATGTTCTATTTATTAAATAAATATTAATCTCAGTTTATACTCAATAAGTATAAATCTCAGTTTATACTCAATAAGTATAAATCTCATTTCGGTCTTCACATAACAACATGCTGAAACACAGGCAACTAAAGCACAACAAATTCACATGATCTCATTATTATTTATATGGCAAATTGGCACTGCACATCTTGCACCTAACTGTATTTTTATGATCAAACTGATTTCAGGCTTAACTGTGCATATGTAGATTTTATATTCTGGACGGCAAGCTGTCCTAACACTAACCAATCAGACCTCAAGTACCGTCCAAAAATTCTGCAATAACCAGTCAGAAAAGAAGAAGTATATTTTTAAAGTCACGATGATCACCGTTTTCATGATCGATCGTCACTGTCATATATGAGTACTTGTGCACATACCTAATAGTCAACTTATTTTACGATCATCAGCCATCATGGTCGGTAAACACTTGTCACAGACATGGTGATGGACCTTTAATTTCACCAAGCTAACTGCTTACTAAAAATATTAGATTAATATTATATTTATATTGTTTTATTTTTGTAATATTGATTATTTTCTCATCCATTTGAGGAGTAGCTTCATCCATCCATTCAGCCATCCTTTGTCGGTCTGTTGATTTTTATTTTTTTATTTTGTTGTGTTTAGTTTTGGGGAAGGGGTGGGGTTAGTGGCTCAAAAATATCTATATAATAGTAAAATGTAACTATGAACATTTCAAAATGGATTCATAAAGATTTTTTTTTCTAAAGCTGTGCATATGTAAATATTTTTTTTATTTTCTCCATTATGTCTATATTAAATCATATGTGTCAGCGTATTTGTATGTGTAAATGTATGAAACGTATGTTATGTATGAGTGTAGGGGCAGTCGTGGCCTAATGATTAGAGAGACAGACTGGTAACCTGAAGGTTGTGGGTTCATACCGGCAGGAATGACTGAGCTGCCCATGAGCAAGCACCTAACCCCCAAAAGCAATAATGGCTGCCTACTGCTCCGTGCGTGTGTGTCCAGTTTTGCAGTGTGTGTGCACTAACTTGGATAGGTTAAATGCAGAGGACAAATTCCGAGTATCGGTCATCATACCTGACTTTCAATTATCACTTAACTTAACTTAATATTTACAAAAAATAATAAGGTCAGGCTCCAAAATCATTGTTAGCCAACTAGGGTTGCAGTAAGTTCTGTCGTTGCTAACATAGCTCAATGATTTTGTGTTTTCTAAACTATAGTTTCAACAAATGCTAACATGCAGTATATTCATTTCATATACTAATTTCATTCTACATATTGATAATTGAAGCAAAACAATTGAGAACAAAAAATAGCAAAGTTGTCTCAGATTATATTCACAGCAGCGTCGCATAGAAGTTGCATTATGGAGAAATTATTGACTGAACTGCTTGCATGCAGTGCACGGCAATTACATAGTGCACATAGACATGTTAAAAATCTAATGTAAATCAACTGCTTTCTGTTGTCCATGTAAATGAGCCACAATAATCTGACATTTATTCAATATTGAACTACAATTTAAGCAATAACAACATCTAGGCTACTATTACTTATACTTTTTTGTCCATATGGTGTACTGTAGTGGGACCATGCTAACAGCCAAACCTTGCCCCCTTGTAGTCACTCCACAAATTCTCCTTAAAATATTTGTTTTTGTTGTCAGATTTATTCAGATAAACTTTTTTTGAAATAATCCTTAATGCATTTTGCCCATGTTTGCACAATATCGACTCGGTTACTAACGTAACCTCGGTTCCCTGAGAGGAGGGAACGAGTATTGCGTAAGTAGCTTACGCTATGGGAAAACTCCTTTTCTCGAGAATATTGAAGTCTTTATGTAAAACGCATTGCAGCTGCACAGCTGACAGCAATGAACGAAGGCAGCTCGGTCATTGGCTGTGCTGCGGCAACTTGCTCGAACCAATGACGGGGCGACTCTGAATGCGCGACCAATGAGCGCGCTTCGCGCCCGCGCGCGTCAGAGCCCGCCAAGATGGGCGTGGCCAAGAGCTATATATTGGGCGCCCCGTCATGAGAGTTCTTTAGGTTAAAACGACTGAAGCGAACTAACCAAGCACAAGCACGGCAGCTTACGCAATACTCGTTCCCTCCTCTCAGGGAACCGAGGTTACGTTAGTAACCGAGTCGTTCCCTTTCGAGAGGTCTCTCCTATTGCGTAAGTAGCTTACGCTATGGGAACACCATGCAAAACGCCGTGCGTGCTGAACTTCGCCTTATGATAGCCAGAGGCAGGTGCCTGAGCTAAAAAAGCAAAGTTATCATCCAACTAGCCGGCAGAGGCGAGCTTTATATGTGGGAAAGAATACAGAGCGGCTAGAAGGCGCTCAGTGTGACACAAGCACATACATAATCTAGATACGAACTCGTAGTTCAACTAGCATCATGCTGATAGTACATTGGAATGCAGTGTCGGGACCTGTAGGTTGTAGAACCTGATAAATGTGGACGGTGAGGCCCAGCCTGCCGCCGCACAAATATCCTCGATCGGTATCCCGCTTGACCATGCCCAGGAAGAAGCCACACTCCTGGTGGAGTGTGCTTTGACTCCCCAGGGGCATTGAAGTCCCTTAGCTTCATAAGCCAGCGCTATAGCTTCAACTATCCAGTGAGAGATTCTCTGCTTTGAAACGGCGGAACCTTTCGTACGGCCGCCAAAGCATACAAACAGTTGTTCTGTCTGTCTGAATAGGGCAGAACGCTCCAAATACACTCTGAGAGCCCTAACGGGGCAGAGTAGATTAGCGTCGTGTTCGTCTGCTGGGGACGATAGCGCAGTTAGGGAGATAACCTGTGCTCTGAAGGGAGTGGTGAGCACTTTAGGAATATACCCATGTTTCGGTCTAAGGACGACCCTGCAGTCGTTAGGTCCGAATTCTAGGCAGGCAGCGCTTGTCGAAAGCGCGTGCAGGTCGCCCACTCTCTTGACCGAGGCGAGTGCCAGCAAGAGCGCAGTCTTGAGCGAGAGCTGTTTAAGGTGCACGGTTCGGAGTGGTTCGAACGGAGGCCCTTTAAGAGCGTCTAGGACAGTAGCTAGGTCCCAGATCGGCACTGAGGGGGGGGCGTGAAGGGTTCATCCTCCTAGCGCCCCTTAGGAAACGAATAATTAGGTCGTTTCTTCCCAATGGACGTTCCATTACAGGGTCGTGTGATGCTGTGATGGCCGCCACATATACTTTGAGCGTGGAGGGGGCGCGGCCCGCCTCCAGAAGCCCTTGTAGAAAAGCGAGTACGTTCGTAATCTCGCATGTTTCAGGGTTCAGGCCCTTGGCATTACACCAGACACTGAACACTTTCCATTTCTGGGCATATAAGCGTCTCGTGGAGGGCGCCCGCGCCTCAGCGATGGTTTTTAGTGCTCCGCTCGTGAGGTTCCTGGGAACCCGTTGAGGGGCCATGCATGAAGGGCCCACAGATCGGGGCGGGGATGAAATATCATCCCGTTGGCCTGACTGAGGAGGTCTGGCCTCAGTGGAATCGGCCGTGGTGCAGATTGCATTTGCATCAGATCTGGAAACCATGTTTGGTTCTTCCAGAGTGGGGCTATCAGCAGCACTGCGTCTTTCTCCTCTCTGACCCGACTGATGACCTGCGGTAGCATCGCGATCGGGGGAAAGGCATATAAGGGACGGCTCGGCCAGCTCTGGGCGAGCGCATCCATGCTTTTCGTGAAGAAAAGAGGGCAGTGCGCGTTCTCCTTGGAGGCGAAGAGGTCGATCTCCGCTTTGCCAAAGGTTTTCCATAACCAGTGAATCGTCAGCGGGTTGAGAGCCCATTCTCCTGGGAGAATTTTGTCTCTGGATAGCATGTCCGCCCCCTGGTTCAGGGCACCTGGCACATGCGCTGCTCTCAGCGAGCGCAAGTTGTGCTGGGACCATAAAATGAGTCTCCTGGCCATTGAATGCATGGAGCTCGACCTGAGTCCACCCTGGCGATTTATGTACGATACTACCGTCATGTTGTCCGTTCGGACCAAGACGTGTTCGTTTCTCAGCTGTGGGAGCAGGGCTCTGAGAGCCAAAGCGACCGCTTTCATTTCCAGACAGTTTATGTGTAGGCGCTTCTCCGGGTTTGACCAAAAGCCGGAGACAGGCCTGCCCTCGTAAAGGGCCCCCCAACCTATTTTGGAGGCATCTGTCGTTATCATCTTTCTCCTTGTGTTCACACCCAGACTCACGCCTGACTGGTACCAGTCGGCGGCTTTCCAGTGCGTCAGGGCTTTTATACAGCCGTGGTTCGCTCTGATTAAAAGGTGGCCCGAACGCCACGCGTGAGTAGGGACGCGGCTCTTGAGCCAGCGTTGGAGAGGGCGCATATGCAACAATCCTAGCTGGAGTACGGCCGATGCTGAGGCCATGAGACCGAGCATCCTCTGAAACCGCTTGACGGGGGCGAGCGCGCCCGCCCTGAATGATGTTGCAAGGCGCCGGATGGTGAGCGCGCGCTCTGATGAGAGACGCGCTGTCATTTGCATCGAGTCTAGAACTATTCCCAGGAAAGAAATCCTCTGGCTGGGAGATAGTATGCTTTTTGCAAAATTGATTCTTAGACCCAGGCATTCTAAATGGCTGATAATCCAAGATCTGTGTGTTATTAACTGACTCTCTGATTGTGCTAGAATCAGCCAATCGTCGAGATAATTCAGTATTCGCACTCCCCTTCGCCTTAGGGGGGAAAGTGCTGCATCCATACATTTCGTGAATGTACGGGGAGCCAGGGACAGGCCGAACGGAAGTACTGTGTACTGGTACGACTGTCCCTCGAAAGCGAATCTCAGAAACGGCCTGTGATGAGGCGCTATTGGAATGTGGAAGTAAGCATCTTTCAGATCCACTGAGAGAAACCAATCTCCTGGGCGTACTTGCGCGAGGATATGCTTGGTTGTTAACATTCTGAGCGAGCGAATCATTAGTGCTTTGTTCAGGTGTCTGAGATCTAGGATGGGGCGGAGACCGCCATCCTTTTTCGGGACGAGAAAATAGCGGCTGTAAAAACCTGCTTCGCTCAGAGAGGGGGGAACAGTTTCCACAGCGCCCTTTTCTATTAGTTTGCGCACCTCGGTGCGTAGAACATGTGAGCACTCTTTTCTCACTTTCGTCTCGACCACAGTCGTAAAACGTGGTGGTCTGCGAGCGAACTGGAGCGAGTATCCGTGCTTTACTATATTCAATACCCATTTCGGCATATCTGGAATATTACCCATGCCGCTGCGTGTACAGATATGGGCTGAATACAGGCTAGGGGCGGGCCGCTGTGACGCAGGGACCCGGCCAGCGAATCGCCTGAGCTCATAGCTCTCAGAGGCGCGGGCGCGCGCTGAGCAGCTGAGTGAATGGGCGCGTGTGTGATTACAGCAGCGCGCGCTGTGTCTGTAAAACTCGCAGCCTGGGCTGGGGTTGTGTTTGACACTGTAAGGACAGTGTTTATAAGTGGGGGTGCATAAACAGTGGTAGGCACACGCGTCACTTTTATAATGTTTCCCGCTTTTACTGGGGATGAATTTATAACTGTGTGAACAGTGCTTGTGTGTAGTGGTGCGTACATGACCGTAGGCACGTGATCTACATTCATGGGGTGCGCAGCTTGAGCTGGGAATGAATTTGGCACTGTTTTGACAGTATCTGGGAATGCACACCTTGTGGACATGTGAACCCTTAGTGACACAGGCAGAAAAAGACTCTTTTTGTGTTTTCTGTGCGTCGCCGTAAAAACGGCGTTTGTTTGCAGGTGAGCGAGCTCTGTGACTGGCCCATTGACTGCTGTATGAACATATCCAGCCGCCTGTAAGGGGACTGGGTAATGCTTGAGCTTTTGCAGAGAGAGTGGTCCGGCTTTTGCGAGACACGCACTCTCTCTTTTCATTCTTGTGGCTAGGACGGCTTTCGAGGCTCTGGGTTCAGCACAATCTTGGGCCGAGGACCCCGTCGCTCAGAAGGCGGCTTGCGGTTGTGAGAGCGCGAGCGGCGTCGAGCGTCAGCCTGAGGCGCGGGCTGAGAGGCGGTGGGGGCTGTTCTAGCCCGCTGCGGCTGCGGCGGCCTCTGTCTGCTCTGCGATGAGCTGGAGCGCTTGGGCAGGAAATGCCGCATAGCTTGTGAAGCATTCTGGGCCTCAGTGAAGCGTTCGGCGAAACCCTTAACCGCCGGTCCAAACAGCCCGCTGGTGGAGATAGGCGCGTCGAGAAATGGCGCCTTATCCGCGTCCTTCATCTCAGTCAGAGTCAACCACAGATGGCGCTCGAGAACAGTCAAATTAGCCATGGCACGGCCGATAGACTGGGCGGTGGCCTTCGTGGCTCGCAGGGCTATGTCGGTCGCGCTGCGTAGGTCCTTAAAGGCTTCGGGTTCGGGGCCAGACTCGTCCATAGAGCGGAGAAGCTTGGCTTGGAACACTTGAAGTACCGCCATAGAGTGAAGCGCTGATGCAGCTTGGCCGGCGGCGGCGTAGGCGCGACCGGCGAGAGCTGAAGTAGTGCGGCAGGGCTTCGAGGGGTGGGAAGCTTTGGCTTTCCATCCGGTGGTGGAGGGCGGGCAGAGATGATTGGCCACGGTCTCCTCGAGGGGCGGTGTTCCCTCGTAGCCTCTTTCCTTCGCGCCGTCCACAGAGGAGAGCGAGGAAGAAAAAGAAGGCTTTAGGCGCGCAGAGTGGGGGGCTTTCCACGAATTGGTGAGTTCGTCGTGAACTTCCGGGAAGAAGGGAGAAGGCCTTTGCCGAGGGGCCTGCTGGCGCCCCTGCAGAAACCACTCATCCAGTCGGCTCCGGGTTGGTTCTTCGGGAGAAGACCAATCGAGCCCGAGGTCTTCCACGGCCTTAGAGAGAACGCGGATAATCTCGCTATCCATGGTGGAGCCCCCGCTCGCGCTAGCTAGCGTCGACGGGGCGGGGTCGAGAGTGGAGCCCGGCCAGTCGTCCGATGCAGCGTCGATTGACAAGCTGTCATCCATTCCCCCGTCGTCCTCGGACGCGCCGAAAGTCACAAGGCCCACCGCTCTGCTAGAGGGGTGTGGGTCCGGCTGGGTGAACTGAACCGGCGGTGGGGAAGGCAAGAGCGGCGGTGAAGCACGCGGAGACTGGCTCGGCGTGACGTCACTGAGCTCAGGTTCAGGAAGCCTCTGTGAGCGGCGCTTTTTCTTAGTGCGCGGCTCGAACAGAGGGATGGCGGCGATGGGCTCGCTCACGGCGAAAGCGGCGAGGCGAGCCCGCAGTGCGGAGAGACCCAGGTCGTCACATTCGGGGCATCCGCCCTTGGTCAAAGCAGCTTCTGCGTGGTCCCGGCCCAGGCAGCGAGCGCAGATGATGTGACGATCCCCGTCCGGGAGAAGGTCTCTGCACGACGCGCAGGAAGGCATTTGAAACAACGCCTTGGAAAATTTGCTCTTTTACAAGTGTCGCAGAGCGAACAGATGTAAATACTTGCGTGAGCAGTACGCCGGATGGCTCAGTAGGATCGCGTTAGAAGGCGGCTGAAGGTGCCGACGTCCTCGTAGCAAATCCCGCTGGTATGCTTTTCGACGGCGAAGCTTCAATAATCCGGAGGATCCAGCGAAGAAGGTGTTCGCTGAAGGAGATTAAATCTAAAGAACTCTCATGACGGGGCGCCCAATATATAGCTCTTGGCCACGCCCATCTTGGCGGGCTCTGACGCGCGCGGGCGCGAAGCGCGCTCATTGGTCGCGCATTCAGAGTCGCCCCGTCATTGGTTCGAGCAAGTTGCCGCAGCACAGCCAATGACCGAGCTGCCTTCGTTCATTGCTGTCAGCTGTGCAGCTGCAATGCGTTTTACATAAAGACTTCAATATTCTCGAGAAAAGGAGTTTTCCCATAGCGTAAGCTACTTACGCAATAGGAGAGACCTCTCGAAAGGGAACAGCTTTCTGTGCATCGTAGGAGTTGACAGCAGGGTCCAGTGCAGTTTCCCAGTGATGGGCACTGATGGAGGTGGACAACATCGCCTCTTTGGCTCATCGGTTTTCTTCATGATACTTAACAGCATTGTACATACAACGATCAAACCGTGTCACTGATGTAAAGCTTTCGATGCATGAAGGTTCCTTGTTTAATTCCATGAAACGCTCCTGTCCATGAGATCTGGAATCTAAAAAAACATAATAAAGGCAGATCATGACAGGCTTATCATCATCCTTCCCAAAAACAAAAAAAAACAAAAAAACAAATCGACAAATACAGCAGTGATGCATTCCTGTCATCCGTTCTTCAAATCAGCATGACACCACCAGCACTTGATGAAATCCTCTCTGCTGAGTCTGGCAGCCACTTTGTGACTTATTTGTTTACATGTGTTATTGTTTCTATTCCTCTCTGTGATGTTATTTGTATTGCATTGTGTTCTCCAAATTTCCAGGCAGTCTCTGTAAGTGACACCACGGCAAACACAATCGAGTATTGAACGCCTCGTTCAAGACCACTGTTATCTCCCTGATGTCTCATGTCAGATGACAGATGAAAGATGATCAGTGACACCAAGCATGTGTGGGCTTAAACAGAGTAACTTTTTGTGGTTGGATAAGAGACGTTGGACCCCTAATGAGTACCACTGCTGTTTGAGTTTGTTTCGCTTCACTAACCGGTGCTGCACATCTCAAGCATACAATCAGTTTGATGTTACAAGCATGAATGCCTTTATTGAATCCTCACCTGAATAAGATGTCTTAGGTAAGATACTTTTCTTATTTTCATCTTTGAGAAGTTTTGTGCCCTGAATATGGCGTTTACAGGAGAAGTTGTTCATAACTTAAGCTCTGCCGCCTCTCGTCACATGTCTCTTGTTCTTTTGCTCAGATTCACAAAGCAAGTAAGTGAAATTGTGTGGCACGAGGTTGACAATCAGAGACCCAGAGCAGCATACCTCCTTAGAAGCGTACATCACTGGGAATGACAATCGAGGTAGATTTTGTAGAAAAGCCTCATTTGGCTGCTCCTTTTGTGAGCCTTGAGATTCCAATCACTGACATTCAAAGATGAGATTGGCACAGCTGTCTCTTTGTGGTGACACGGCCCTCTGTGTGTCGCGGGTTGATTGACAGCTCCCTTGCTCTGTTGTCTCCACTCTCCAGGTCTGCAGAGAATCGCCCAGCACCAGAAGTCAAACTTGGAAACTGTATGCACTTTTTAGGGTGTTAAATTATACAACAAGCCCATGCTGAACATCAAGGCAATGTTGTGTTTTTAATTATTAATTATTTTTCTCAGGAAAACTAAACAAAATGCACTCTCTCTTTGTTTCTTAATTCTACCAGCTTTCGCTGGCATTTCAAAGCAACAAGACTTTTATTTAGAGTGTATTGCAGGGTGAATCCATGAGGTCATGATCAGTAAACCAAAATGTAATGTATTTTTTGCTAAAACAATACCAGTAATTTTCAGAATTACTTGAAATCCATTATGATAAAATATGTTAATGAACACACTTTTTTTAAAAATTTAAAGTTATAATAATAATACAAATAAGAATGGTAAGAATCCGCAGTAAGGTTAAGTTTGTTAATGCTAATTTATACATATACTAATACATTTTAACATTTCAAGTGGTATAGATCAATTGAATTAATGAACAAAAACGAACTAACAATTAACAAAAATATGTGTATAAATTAACATTAACCTTCATTAGTGATCTAAAAAAAACATTTCTTGATAAAACAGTGCATTAACTAATGTTAATGTATTTTTTGCTAAAAATAAAATATTACCATAATATTTACGTTAAATTTGAATTCAGCATTATCAAAATATATGCAGCCTTTAAAGCTGCAGTAGGGAGTTTTGGGAAAATGTTGACTTAGCCTGAAAATTTGAACAAGCACAACTTACAGGTCCAACCCCCTTGCTCTCTGCTGCGCTACAGCCCTCCCTCCGCAGCTCCTCCCCCACAGCGGAGCCTGCCGTGAACGCGCAGGCTAGTAAGCAGGACCACCGATGACGGCGAATTATAAACAGTTATGGAACATTCACTAATAGGAACGAAACATCAACAATATGCTTTACATTGACTATGGCCTGCCCATACTTTGACTACAAACTTGGTCCTCAAATCATTATGTATTTTGCAATACATGTAACTTTTATAACGTTGCACTCTTTCTATAAGTTATAAATAGCTAGTAAGATAACGTTAAAGGATTAGTTCACTTTAAAAAAAAACTCTTGCTGATAATTTACTCACCCCCATGTCATCCAAGATGTCCATGTCTTTCTTTCTTCAGTCGAAAAGGAATTAAGGTTTTTGATGAAAACATTCCAGGGTTTTTCTCCATATAATGGACTTCAATAGGACACAAACGTTTCAAGGACCAAATGACAGTTTCAGCGCAGCTTCAAAGGGCTTTAAACGATACCAGACGATGAATAAGGGTCTTATCCAGCGAAACCATCGGGCATTTCAAAAATAAATAAAACACTTTAAGTTTTATAAGCACAAATGCTCGCCTTGCTCTGTTCTGTGATGCACGTTCGTGATCCTGTTCGAACTCGTTCATCAAAATGAACAAATCTTTTTTCGAGTCATTTCGTTCGTTGAATGAACGAAATGACTCGAAAAAAGATTTGTTCATTTGGATGCACGAGTTCGAACAGGAGAGTCACGAACAACGGTACGCGCTCGCGCTGTGCAAGAGAGGGGTGATCAGCGCGTACACGAGCGTGATTGACACTGCTATGACATTCCTCATGGCTCTGATTGGTTGTTTCTGACCGGGAGCGGTGTATTTCTGCAAATGGAAATAGGACCACAGGGTGGAGCCAGAGGAGCTTGATTTTTTCACAGATTATCTGTCTCATATTCTACTGTCAGGACATAATGACAGTTTTAACAAATATTTGTTTACAAAAGCTACCTACTGGAGCTTTAAGCATCATCATTGCTTCATCAACATAATAATTTTTCAAGTAAACAGACATACTGTCAGTAAATTGTAGTAAAGAACAAATAAATAAGGAGCAGTTAGTATTTCCTGTTTCTTGTTTATATTGTCGTTTAATTAAATATTATTGACATAATACAGTGGCAGATATATTAGGCTGCATTTGCGCTGCAAGGTCTAATGCACAGATCTGATGCTTTGACACAAATCAGATTTATTTTTGTGCTGGCTGTAAGTTAATTTAAATGGATAGTTCCCTTTTGAGGGAACTCGAAATGCGTCGACTACGACACTTTGGGGAATGCCCTTAGCGTAACGCATCTGAAGTATGAATGAAACTAATCCAATCCTAATTGGTCTGCATCATGACGTAACATGTGACGGCATACACGGAAGCTACAAAGGGATGCCGGCACACAACAGAGATAGCTTTTTGCTCTTCAGCATGTGCTCTTTCAAACTGTCTGTCCTATTTGGTGTTGTCTGTCCCATAAGTATTGTCCCAAATAAAGGTCTGCATTGCAATATACAGAATCTAGTGGCTCGGATCTCGCCTTTGCCGAGGCAGCATGTAGATTACGGGTCTACTCCGCAATAAAGATTCTGTGGCTGGGTTCTCGCATTGACGAGGCAGCGCGTAGATTAAAGGTCTGCATTGCAAAACAGAATCTATAGTGGCTCTGATCTCACGTTTGCCGAGGCAGCGCATGGTCTACTCTGCAATAAAGATTCTGTGTGGGTGTGAGGCATGCATTCATTGAGAAATATCTCGACGCGCACAGCTTTTGATTGTGTGATTGTGTGTTTTCGTGTGTTTCAGCCTCGCGCCTGTTGACTTTCTTCTCAAGAGATGAAAGCCAAATATATTGTGAACGACTCGAATCTCGCGTTTGCCGGGGCAGCGCGTAGATTACGGGTCTGCAATAAAAGGAACACACGCACTTTGTGAAATAATACTGTTTTGGTGCAAGGCATTCACAGTCAGCTCCTGAGGGGGGCAGTGTTCATTGAGAAATGTCTCGACGCGTACATCCGTGCGCTGTCGGATGTTTCAGCCTCGCACCTATTTACTTTCTTCTCGAGGGATGAAAGCCAAATATATTGTAACGGCTCGAATCTCGCGTTTGTCGAGGCAGCGTGTAGATTATGAGACCGTATAAATAAATATTAAAACAGTATTGTCTGGTGATTATGGGTGCATTTAATTCTAAGAAATTAAAATAATGGAATATTATTTGACTTTAAGAAGTTAGATATTTTAATTCACCCTACCATTCAGACCGTGTTTCACTTATCCAGTGTTTATGGCTGCATTTAATTCTGAGGAATTAAAATGATGAGCAGCGAATGCACGCTGCTCTGTCTGCTCCACAGGCTTGCGGCCAGGCAGTGTTCCGTCCGCACATCGAAAATCGTTTTTTCATTATTCCCTGCTGGTCCTCCGCTTCAGGGTATCGAAGACGAAAATAGCAGGGCAGTCCCCCCCCGTGGAGGGACAAGCGAGAATCGCTCCTCCGCGGAGCCCTCAGGAAATCGATGTTTATATCCAGCGTCAAGTGTGCTTCGGGACACATTGGTTTTCAGCGAATGTGTGAAGCCCTAAAGGCTTGCGGACAGCCAGTGTTCGGCTCCGCACATCGGAAACTGTTTTCGATTATTTCCTGCCGGTCCTCCAATTCAGGGTGTCGACAACGAAACCGAAAGAGCCTTCCCACTGGGGAGCCCTCTGGAAAACTATGTTTGTATCCCGCCGTCGAGTGCTCTTCGGGACAAATTGGTTTCCAGCAAACTTTACATTGCAAGACCTGCCAAATATTTATCCTTGGGTCCTGCGCACAATAGAGAAGGGTTACAAGCTGCAGTTCGATTCCGCCCACGACATTCAATGAGTTGGTGTGGACTGCTGTCGACCCAGTGCAGGGTCGGGAATTGGAACAGAAAGTAAACTCCCTGCTGGTAAAGGAGGCCATAGAGTGTGTTCCTCCACCGGAAAGGGAGTCCGGGTTCTACAGCCACTACTTCATAGTGGCCAAGAAGGATGGAGGGTTGCACCAATTTTAGATCTAAGGCATTTGAATCGGTCTCTGAGGAGATTCAGATTCAAGATGCTCACTATTCCCATCATCGTGGGTCAGATCTAGCCTGAGGATTGGTTTGTCATGATAGATCTAAGGGGCGCATACTTTTACATATCCATCCTTCCGTCACAGGAGTGTGATTCACTTTCGGGGTGAAGCGTTCCAATATTGGGTTATTCCGTTCGGCCTAGCTCTCTCCCCTCGCATGTTTACCAAATGCACGGATGCAGCTCTAGGCTACAAAGGGTATCAAGGTGCTAAATTATATAGACGACTGGCTTATTATGGCCAAGTCACAAGAGCTGGCAGTTCGGCATCGAGACCTGTGGTTGAGACTCAACACGAACAAAAGTGCGTTGGTACCAGCCCAGAGAACACCGTTAATGGGAGTGGTGTGGGACATGGTCTTGATGCAAGTACAATTGTCTCCTGCATGGATCGTGTCCTTCCTGGCCACAATGACCACGATAAAGCTAGGTCAACCCATCACTGTAAAACATTTTCAGAGAGTGTTAGGGCTCATGGCAGCAGTGTCCAAAGTCATTCCATTTGGCCTGCTGCACATGATTAGGGTTACGCGCAGATGCCTTCGTTCCCTATCTATGTGGAAAGAAAGCTTGAGAGCAGACATCCCACCGAGGTGGTAAAGTCGATATGCGAGAGGTTCAGCCCAGTGGAAGTGGATTTGTTCGTGTCTCGAGGGACTTTCCACTGTCCACTGTGGTTTTCTCTCACCCATCCAGCCCCATTGGGATTAGATGCCATGGAACAGATGTGGCCGAGGCTATGCCTGTACGTTTTCCCCCTGTTCACTCTGCTCCTGGAAGTTCTGGAGAGGGTCCGCCTACATCTAGTTGCCCCGTACTGGCTGGCCCGGTTATGGTTTTCAGACATCATAGCACTCCTGGCAGGCCAGCCTTTGCCCTTTGAGGAGGGACCTGGTTCCACAGGCCAGGGGCTCAATATTCACCCTCAACCAGACCTGTGGAAACTTTGGGCCTAGCCCCTGAGAGGGCTCAGTACCTATAGGCTGGCCTGTCGGCTGGAGTGGTGGAGACCATACTCAGTTCCAGAGCTCCTTCCATGAGGAGATTGTACGGCCTTAAGTGGAATGTGTTTCCACTTGGTGTAGAGAGCGTGAGGTAGACCCAGTTAACTGCCCGGTTGGCTTCAGTGCTGGAGCCCCTTCAAGATTGCCCCTGTCAGAGCTCTCAAGATTTATGTCCAGAGGTCTTCTTCATGGCGGAAGTCAGACCAGTTGCTGGTGTGCTTCAGGTCGCCCAAGAAGGGACTTCCAGCACCCAAACAGACCATCAGTGACTGGGTCGTTCAGGCTATCTCTATGGCCTATCAGGTGCGCAGCTTGCCTTCACCTTTGGACATGAGGGCTCATTCAACCAGAGGCATGGGGTCCTCTAGAGCACTCCTTTCAGGGGCCCCGATCCAAGAAGTGTGCGATGCAGCAGGGTGGGCCACCCCTCATACTTTTATCAGATTCTGTAGCCTTGACATTCATTTTATGCCAGGCACTCTAGTGTTCTTGTCATAAGTGTGCCTGTGCGCAGCTTCACACTGGGACAGGCAGGGCTCGTTGTGGCAAAGTGGGTACTCGTTCCCCTAAGTGTCGTAGTCGACACAGTTCGAGTTCCCTCGAAAGGGAACATCTCAGGTTACGACTGTAGCTCTCGTTCCCTGAGAAGGGACTGCGTCCCACTGCATCCCTCTGCCACGCCTTTCCCTGCCTGGGAGCGACTTGCTTCATCGCAGAAGCTAACTCTGATGTGTGCCGGCGTCCCTTTGTAGCTTCCGTGTATGCCGTCACATGTTACGTCATGACGCAGCACCAATCAGGATTGGATTAGTTTCATTCATACTTCAGATGTGTTCCGCTAAGGGCATTCCCCAAAGTGTCGTAGTTGATGCAGTGTTTTGTTCCCTTCTCAGGGAACAAGGGTTACAGTTTTAACCCGAGATTTTCTCCCCAAAATGAAAATGCTGTTATCATTTACTCACCCTCAGGTTGACCCCTGTATGACTTACTTTCTTCTGTGGAACAAGAAAAGATGTTTTGAGAAATATCTGTGAATACAGTGTCTTCTGTACAGTGGAAGTCACTGGTAACCAAAATGGTTTGATAACCAACATTCTTCTGTTTTCCACAGAAGAAATCAAGCCAAAGCATTTTTTTACTAAGACAAACATTTTTACTAAGAAATACATTCAGTCATTCATGTGTGCAGCCGGATAACCACAAAGAACAACCAAACTCTTCACAGAGAACATATGCAAATATGCATGTGAACATTTGAAAGCAGTCACCTGTCAGTCAGACAGTCGTTGAGTACCAAATTAAATTGGTACTCAATTCTGCGGATACTGTAGAAAGATTTTTTCAAGTCTTAATGCCGACCAATACTTTTACTTTCTTTCTGTAAGAAGATGCCTGTTATCAGAGAAACTGTAATGCTAAGCAGACCCTCAAATGATGTGCTTAATTTATTGATGTCACCAAATTATCATTTATTTGCATGTTTGTGCTGCTCTCTTATGGATGACTCCCCCAGTAGCCATATTAATATAGACACAGCAACCGTGTTTATCTTTCCTGCACAGGGTTTAGAAATGTAATTATGGCTCAGGCGGTGAAATTTTTGTCATTTCGCCTTGAGTGGCTGATAGCATAATGAACAAGCTAAGATTATCTCAAGGCTTTTCACCAAATCTGCGGGCCCATTGTAAACAATGTACATTTTCATATTAAATAAACTTGAATATGTCAAGCAGATGTGCTACATAAATAAATGTGCAAATGTTCTAAAATGTGGAGTTTCTTGTTATATAATAAAATGAAAGGTAACCTGGATATCTCGATAGAACAGGATATTACAGTCACCTCACCTTGAACCTCATCAAAGGATTTAAACTTTATATGTGACCCTGGATCACAAAACCAGTCACATGTCGCACAGGTATATTTGTGGCAATAGCCAACAATACACTGTATGGGTCAAAATTATCGATTTTTCTTTTAGGCCAAAAATCATTAGGATATTAAGTACCCATGAGTACCCATTTTACCCATGTAAAAATACCCAGGTGACTGGTTTTGTTGTCCAGGGTCACATATAACATTGTGGAAATTATCTTGTTATGGTTTATTAAGGAAAAACATGCTTAGACTATGATTTTATGGGAATCCTCCGAATTGTTATATATACTTGAGATGGCCACATAGCATGTGGACAGTAATCGGACAGTAATCGGAAATGCTTTTCAGGTGATCAGAAGTGACATCTTGGTTGTTTTACATACAAAAATAGAGTGAGTTAATGATGACAGAATTGTATTATCAGACATTTTTATGAAAAATACAGTCAGTCATTCACATGCTTTGCCGCATTTACACAAGAGGCAAGATTGAAAGATTTAGCTGTAGAAAAATGTCTTTGTCTTAGTATCAGAAAAAAAGTGATTAGGACTGACATCTCTGTTGTTTTACAGAAAAAAAAGACCTTTAAACTCAACCCGTTGCAGGTTGTACAGAACCCCTTGGTTACTTTGAAAGTCGTATGATGAAAGCATATCCCAAGGAATCAGCTTCCACTTTGACCACCGCTAAACCTTTCTCCTCACAATCTGGTTGAACTTTCTTCCAACCACGTTCTATTCCAATGTCATTTGAAGAAACATCGAGCCACCTCCGCCCCCCCCCCCCCCCCCCCCCCAGTCTCCTCTTTGAACTAGAGCCCTGTTTCCTGAAAGTGTATAACCCAGATTTATCCCTCTCATTTCCATTTCTCTGATGTTTTTGTAGCATTCCAAGCCAGTGTATGTACTGGTAGTTGTTGTTTCTAATGTTTCAAGGCAACAGAGGAGTCCCTTGAGCATAGAGTCATTTACTTTAAAAATGTATCCTCTAAGCAGAGAGGAACTCAAAGGCAGGCTAATAAATGTGGCGTGCCTCCCTCACCATGCGCCGATATTTAATCAGCATCAACAGGCTGCTGAAAGCACTCCACCGAACTAAGTGCCCTCGGAATTTATTTGTTTCTTAAATTGGATGGGTCCTAAGTGTCTGTGGTTTAACATCATAACTAATTGGCCCCGGTGGTTTATCGCGTTCGCTCCTGTCTCTGATTTAAACGGAGGCCCAGATTAGTGACTCTTACAGAGTGGCTGCAGCCCCATTAGAAAACATCTCTATCCATGATCAGGGTGAAAAAAATATATAGATTCTTGAACACGTTTGTAAAATCCTGCTGTATTTGTGTTTGCTGCTTTCATTTACCACCCTATCATTTTGCCTGCTTCTCACATGGTATCGGGGGACGTATAATCTTAGAAGTGGGGATTAATGTCCTTAGGTGTCAACCCCTTTCCACCGTTTTAACCCGCTCTCCTCCACCTTTCCACTGGAAGCTCGCCAACCATTAATTAAAGGCCCTCATTAAAGCTCTGCAGTCCTCTAACTGGTTGTGTGAGTGATCACCCCCAGCCTGGGGTCATTTCTTTGCCTCTGTGTGGGGGAATATATTTAGAATTGTGCTGAGTCAAAGCCGTCTGGAGGAAGTGGTTTAATATGATCAGGAAATGAGCCCTACAGCGGCTAGAAGCGACTCGGCTCTCCTTAGTTAACGGAGAACCGGTTCAGCGCAGGGGTGCGGAACACCCGACGGTCACACTCGTGAATGTGGACATTAGTATGCGTGTGGGAATCAACGCAGAATTTCCTGAAAGTGCTCTTCTTTTGTTAATATCAGTAAGACCACGGAAAGCATGGATAATCCACCCTCATTGAATCCTCTTTTCATAAATTTTTACGAAGAACTTGCACAAAAGAATCGTCATTGCTGTAAACTGTCTGCAGTGGGGAAGTTGGCGAGAAGTCTTAAACTTTGTGATCGTAGATCAGGGACCACAAGGAACGTACTTTTTATTCAATTCCTGCTTCATATTTGTGTTTTATAGGCATTGTAAAGCTTTAGGGGAAATTGAATTACATGGAATAACAACAGTAAAACTGGATGGGTTTTTATCTTCAGCACGATTATTATCTTTCTACAGAAGATCTGCCACAAGTACAACACTGCCATTGGCTGTAATTGTTCTAGGGTGCATGCTCTTGCGATACAAGAGAAATTCAATCAATTATAACAATGGTCTTATAAATGTTCTTGCTTTTTCTAAGAAAGTCATTTTGAATCTGAATTCACAAATCAGTAAATATGACCTCCTTTTTGCAGTATGAAATTGTGAGACAGGCATCTGAAAAGGGCACTGTTCTGTAACAAGCGGGATTCAGAATAGGGACAATAACCTTGGGAAAGACTTTAAGGCCTAAAGATGGGATGTCGTTATAGTAAGGCCAAGCAAGGTGTCATTAATCACAGGGTCTCGGGCCCTGCGAGCATTGTGCGTTTCTCAGGTTGAGTTATTAAAGAAGATAACAGGGGTGAGTGCTTTCTCTACCTCAGGGTTTTGTCCTATTTCTGGATTTTAAATTCTCACTTTCAGTTTGATGCTGTAATATGGATGACTTACATTACATATTGGAGTATGAATAGGGCAAGTGTCTCATATTGTGAAATTGTTTTGTCTTAATAGTAAAATATGAAGGTGATGGTAACAGTTAATCCAATTATTTAATCTTAAATTGTATTGGCAGTGAAGAATTGGTTTTCTTAATGAAATGCCTCCCCTAGTTTCTAAAATGCATGTTTGAGCTGTATTAACTGAAAGCAACTTGCACTGACATATCTTAAAATATGTCAGTGAGATTGTTTTGTCTCAAGATGCACATCAGTAATGTTTTTTATAAGGCACGTTATAGTAGTTCAAACTACTTGAATGCCCTAATTGAACAATGACCTAATCCTGGTTTAATCTAAGCCCTGTCTGTGAAACCAGGCCACAGTGTCTACAGCATATTTCGAATAAAAGTAATGCAAGTTTCAATACACATTATGATTGTGCCACTAAGCACACTAAAAACCTCTATCAATATCATATATTCTGTAATGGTAAAATTCATTTTTGAGTAGTATTGATTAATGGAGAAATGTAGTACAGTTTATTTCATGAAGATGTATTGTTTCAGAAAAAATGTTAAGCCTGCAGCATGAACTGAATAATAAGTATGTGACAGGATTGAATTGGCTGTGTTTCTTAAAGGCCTTTGGCTTCCGACCTGCAACAAATGGAGGCGATATTGTGTAAACATTAATGCTGGCAACCAAGAAAAGGAATCAATCAGTTTTGACATGGAGCTTTTGATTAGAAACTGCAGAGGACCTTTCAGAATTGTTGAAATTAAAAAAAAAAAAAATTAAGTAAGGTGTAATTTGATGTGCAATAATATGAATGTAGTCACAGGTAAAGGGCATTTTGCATCATAGCTGTTGCTAAATGCTGTGACTATAATCAATATTTATAATTTTTTTATTAGAAGGCACACAGCACTGTACTTTTACACTCTACAGCCAAATATAAAGATTTAATCTCTACTGTAAGTGGGTTTGTTGTTCTTGATGCGGTTTTACTTTTCTGCTTTGATTTAAAGCTGGCATACTGTAGCTGAGGGTAGACTTGAGTTCTCATTATATATCAATGTTTTTTTCTTATTGTGGCTGTATTGACGGGTAAGCCAATACCACAATTGATAAAAAACAAATACAGCCTTGAAATCTTGTAATTTCACCAATTTTCGAACATTACAGAGCTGTTAGGAATCACTATAAGTTCATGGCTGTTTTTTTTTCCCTTCTTTTTTGGTGGGCTTTTTGCTTGCTTTGGCGTCCTGGAGTAGGTCAGATGAGTTCAAGGCCTACAAACACTAGTCATTTGCCCAGGTGGATTTGATGGTCCCTTTTGACAGTCCAGGACAGCTGGGGATCCTAAGTAATAAGCAAGGCATGGTGGGACAGGTATCAAGCTGACCTGTATATGCCACTGCTACATCACTCATAGTTTGTAACCTGTGGTGTAAATACCCATTTAGACTGGTAGGAGGTTTCACACTGACTGATTGTCCTCAGATTCACTCGCACAAATGGGTGTCTTCACTAAAAGGATTTAGATGTTTTGATGCTGTAATTACTGTACCACTTGCACTTGCACTTGCACAAGTAATTTTAGGTTGTTTGGGTAATGCTGTCATTATGATTAAGTCAAATCTCCCTTGTAAGTATATGTAACATTTGTTTACAGATTTTCACTACTTGTTTTATTTTTATTTTATTTTGTATTTCTGTTTAGTTTAGTCAGTTTTAATGGTGCATAAACAAGTCTTTATATCAATGCTCAATAGAGATGCGCGGATGGGCTATTATTTCATCCGCAACCGCATCACAAAAACTCATCATCCGTCCGCCATCCATCCGCACCAACGTTTTTGACCAATTTTCCCGCCTGCCCGTTTTTGCAAAGTTACTTATATTAAGTAGTGGATCATCAAAATGAAGTGTTATCAGATATTAAGCAGTCTACTAACACCATAATAATGACCGGTGGTTGACATGTAGTTGCAAAGTTACGAAGATAGTAGGATGTTTAAAGTGTTCTGTCGAAATAAAGTGAAATGCAGTTCCTGACCCCTTAAAAAAAAAAAATCTGAGTGATCCCAGACCTTTGAAAAGTAGTGTAAATAAAAAGGCCATGTATGAAGGATGCAACTGCAGTACTGTAACTAATCCAGCATAAATGTTTTCCGTTCCCTTTTGACCGGCTATAACACCTCTGAAACCATGAGAATGTGTTTCCTTACTAATCATTATGGACAACACTGCTATTGCCTTGCCAAGAGCATGAAGCTGTGGTACGAGACTAGTCAACAAGATGTTAAACTAAAGTAAGTGTTTTTACTGTGAACTCAGGAACTGAAACTAGCACCTCACACAGACACTGAAGGTGAGACATAAGAGAAAATCTGTAAATTGGGTGATATCCAGCATAAAAATTTCCAAGATAGAGTTGCATTTGTGTTAAAACGTATCTACTTTTAAACATAGCTGGTATCAGAGAGAGGAAGCTGTTCTTATTTGTGGCAAGTTTCCTTCCCGCTTGCATGAGATGACCCTGTATTCCTATTCAATAATAGATAAAACAAACAGACATACACAAACAAACCTTTTCTGCTTACTGTATGATGCTAAAGTGTCAAGGTTTGTTTTGTATTTGTTTTTCTCCCACATCCGGTGCTTTGAAGCATCAAAAGCTTATATGACGTGCTCCTTTTTTCACAAGACTGGAGTTTTAGCAAAGTGTCTGAGCAAACAGGAAGCAGCTCAAACTGAGACAAAGTGTCTTACTAACGCTGCCTTGATCTCCCTTTAATAACCTTCACTTTTCCTCTCAATGTTCCATTGCACAGGAACAAAGGCTCATAAATATATGTGTGTTTACAGTGAGGTCCGAAATTCAGAGATCACATTGGCAGTATGGGATTAGTAATTACATTTAAACACGGAAATAAATAGATAATTGTACTTACTTACTATACTTTACTACCGTTCAAATGTTTGTGGTCAAATAGCTGTATTCATTTGATCAAAAATTTCAGCAGTCTATAATCCTAACAGTAATATTGTGAAAGTGTAATGTTCTTACAATAACTGTTTTCTATTTTAATACATTTTAAAATGCAATTTATTTATTTGATGGCAAAGTTGTATGTTCAGCATAATTACTCCAGTCTTCAGTGTCACATGATATTTCAGAAATCATTCTAATATGCTGATTTGGTGCTGCTCAAGAAACATTTCTTATTATTATCTATGTTGAAAACAGTTGTCTGATAGTGCCGTTTAATATTTTTGTGGAAACTCGAAATTGTTGGGTAAATAAGTTTGGCTCAAATTTCAGGTTGCTTCTATAATGGATTAGTGGCTCTCATGCATGTTGGAAAAAGCTTCTGAGTTTCTTTAGCATGGGGGAGTTCTGATTTAAAAGAGTTTCACCATAATTCCTATTGGTTAGTGTGACTGTACGTGTACTGTGGGATGGTCAATTGAGGTGATTTGAGGTGCTGCTGGTACATATGGAGAGTCCAGAGCCACTACAGAGTGTGCTCATTACTGAGTGTGCCCTGAGGTGACCCTCACTGTCTGATGAGGGTTTCTCTTTCTCCCTGTGATAGTAGAGATGCACTGGTCCTCATTGTGCCGATCTCCTGCTGAGTTGCTTTATTCGGCTAAGGCCATACACGTCGCTGAGAGCCACACAACTATGTACAAGGAAATATCCCTCTCTCTTCCTTTTCTTATATAAAAAAGTGTTTGTATGTATGTATGCCTCTCTATTTCAATAATATATAAACATTCTAAACCGGCTATGGAAAATTATTTTGGACTTTTAACCCTCTTAATCAGATTAGCTTTGAACTAATCTGCAGATTTCAGTCTCATTTCTCTCATTTCCTCACTCTCATATTCCCTGATTCATAACAGTGTTGTTGAAGGGTAGCACATGGAAAGGCAAGCTTTATAAGAATTTTCTTTTCAAAAATTTAATGAAAAACGCAACTTTTTGCCCATTTTTGCTTGGTTTATTATTACTGTAATTTTTACTGTTTCACTCTGCACTTCAGAATTTTGCCATTTTATTACACCCAGCCAGTGTTATTTTAGTTTTAATAATATTTTGAATTAAATTTGTTTAAGGTTTCTTGTTAATGTTAGTTTAATGTTTAGTAATTTCACTATGCATTTTTTTTTATCATTATTTTTTAAATGCTATTTAGGTTTAATTTATTTCTGTTTGTTTGTAATTGTAGTGCTTTAACTTATTTTTATTTCAGTTTACAGTGTGTAGATAATTAGTATGCTTGTTGATATTCTGATCATATTTTTTTAACAGTTATATATCACTTTCGTGATATAATTTTAGTTTAGTTTAAGTTTTTCAATTACGGTAACTAAAACTATTAAAATATTTCTGGTTTAGTTTATGATAATAACCCTGAACCCAGCAGAAAAAAAAAAATATTACTTAGCCCTTCAAGGTTTCCGTATAAAATTCTGTATTTTCTGTGTGAGTAGAAGTGGTTGTCTGTCACTTGGAGAGTCACACCTGTTATAGTTGTCAATCCCAAACACTGACTGTAAAACATAGTGAGTGTAAACATAAATGCTTGTGCGTATCTGTATATGCACATGTATGATTCATTTTTGAAATCCTGAATATGAATTATGCATTAAAAAGGAAAGAAATTATAAACCAGTTTTATTTTGTAATAAAACACTGTTTAGATGTAATGAATTCACTTTCATTTCTGAGTTGCCAAAGGTGCTCCTGCCACAAAGCTGTTTTATTTGTGGGGAAAGGCTTTTTAGAAATAAAAACCAAGCAGCAGAAAGTAATTAAGTGCTCTGTAATAACAAGAAAGCACCATATTAGGGTCCATGTGCTCAGACCGCAGATGCAGTGCAGCTTGAAGCCAAAGGAGTTGGAACAGCGAGACACTTAAACGGTAAAGTCGAGAAGAGGCTGAGCACAGCGTGTTTAAACGCGCTGGGAAAAAAAGCTTTTCAGCTGTTGTTGAACTCCACATTCAGTTGGGCTAATTAGATTTTCAAAGCTCACAGTGTGGCATATTTGCCTCTAATCAAAATCATTCAACATATCAGTCTATGTTGATATTCTATGCAGCAGCCATTACTGTCAGAGGTAATGATGTGATCACAGAGAGTGGAGTCAGGGAAGGCGCGCTTCACTGTCTTCTGCGTGTATCCCATTTTTAACCAATACAACTCTCATTGAATTAAATTGCTGATCTGAAGCCAGCCACCTCACCTCACCTTATATTAAATAGGTATAATAATACATCTAATTTTGTCAAAGAAATAAATGCACTGGTGTCAGATCAGCCAGTTTGACTGTTGCCATACAGTCTGTTCGACATTGGAATATATTCTTGCCAAAAACTTTTTTTTGAATTATTTTGTTTTACTTGACAATTTAGAGGCAAGTAAATCTATAATTGATGATACTGCAATAGCAAAACCATTGTGCAGAAAACTGGTACCCCAAATGTCTCATCAAAAGCTGGACAGACAACACCAAAGAAATATGTAGAAAAACTTTGGCATATTAAATGTGCAATAGAATAGATTTTTTTTTACTCATGCTGGTTGAAAGTCTCCTCATATCCTGATAGCAATCACTATGTTAAGCAGTCTAAATGTTTTTCTATAAATATATCATCTGTGGGAGGCGTAGCACCATAAAATGTTCGTTCAATCATTTCATCAGTCCAAATGAAATGATACCATGTGTTCCATGTCATTTAACGTGTGTTTGCATATCACTGCGCAGCCTGTTCGTGCAGACATCTTACGTCATTAGTGAGTTTCATGTACACTGTGCAGACAGAGCGAGAATGGCAGGCAAACAGCAACAACCTAACTTTCCTTCTGAACCAGCAACAATTGGCAAGTATCTAGATTTTAGGTTTGACAGTACAGTTATATGTACCGCTGACTTTGCCCTATGCAGATAATTCAGTGAGATTCGACTGCATTGCCGCTATGTCCTAAAATCGCATATGAATAAAGCTGAAATACAGTGCATTCTTTCCTTTATGTCAACAGGTCAACTTCTGAACTGGAGTCATTTCACAATCACATACTTATGTATGCAAGCAAGCGCGTCTATTTCTCCCCTCACTGTACTGTAAAGTTTTCTCCCAGTAAATGACACATGATGTAATCCAATAATGTTGTCTCTGGTCGTCTCGCTTCTGGTCTGTGTGCGTTCATGTGTTTTGGAGGAACGATTTGGATTGCGATTTGCAGGGAGGGTAGGATCGTATGCTTTCAATGCTAGCAGGCTAAAGTTAGCATTTCCAATATCACCTATTGCATCTTTAACATATTGAGCTTTTTTTCATCAAATAATTAAAAAAAAAATGTATGACAAAAATATTAAGCAGCACAACTGTCTTCAAGATAATAATAATAAATGCTTCTTGAGCACCAAATCAGAATGATTTCTGAAGTATCATGTGACACTGAAGACTGAAGTAGGTATTCAAATAGAAAAATTATTATAAATTGTAATTTGTCACAATGTTACTGGTTTTATTAATTTTTTTCATAAAATAATGCCTTAGTGAGCATAAAATACTTCTTACACTTTTCTAACGAAACATTAAAAGACAATTTTACCAACCCCAAACGTTTGAACCTCACAGTACATTCAACATTTTGAATCTACTGGCAACCATGGATTAATTGAAATGATAAAAAAAATAAAAAAATAATAATAATAATAAAAAATTATTCACCTTTAGTTTTTCACCTTTTTATTCACCTAACCCATTGAGAGCATGGAGCTATAAATCATATATCATAAAAAGGCTAAAGAATGTCATATTTTTTTAGATTTCAACAGCTAGTTTCATCCAACACTTGCCGTTTTTCTATATAGTATGTATCAGACAGTTTGTGAATAGTGCATGCTGTGTGTGTGTGTGTGTGTGTGTGTGTGTGTGTGTGTGTGTGTGTGTGTGTGTGTGTGTGTGCATGTCTGTCTGTGTGCGTGCGTGCATGCGTGTGTGTGGGTGTGGGTGTGTGTGTGAGAGAGAGAGAAGCCAGAGACTGCTAAATTCTATACTTGTATCTTATTCGTAGTACAGATTGTTTTCTGTGGTTTCATAAATTCATAAAATCCTCCTTGTTTCCACTTCTTCAATATAGGTATTACTGTCTCTAATATCTGTCTCTTATAGAGGGTTAGAACTGTATTTGAAAGTAATGTGGAAGCTCTTCAAAGAGACAGAGTAACAAAGAAAGTGAGAGAGAAAGAGAGGCGACAGTGGAGAGAAAAAGATATTTAGAGTTTCTAATTTCATGAGGATGATCCTGGGTAAATGAGTCCTGCCCAAATGAATAGAGTCATAAAAAGAAATAAAGTTTAAAAGCTCTGGAATTAATCAAGTTACAGACACGCTGTGTCCATCAGGAATGTTTCAGAAATTGAATAATGTGAGCTAGGTGTGTGAGTGTGTGTGTGTGTGTGTGTGTGTGTGTGTGTGTGTGTGTGTGTGTGTGTGTGTGTGTGTGTGTGTGTGTGTGTGTGTGTGTGTGTGTGTGTGTGTGTGTGTGCGTTGTGTGTGTGTGTGTGTGTGTGTGTGTGTGTGTGTGTGTGTGTGTGTGTGTGTGTGTGTGTGTGTGTGTGTGTGAGAGAGAGATAATCACAGTGGCTACCTCTCTGCTCTCCTGTAATTTCAGCAGATGTTTAATCTCTCTCCAGAGGAGGTGAATGTTGCTCATGCTGAACAGTTTTAGATCTGGAGTCCCTCTCCCGACAGGCCACTGGAGGTTAATGTAAATATCAAACTCAGCAGCATGTGACCTTCGGAGCATCACTGTATTTCACTGCACCATTTCTCCTACACACAGATGCCCCGAATATCCATCAGTCCAATTCTTTATATTTTTTTACTCCAATTTTTGCATTTAAAAAAAGTAGTTTAAAAGCTTAAAGTCTGGTTTATTTATGTTTTTGAACAAAGTCTCTTTTGCTCACTCATGCTGCATTTATTTGATCAAATGTACAGTAAAAAACAGTTGTATTTTGCAATATTATACAACTTAATATAACTGTTTTCTATTTTGTTATGTTTTAAAATGTAATTTCTTCCTATGATGGCAAAGCTTGTGCTGGAGAAAAATTTCTTATTATTAAGAATGTTGAAACAAAAGTTGCTGCTTAATGTTTTTGTGGAAACAATGAAACGTTTTTTTCAGGATTCTTTGATGAATAGCAAGTTCAAAAGTTCATTAATGGACATATTTTATGAAATTATAAATGCAATTATAGTCACTTGTTACTGTTTGATCAGTTTGCTTAATAAAAGTATTATTCACCTACCCCATTATCTTACTTACCCCAAACTTTAGAACGGTATTGCATACTTACTGTTGGAAGGATTTTCATTTCAATTTCATTTCTTTATTAATAGTGGTTTGACAATAAACATTCTGCCCCAGACCTCAGTTTGAAAAACATTTATTTCGGCAAAAAAAAAGGTTGTTTATTGTGTTTCTACTGGTTTTGGGAATTTAACCCTTGGCTTGACTTGTGGATCCTGTGTTTAGATACATTTGGAAAGAGTAAGAAATGGTTTTACAAAACAGGTGTATGAAAAAAAAAATATATATAAAAACATACAGGTATATAGTTGACATTGATGTTTATTACACTAACTCCGGCCACGCCTTTCAATTAAAATAATCTGAAATCATCAACATTAAAATGAGGATAAGAAATACCTGCATTATTTATTTCCTTTTATGAATCTGACTACTCTTTTGCCCAAGAGTTTTTTCTGAACACACTGTATAAGAAAGAACACTTATACATAATTACTGAAGCTCTGGCTCTTATCATTCAGCCTGTTCATGACCGATTTATGACAATAAACATAACTGTTGTCAGATTCTACAGACATTTCCAATATTGCCATCATCTCTGTGTGCATCATTGTCATGGGGCTTATTTATTTCACAGGTGCCCGATATGTGCTCTCTGATCTTCTGCACCAGAAACAGGTCAAATGATGTGATCAGAACACAATGGTTCCTGCTCTGTTGGATGTGTCTTTTTCTTGCAATCGTTTGAACTCATCACGGGTCGAATGGTCGCAGTCGGCTCTATGTTCCGTTTGTGATGTGAAGCAATGCTCTGATGTGCAGATGTCCTCATTAGCTGCACCTACTGGAGATGATCCCGTATTCTCAGATAATGATGTATCCCGCAGTGGACATCCAATGTCATTATGCCGATAGTTCTTCTTATTTTGCTACTATTGTTCTCATCCCTTAGAAACAACCTTGGAGAACTGAAATCCCAATGCATAGAACATGTTACTTTGACTCTGTTGGTGGTACTTGGAGTCATGTCTTGAGTGTATGTGATGTTTAGATACGTGTCCTTTTGACACCAACATATATACGCATTTGCTCACAAATGTCGGCCAGATTGATCGAATAGTTCCTGACAGCTGCACAAAAGGCGAATTCAAAACGTCCTTGTCCTTATCAGCAGCGCCTATGTTTATGGAACCTTGCTTAGTTCAGTCTCACCTCTGCTGATGCCTACTGTAGGCCATTCAGAGAAGGATTCTATTTAACAAACAAAGCGCAGCTAGCACCAGCAATCACAATGCCGGCAGAGGAGCCGCGGCTGACAGACAGGACTTAGGACATTGAAAACCAGCTCTGAGGAGGAAGCTGTGAAAAAGAGCTCTGGCAATGGGGATTTTGGACAGCACTGCTAAACGACATAATTAGATAGTGGGGCTGGCAGTGTATAAAACATCTGCTTTCTTATCTGTAGAAAAAAAATAGAAATGGCGATGAGAAAAGGGAGGGGGGAAAACAGCAGAGAATTGCAGAGAGAACAAGCCCGCCAAATGTGAGGTTGAAAAAAAGGCCTTTACCTTGCAAACCTCAGTAGAGAGTACATATCGACTATTCAGTTGCTTTCCTTCTCATCTCATTGTTTGTACCATATTTCATTCTGTTTCTCTTCAAGTCTCTTTCAGATAGGGCTGGGCGATATAGCCAAAAATATTATCACAATATTTTTTTTCCATGTCAGTCGGTATCGATTTATATCGATTTCCTTTACCATTTTGGGGAAGGAAATGTTTTCCACATATTTGTTATACCTTGAAAATGAATGTAAATAACTTGTTTGATCTCAATTAAACTCCACAGAGTAAGCTACATTTTAATTTAGGCCCCGATGAATTCCATTTTATTTTTTTCATTTCATTTTATTTTTTTTCTGGATTCTGTTTTATGATTTTATACACACTTAACAACTGTGTCTAAATTATTTAATTTAAGAATTTTAGTTTACAATAATAATATTTCTGTCATAATTTCTTCAAGTTAACCAGACTTTTATTTTGTTGTGTTGTCGTGAAGATAGTTTAGTTTCAGTTTCAGTATTTTATGGAAGTTTTTCTCAAATGAAACGGTAAGTGACTCTTAGAAGCAGCTCTGGAGTTCATGTGTTCATGTGTTCATATATTGAGATGCAGATTGCTCAAAACGCCATGAGCGGCAAGCGTGTTTGAGTTTGTATAGTAGACGAAACTATGGCACTCATTCACACAGAGACACATAGAACGTGCAGACTTATATCAACATGCACTGACTGGCTGTTTCCATGTTTATTTATGCTTTGTGATAGACTATTAGATTAATCCATGCCCTTTTTTATTCACAATATCATCATCACCGCTTTTGATGTCACATGGCGATGGTGCAACCAAACCCCACAGCAATGCAACTTGTTAAATTATTGGCTGCTTATTTTTCACTTTTAGCACTTTATCAAGGCAAATAGACTGTTTATAATTCAGGAACGGTGCATACTTGAGGGATGGTCATGCAACCAAACTTGTTATGTGGTTTCATATATATTTACATTTTAATGCATTTTAGTAAAACTATAGAGTGTTACTGATTTTTTTTTTTTTAATCGTTATAGATAAAGGTATCCTGTCGATCAATAGCCTACCGTCGTTTTATCAACCAGGGGTAGTTTTCCCATACAACGGCGTGACTCGCTGCTTCATTACCATAGTACGATACATCATTGAAGAAATCAACTTGCTACTCACGACTGTTTCCCGAAACCATATTGTTGCAAATTGGTCGTTCAACCAAGTTGGTTTATGACAACACACACGTGGTGGAGTAATAACTTATTTTAATGAAACTGTTTGAGATCGAGTTAACACTAGATATTTCAATATTAATGATACAGACATGATATCGTCTCTGGTTACGTATTTAACCCTAGTTCCCTGAAGGGAACGAGACGCTGCGTGACAATGCTTTGGGAACGCCCCTGCCTGATTGCGTCATGAAGCACGTATGAAATCAGTCCAATGGCGAGAGGGAACGTCATAGGCGGGTGACGTCATCGACCAGGAAACTATATAAGCACCCCAAAACACAAGCGCGTCAGCTTCTGATAAGACTGAAGCAAGTGCTCACGGTCATGCTGGGAGTATGGCATAGACACGCAGCGTCTCGTTCCCTTCAGGGAACTAGGGTTACATACGTAACCAGAGACGTTCCCTATCAGGGAACTCGAGCTGCGTGACAACGCTTTAGGAACGCTAATACCAACGTCGCCATACGAGCAAGTGTCCGTCATGTGAAGTCAGAGCGCACATTCGGACGAAAGCACCTGCGCCCCTGGAGTGGAGCTGAAGTCGAGATGTTAAAACTTCACAAATGTGTGCGGTGAGGACCAGCCTGCCGTATCACAAACATCCTGGATTGATACTCCTGACAGGATAGCCTTAGAGGCAGCCATACTCCTGGTTGAATGAGCCCGGACAGCCAATGGAGAAGGCTGACCGGCAGACTCATAGGCAAGTGAGATGACCTTGACCACCCACTTGCTCAACCTCTGCTTAGATACTGGACAGCCCTTCTTACGGGGTCCAAAGCAAACGAATAGCTGTTCACTCTTTCTCCACAGGGCAGCTCTGTGGACGTACGCATCTAGGGCCCTAACAGGGCAAAGCAGATTTAGTTTCTCTTGGTCTGACTTCAGAAATGGAGGAGGACAGAAAGCCTGCAGTACAACAGGCCTGACCACATAGGTTGGTACCTTGGGAACGTATCCCGGCCTAGGGAGGAGGAAAGCCTTCACCATGCCTGGTGCAAATTCCAAGCACGAGGGAGAGACCGACAGAGCTTGGATATCTCCTATTCTTTTTAATGAAGATATAGCCAGAAGAAAGATCATTTTAAGAGTGAGGAATTTCTCCTAAACTTCTTCAATGGGCTCGAACGGTGCTAGAGAGAGACCTTCTAGAACAACCGCCAGGTCCCAGGTCGGCACCCTCGTGCGAACTGCTGGCCTCAGCCTCATAAGGCCGCCACATACACCTTCAGTGTGGAGTGGGATAACCCTGTGGAGAAACGCTCCTGAAGGAATTCCAGCACTGCACCCACCGGGCAGTTAACTGTTCCAGCTGGTGTTCTCCACACCAAGAGGTGAACATTTTCCACCTCAAGGCATATAATTTCCTAGTGGCCGGAGCTCTGGACTGGAGGATGGTCTCCACGACCTCAGTCGAGAGACCAGATTCTATGAGCTGGGCCCCCTCAGAGGCCAAGCCCACAACCTCCATAGATCTGGGCGGGGGTGAAGTATCGACCCGCTCGCCTGAGAGAGAAGGTCCCTCATCGGAATCTCCAGAGGAGAGCCGTCGAGGAGAGAAATTAGGTCCGCTAACCACGCTCGGGCCGGCCAGTACGGGGCTACCAACAGTAGACTGACCCCGTCTCTGCGAACCCTCTCCAGAACTCCTGGGAGCAGAGCAATCGGGGGAAATGTGTACAGGCATGACCTCGGCCACTCCTGTACCATCGCGTCCAACCCCAGAGGGGCTGGAGGACTTAGGAAAACCACAGTTGGCAGTGTGATGTTTCCCTGGATGCAAATAGGTCTACCTCGGCACGACCGAAATGTTTCCATAGGAGCTCCACCACCTCGGGGTTGAGTCTCCACTCCGCGGGCCTCAGCCCCTGCCTCGAAAGGATGTCTGCCCCCTGATTCAAATACCCCGGGATATAAATCGCCCTCAGTGAAAGAAGCTTCCCCTGGGACCATAGAAGGATCTGGCGAGCCAGCTTGTATAACGGGCGCGAACGCAGACCCCCCTGATGGTTTATATAAGAGACCACCGATATGTTGTCTGACCGGACAAGAACATGGTGACCTCTCAGGTCTGGGAGGAAGTGTTTCAGAGCCTGAAACACCGCCATCCTTTCTAGACAATTTATGTGCCAATGAAGATGATGGTCCTGCCACAGACCCTGGGCCGAGCGACCACTCATGATCGCCCCCCAGCCTGTGAGAGAGGCGTCCGTCGTTAGTGTTACACGACAACACGGAGCCCCCAACACAGGACCTAGTGACAGGAACCAAGGTTCTTTCCACATAGCCAGAGCACGGAGACACCGTCGCGTGACCCTGATCTTGCGGAGCGGGTTTCCCCTCGGGGAGAACCCCTTGGTCCTGAGCCACCACTGCAGTGGTCTCATGTACAGCAGGCTGCAAGGTATAACGTTGGACGCTGCTGCCATCAGACCCAGAATCCTCTGATATTCTTTTACAGTGAGTGACTGGCCTAGCTTTGCCTGTTTGACGGCTAAGAGAATCGAAGCTATACGAGCAGGAGACAGACGTGCCTGCATCGTCGTCGAAACCCAAACCACGCCCAGAAACGATATCTGATATCTGATATCATGATATCTCGATGCCGAATCGCCTGATGCTCCGATTGAGCCAGAATCAACCAATCGTCGATATAGTTTAATGCAGATGCCCTGGAGTCGCAGCGGAGCCAGATCTGCATCCATACATTTCGTGAAAGTTCGGGGAGACAGTGCCAGGCCGAACGGAAGAACCCGATACTGGTACACTTCGCCCCCGAAAGCGAACCTCAGGAACTTCCTGTGTTGTGGAAGGATGGAAATGTGGAAGTACGCGTCCTTTAGATCTATCGTGACAAACCAGTCCTCGGACCTGATCTGTGACACGATCTGCTTGAGAGTAAGCATTTTGAATTTGAACTTCCCTACTGAGCGATTTAACAGGCGCAGATCTAAAATTGGACGCAACCCCCCATCCTTCTTTGGAACGATGAAATATCGGCTGTAATAACCCAACTGTCTGCTGGGAGGAAGAACTCGTTCTATAGCCTCCTTCAGCAGGAGAGTTTTCACCTCCTGTTCCATAACCAGAGCCTGCTCGGGGCCCACCACTGTGGGCAGAACCCCTCTGAAGCTAGGCGGGCGTGATCTGAACTGAATCTTGTACCCCTTCTCGATAGTCTGCAGGACCCAATGAGATACATTTGGAAGGCTTTTCCACTCTGCCAAAAATTCTACTAAGGGTACCAGTCTCTCGAGACTGGCCTCTGGAATATTTTGAGTGGCAGACACAGTGCCCTGTAACGGCGCACCGGCAGGGAACAACTGGTCTGACCACTCTAAACCGCTCCTCAGAGCGGGCGAGCGTCCCTCGGGAAAGCGCTCGCTGGGACCGTCTACGCCCCGGCACGCAGGCGGGGTTGGCAGAACGGGCCCCTGAAGGCACCGAGAGAGAACGGGCGCTGTTTACTGCGGCGAACACCTTTCTCTCTTAGTGGGGACCACCCTCAGAACGTCAGGGCTTCTTCTTCGACGAAGCCTACCTGGCGACAATAACCTTCCTCAGATCGGCTTTGCCCCTGGAAGACCTTGTCTGAGAGCGCCGCGCCTCGGCCCAGTCTTGCTGGGGAGGAGCACGAGATGCGACACTCCTTTTCTGTTGCGCCCGGTGTGAGGAGCTACTCGACGGCCGGGGCTGCTCCCGCACAGCAGCCCCGCAGACATGAACACGGAGGGTGAGAAATTTCTGGAGCGCCGCCGCCTGCTTTTTCTCTTCCTGAAACCTCTCGATGACCGAATTCACTGAGTTACCGAAGAGGCCAGCAGTTGAAAGAGGGGCGTCCCGGAGAAAAGATTTTTCCTTTTCTTTCATGTTGGATAAATTCAACCATAAGTTTCTCTCCGTTGCCACCATGGCTGCCATAGAACGGCCCACTGATTTGGCCGTCTCCTTGGTGGCACGGAGAGATAGACCTGCTGCCTGACGTAAATCTCGAGTTACGTCAGCACTAATTTTATCCCCCTCACTCATATCTTTTAATAGGTCTGCTTGATATGCTTGTAATATCGACATAGTATGTAAGCACCCTGCCGCTTGACCTGCCGCCGAGTAAGCTTTGCCCACCAAAGCCAAGGTATTTCTTAATGGCTTTGTGGGCAATGCCGGTGTCTTAAATTACGATGCCGTATCTGGAGATAGATGGCTCGCTAGCGTTTCTTCAGCCTTAGGCATCGCCCAATAACCATAATTCTTAGCCCCAGAAATATTTGAATAAACAGATGTTTGCTGGCTAAATTTTCTGGATGACACTGGTCTTTTCCATGACCTCGACACCTCGGTGTGGAGGTCAGGAAAGAATGGAAGACACCGGCGTGGAGGTGCAGCACGAGACGGCAGAAATCTTTCATCTAGTTTACTTTTTGAAAGAGATTCCTGTCTATCAGCTGGCCACTCAATGCTTAATTTTTCTACAGCACGAGTGAGCACCTCCATAAGCTCCTCACTAGCAGGAGACTGAAGCGACGAGTCCCCAGTCTCTGCTGTATCAATACTTTCAACATCCAGATCCTCAGAACTGGATAATTGAAGTGATGGTGCCTCAGCCTGGTGGGAAGAAACCGCAACGCGTGCTTCCACACCCGGATCTGAGGCACTGGATCTACCAGGTAAAGGCTGAGATAAGGCAGAGCCCGTCTCAATCCCCGCTGATAGATCCATTTGCGATCCCCACGATTGAAGCCTTCGCTGTGCCTCGGCAGCAGCGGGACCCGAAACACGGGGAGCGCGCACCGAACCACTCTCCTCAAAGAGGGCTCGGCGGGAGCGGAGCGTTTTCATTGACATACGCTCTGAATGCTCGCAACCAGCTCCCTCGAGAGCTTACTGGGCATGCTGCACTCCCATACAAACAACACACAGATCGTGAGTGTCCCCACCCGTGATATAACTTGGGCAGGGATGAACACACTTTCTGAACTGCTGTTCGCTCGCCATATTATATATATATATATATATATATATATATATATATATATATATCGTCTCTTTATAGTTTTATTATATGTGAAAAACTCCTGCCTAGCAATTTCTAAGGACAGACAAAAACACTTTGAGACACAGACTGATATATTCACACACATAGCGCTTGCTGAAGACTCAGAAGCTGACGCGCTTGTGTTTTGGGGTACTTATATAGTTTCCTGGTCGATGACGTCACCCGCCTATGACGTTCCGTCTCGCCATTGGACTGATTTCATACGTGCTTCATGACGCACTCACGCAGGGGCGTTCCCAAAGCGTTGTCACGCAGCTCGAGTTCCCTGATAGGGAACTGAGGACCATTTCTCATTTTTCTCAGTTTTTTTTTGCTTTTTTTCCAGATTCAATCATAGGCTCGTTCTTATATAGAATAGCACATTCGCACATGCGCAGTCTTCAAAAACTGTGCTTTAATTCTCTTGACAAACTAAAAGACGTAAATTACATGTGTATGCATTCTAAATAAAAGACTCAGGTTGTACTGAATGTCAGCTTGCTTACTTTGCTCAAGATAAGGATGTATTAAGTCCACGTCATGCAAACTAGAAACTATGCTTCTAACCACCGGTCGAGAACTGTCATTCGAACCACACAACTTTGCGATGCTGTTTGCGAATGTTCGTTGGAAAGATGGTTTCGGGAAACACTGACTCGTTGAACTATGCTGATAACGACGGAACTTGCGAACATAGTTGGTTAACAATGCTTTTGGGTAACGCACCTCAGGCCGGCTGTGTCTTTAATAACCAGACCTGTTTGAATGCCATATTCTGCTTCTTCACTGTATCTCAGGATAATTTTTAACTGATCTTATAACTATACATTCTAAATTATAGCTATGTAGAGCTAAATGGAATTCTGGCCCTTTTCATGAGTAGTCATGGTGATGACAACACATTGCAATCTTGAATTCAATATTTTAATATATGTGTATACAGTATGTGCTGTGCTGTGCTGTGCTGTGTGTGTGTGTGTGTGTGTGTGTGTGTGTGTGTGTGTGTGTGTGTGTGTGTGTGTGTGTGTGTGTGTGTGTGTGTGTGTGTGTGTGTGTGTGTGTGTGTGTAAACTCAATTCACAATTGTGAACAAAATCATTTTCAAAAAGCTGTTCTCTGTTATTTCTTCCCTGTATCTTGGGTTTGATTTGTGTTTGTACTGGGGGAACAGTGACACCCCTCCTACATGGTTCTGTTTTGGAGCAGCAATATGAATTAGATATTGGCAGTGACGCAGGCAGCATCCACCACTGCGCTTTGTTGACCACTTTTAATTAGGCAGCACATTGTGCCGTGAGCCACCCCACTTCAGTCTGGGCCTAGTCAGTAATTGCTAAATTTACTGTAATCAATGTGAGGAAATCAGAGCTTGATGATCTGCTAGAAAATTCATGTGTGGCAAAATGGGGAAAAGAGAAACATTCAGCAGACTTGCATTTTGAATACTTTTACTGTAATCTTAATTACTTTCACTGATGCCTTCAATACATGTCTTTTTCAATTGTTGTAAAGCATCTCAAATTTGATATCACTAGTTTAGTATGTATTAAGAGAATAAATAACATCCTGAATAGAAAGAGGAAGAGAAAGAGAATGAAAGAAATGGATGATATGATCTATATATTTAACTAGATTAATAGTTCTCAATATTGTCAATTTAATTTAACACATTTTATTAGAATCTACTATGCGACCCAAACAACCAAAGATTTTAACTTTAACTGGATTGAATGTGAGTATATGAAGAGACTTTAAAATAGTCCATTTCCATGTCAATATTTTCAAAGCTCTCCTGTGTCTTGCTGCTATCCTCACTAGCAGTGTTTCCAGTACTCTTCAAACTGTGCGAATTGAAAATATGCCCAATGGAATCAATTTAGCAAAAACTCCCATATATCGCAAAAAAAAGTTGTTATGCTCGCATATTAGGGGGTTTTTCAGGCAATTCGGAAAAGGAGTATTTTGCAAAACTGCAATGGAAACAGTTTTTTTGCATTTATAGGCGTACGTTAAAGTCGATCATTCTTTAAAAAAGGTGCAGTATGGTAGGACAGAAGACGAGATAGAGTTCTTTATTAAACTCGTAAAAGACAAAAGAATTATGGGAATACTGGATTCAAAACAACAAAAAAATGCCATAATTTATAAAGAAGCAGATAAGAGGAAGAAACTCCCAGAAACACCTAATACGTGGCCGCTCCCAAGTATAAGGGGCTTTACTTGCCATTAATGCTTGTATAACACGGCTATGTCTCCTTTGATTAAAAATAATGGCTAGTGCGCTGGCTACTATATACCTAAACCTACCAACATCCGTTGCCATGCTTTTTGGAATTAGTTATCCAAAAATATTGGAATTAGTTACGCGAGAAAAAAAATTACATTTTAGTCACATAACATCGGTCAATGGAAATGTAATTTCGTAATAGTTTTTTATCGACATTTGGCTTCTGTTTTGGAACACAAGAAGAATATTGGAATTGCTGGATTGCTGGATTGCTGTGCTGTTTTCTGTAATTGAATGTTTAAATATGCAAATTAGGCATTTTCTAATTAAATATGCACCAATTTGCATATATTTTAAAACATGAATCTGAGTATTGGATAAAGCCAGGTTCAATTTTTTTTTTTCATTGTGTTCACATATTAGATGGGAAAAAAAATACTGAGGGACTTATGGATTTCTACTTTTGTTATCCTGTAAATCAAAATACTATCAATAGCCTTAAAAAAAGATTTTTGCCATGTTTTGTGGAATAAAATGTTATATAAATCAGGCTAGGAATAATATATTTACAAATCCCTCTGTACATGTCTTCATAATAATACTAGGTACAAGACTGGACAATTTGGTGTATATAGGTGCTACTGAAGTGGAGATTTGGACTTTTTGAGTCCAAAAAAGTCATTTTGAGAAAACGGGCTTTAAAGATTTATTGTAAAATGAGATTGCACATTTAGAGTTAAATCCCCCCTTTTACTTTCACGATTGGTTGCTGATAAAAAGGAAATGACCATGTTTGGATCCAACAGCATTGTACAGGAGAGATAGAGCTACACTACACTAGTGTACGTGATACACTAACGGTGTATGTGATGACAGGTTGCAGGCAGCGATCGCAGAGCAGCGTGATGATTTAGAACGCCACCTTTTTTTTAAATTTATGAGAAATCTACAGACGCAAACAGACAAATGACGCTTTCCATTACCAGTACCAGTACCAGCTCAACTCGACTCGCCTCGGCTCGGCTCGCTTTTCGCTCCCTTTTCTGTTGCAGATAGTACCTCCCCAATAGTACCTGGTCGTTATAGCGACACCGCAGGAAACTTCTGTGACGTAATCTTCAACGCGACACACAGATCCAGACCGATCCACACACAGGACAATGGAGGAAATCGAGTGTCTGTTTTTGATTCCTCGGGATGTGGCTGTTTCTCACACGGCGTATCCTTCCGAGTTGCCATGGGTAAAGTTATATCTATTTAAAAATCACGCAATCACGGTTTATTCAGGATACTCCGTCTGGCGCGTGCAATGATGACGCAGTGAATAGTGACAATTCTCTCTGACCAATCAGCAGTCTGCTGTGTTTACACGTCACATTTTAGTATCGCCTCAGCTCGCCTCAGCTCGCTCAGAACCTCGCCGGAGGTGATACGAAAAAAGTACCCGAAAGCAGGTACAGGTACAACTTTTACGCAGTGGAAAACCAAATAAAAGCGAGGCGAGCTGAGGCGGGCTGGTACTGTGTAGTGGAAAAGCGCCAAAAGTGTTGTAAAATAAAGACCTAAATGTGTATTTCAGACTTTTTTTCACCACAAGGCTGAAAGAAGAGATTTTATTGAAGACAAATATCCCAAAATCTCAAAATTGACCAGTGGATAAAAACACTATGTTTTTGCCTGCCGTGTCTCGCCTTAAGATGTAGGTCATCATAAATGGAGAATGTAACTGAAAACGTCTTGGTTACGTATGTAACCCTCGTTCCCTGAAGGAGGGAATGGAGACATAGTCGACATGTCGACTGATCGGCATCACACTTAGGGAGCCTGTCACCTTCAAGTATTCTAAAAACGAGCTAATGCAAATTAGCGTGCCTAGAATTGCATCACACTCTCTTCCCAGTGCGGGTATAAATACGGAAGTGGATGCACGTACCAGGGGCCTCATGTATCAATCTTGCGTACGCACTAAAACTTTGCTTACGCAAGCTTTGACGCTCACGGTCTGTTGGCGACTCTTACAGGCAATGAAGTTCAGTTGCAAACATTACACAACGAATTGTTCTACAAGTCTATCGCACTTCCACCTGTGGGAAGCATTGCCATTAATTTGCAATTTATAAAATAATTTACATATATTGTCACACGAGCCTTATGGGAATATTCTATCAATCATGCAATTAAGTAAGAACATATAAAAGCATATGCAAATTGATACAACCCTTAGTCTATGGAAATGGCAGCTTCGGCCTTATTAGAGGACATTGCTAATGGCAGAATCCGAAGAGAACGAGTTTTTGGGACCACAATGATTTTCTGGCCCAGGATGATGACTGGCTTATCAGCCGTTTCAGATTTCCAAGGGCTATCCTCTTGGAGCTCTGTGCTGAGTTGGGTCCGAATCTAGAGAGAGAGAGACAGCGAGGTGCCACGCAATACCCGTTCCCTTGCAGTTGCTGACAACACTTGGTTTCCTGGCAACTGGTTCTTTCCAAAGGGAACTGGCAGACCGCTCAGGAAAAAGCCAGTAGTCTTTGAGCCGCGCAATGCCAGCGGTATGGGTCGAGATCATTCGCATGTCTACCAGGTATATAAGGTTCCCATATGATGCAGTTGACCAGCCAAACATTAAAACGCAATTTGCAGCGATACCCGGTTTTCCTAATGTGGTCGGAGCGATCGACTGCACACACATTAAGGTGCCATCTGAAGAAGAATTTGCATATGTGAATCGGAAACATTTATATTCAATAAATGTGCAGATAATATTGCTTACCTTCGTGGCAGTCCTGTAGTAAATCTGAGTCTCCCACAGCAGCAGATACTACTCCAGAGAGTAAAGTTTCACCCATAATTGAGGCTACTCTCTGCTCAAAGGGTGTAAGTTCATCAACCCCTTTACCACTGCCTGTTCTGCCCACACTTTGTCGGTGCGCAGCAGTTCTCCATTTAACGTCCACCTTTATATCAGACCATTTCTTTTTAAGGTAATTTACAGTGCGACTTTCAGATCCCACCGCATTGACGGCATCAGCCAAACTCTCCCACTCATATTTTTTCCTTTTGTTATTAATTCCGGAGGACAAAGTTCCAAATATTTTTTTCTCGTTTCTACCTCCGATAGTACCACCTCCGATTCACTTTCTGTAAAGTTTCGCTTCTTGCCGCTTACTTTAGCCATTTTCTTACTCCTTTCTTTTGCCAAAGTGGACTCATTGCCATATTTAAATGTATTTAATTAAGGGAGGAGACTGGGTGGGGCGTTGTGGTCGTGCATGTGCGCTCATTTTTACGTTAATTGGGATGTACAAAGAGAATATGCATGGGATCCTTCGTACGCAGAGATTCATACATCTGTTTTTTTGTGCGTACGCACATTTACAGTTTTGTCCGTACGCAATGTTTTAGTATGAATTCAACGCAAGTCTTTGTACATGAGGTCCCAGTTGATTTTCGCTGAGGAGCCGAGCGGAGCCCGGAGTTAGCGGTGGTCCAGCAATAGTGGCAACGGGACTACGTCTCCTTTCCCTCCTTCAGGGAACGATGTCAGGTGTGGGGGTGGGGAAAGGAGCGAGGAGGGGGAAAACAAGACTGACTTGACTTGACTTAACAGCAGGGAAACAAACAGTGTATGTATACGATGACAAACCAGCACAGGACTAGAGACACAAGGAGAATAAATAGGGTGAGCAAACATAGCAAGTAACGAGGGAGGACAGGTGGGGCAAATTAATCAATAACTCCCGCTATGTGCTCACACCAAAAATGACTAGAACACAAGCACATGGCCAGTAAAACAAATCACCAGCCATGGGCTCACACAAAATGAGACATGAACACGCAGCTCATAAGAAACACTCCTAAGCCATGTGTTCACACAAAACATGACAACATGAAAGCACACAGCTAGTGTTAAACACAAGCTGTGTGCTGCACAGTATAAAAACAAAACAGGAGTGTCAGGGCTCTGTCACAAAACCAATAAATAGACTAGACAGAAGTGACAGAACCCTGACAAATGAGGGTTACATACATAACCAAGACGTTCCTTTTCAGTCGCTTACGTTCGACATAGTCAACGTGTCGACTGATTGGGATCACAATTAAAACGCCACTAGTGCTGCCACCTTCCAGTGCCTAGACAAAAGCCTTCTGATCACCCCACATTATTTGAGGCGGAGATGGGACAGGGCTTAGGCCAGGGAATTCACTGCTGTTTCAAAAGACCACTGGGAAAGCATTCTCTTAAATTGGAAAGAAATACGCTGCGGAAGCCACATCCTGCCCGAAGGGAGGTAACATGTGGAGAATACACATATGGACTGGGCGGATGACCAGGCAGTACAACATATGAAATGTCACTGGGGTGGCTCCAGCGTATGATAGGGGGAGACTCAACTGGACAGTGACGGCAGAGCAGATTCTGCCGAGGGAAGACACGGGCTCACCGCAGGGAGCCGTACCGTGGAAGAATACACATATGGGATCACCGTAGGGATCACAACATATGGACCCAGCCTAACACAGGTTCCACCAATGCAAAAGAGTGAAAGGCCTGGCTTCGCCATGTCCGTTGCCGAAGAGTATGGAGGAACTCGACAGGGTTTGGCTAATAAGGAGAACTCACTGGAGCAAGAATTGCGGACGTATCCAGTCCATAGGAGGGGAATGTCGCAGCAAGCTGACACTTCGATTCGGGCTTACAGTGAAACTGGCTTCATGTGAAGGGAGCCCACGGGAAGCAGTGGTTCGACACATAGGCTAGGTCTCTAGCGAACGTGATAGGTGTCGGCTCACTTAGGAGGAGCTCACTTCTCTCACTTAGGAAGAGCTCACCACCCAGGCGGGCATGCGCATCTTGCGAAAACTTTCTCACCAAAATGAAGGCAACCACATGTAGTGGGCCAACCTGCTTGGAAACAGCCTTCCCTTTTGCTGGTCTCCGTAACAGACAAGAGCTGGTCTGAGGTCCAGGCTTTGCATTCTGAGCACGTACAACCGAAATGGAGCGGACGGACAGAGAAAATTCAGGGCTGGGTCTGTCTCCTACGGGGCAGCGCTTGCTTTCTCACCACCTGGCCCGTAGGAGAGGTAGGAACCTTGGACACAAATCCAGGCCGGGGTCTCAGAGTTCATGAGATATAGCCGGCCCTAATTCCAGGCACGTTTCGTTGACCAAAAATGCGTGCAAGTCCCTACACTCTAGATCAGTGGTTCTCAACCTCTCCTGCAGGGACCCCCTGACAGGACATGTTTTTGTTTTAACCCTGAAATGGCACACCTGATTCAATTAATTGAAGGCTCAAAGGCTTAATATGTAGCTGACTAATTGAATCAGGTGTGCCATTTCAGGGTTAAAACAAAAACATGTCCTGTCAGGGGGTCCCTGCAGGAGAGGTTGAGAACCACTGCTCTAGATAGAGACCAAACAAGCAGGAGAACTGTTTCTCCAAAAACAGGATTTTTAACTCATTGCCTGCTGGGCTTAAGGGAGGTCTCTACAGTGCAGTAGCAACAGAGATAAGTCCAGAGAGGGTATAAAAGGGGAGCAAGGCAGATTCAGTCTCTTTGCTCCCCTCAGGAACCTGACGATCAAGTCGTGCTTTCCACAGATTTGTATCCACTGCATCATGATGTGCGTCAAAACAGAGGCAACGACATTTTGAGGTTGAGGAGACAGCCATCACTAAAAAACCATTAGCAAGAAAGAAGCACTGAAGTGATCGAACACCTTCGGGATCTCCTCACGGAGAGAATTCTCCTTTCAATGAATAGGTTACACTTCTAAGGGGGAGCATGCCTCATTTTGAGAGGGTGCTCTCACAGAAGTGAAGGTCTCCACGGCATAAAAATTCTGCAGAGAATGGCCCAGAAGAAGCACTAGAGCGGAAGCGGAAGCACTTCCACTAATCATGCAGTTAAACATGCCCTTTATTCAGGTGACAATGCCATGTCAGTGTTTTCATGGAAACCTAACTGTTTATTATTATTTACAATTATGTGATCAAATGGCACATTTATGATCAGTGATAATATTTATATATATTTTTTACGGTCATTTGACAGATAATTTCTTAGTCACCAATTAGTCATATTGTGTTTAGTTAATTATACTTTGATAAAAATGACATCTAATTTGAAAATAACATAACTGGCTTATGTAGGTCAATCTGCATGGTGTTTTTTTTCCTGCATTTTTGTCAAAAATTTGTCATGCATATGCACATTTTTGCAATGCACTTTTTTTTGCCACTTTTCATCTTGCAGACCACGACCTGAACCGTGCAGCTGTTTATGCTGCTTTGATTAGCTTTTGCATTTGACTCTGAGGAAAAACCTCAAGGGTTGAGGGTGTCATTTGGGACAAGGCCTACATGTAAATTACTCACAGCAATCTTAAGTCAATCATTACATTAATAACCTAGGCAAGCTCCACCTGTGCTCCGCTACAAAGTCTTGCCATCAGAAGCCTCTGTATTCCTATGGGTGAGTGATATCCAACATTGCTGCCAGCAGTTCTCTTTTTGCGATTGTCAAGTTGATGTCACATTCTTCCAGTGAAATTCCCCTTTGCCAAGCTCGAATGTGCTTGCATTAAATTTTTTTTCTCTCAGAAACTCTCTAAGGCCTTAATAAAGCAATGCTTTTGTTTTTAAATTATTCACAAACACAGTGGAAAAAAGCCGTCCAAATCCTCAGAGCTGCTACTGGAATCCAAGCACCTGCCTCCCATAATCCACTTTGCTAAGTAGCACTCTAAATCATTTCCCTAAAAATCTCTGTGTCTTTTTCACCGGATTAATTTTCAGTGAATAGCCTCTGTCATTTCCAATTTGCTCACCTGAAGCATTTCCATGGTGAAGCTTGCGCAAATACAAAGCACTAAAAGACATGTAGACTTATTATGGATGTATGTTTGAAGCATGGCATCCTGAATCCTTCTCTCAGAGCTTTCATCAAAACCATTCATGCTAGTGTGTCCCCACTGCATTAGCACCCACCACCAGTGAAAAGAGCTGTTATTAGGGGTCTATCTGTGAGAATGGATAAATTGTAGATCAAATGGGGCCTCTTAGACCTTCTAGAGCTCCACTTTTTACATCCTGCAAATGCCCATTGCGCAAATAGAAGAGGCGTCAGAAACACAGAGGAGCGCATAGTTGCACTTAAACAGGCGCTGTCCACTCCAAACCTCTTGCCGTTCTGCAAGATTATTTTGAGATGCTTTTTCATTCCCAAATTAGAAAAGTTAATCAAAATGTTACATGCTGGTCTGGCATGATGGAATTCATGGTTGGCACCAATTCTGCTTTCCCGGTTTTGAAAAATCCCAGACTGATGTCCAACCAAGAAGGCAAATACTCGCATATGCGTTTACTAAAAAGATTACAGGTTCTAAAGAAGTATCTAAAAGACGTGATGCGCATGTGCGCGCCGTCTGCGTTTTTGAGGTTTGCACAGAGAAAACGGATAATCGTTTTCACCTTCGAACCTATTTCAGGGACTGCGTTCTCGAGACACCAGGCACTGTTCCCTTTCGAGGGAACTCGGACTGCGTCGAATGACACTTTGGGGGAACGCCCCTCAGCGTAGTGCCTCTGAAGTATGAATGAAACTATTCCAATCTCTGATTGGTGTTGCGTCATGACGTAATGTGTGACGGCATACAAGTGGAAGCTATAAAGGACGCCGGCATAATTATATAATTATATTCAATTATATTTGAATGTGTGTTCAAACAACAGCTATGATTGAAATTTTGATCATTGGATTATACTGTAGGACAATTTAGGCATGAATAAGTTACCTCGAAGAGTTATTGAAGATGTTTCATTTTGAAGTTAAATTACCTATCATAATGATGTAGTTGTTGTTTTTAGTTAATTTTTTTTAACGTATTTGAGATCTAACTTGATTTAACCGGATCTTTTGAGATGCATTCTGTGTGGAAGTTTTCAAAAAATAAAATAAAAAATAAAAACATTTTATCTGAATATCATTATATTTCACTTAAAAAGTTTCTCTTTCTCCACAGGGCTTCCCACTGGGCTTAAATGATGGTCACATTTATACCTGGACAGACGGTTTGAGAAGAAGAGACTGGCATGACAGCGAGAGCATCAGGAAAGACGAACAACGTGTTGGTATGCACGCTAATTCCACTGAATTTTTCAGATTAGACCTGTTCTTTTTTATGATTGATACTTGTTCCTTTCAAAGCATATGCAAACCTCACATTATCACAGCAAAAAGGACATCAAACGGACTAAAGAGGGATGATTTGATGATGATGACGTTTTCTTTATGGCTTTCATTTAGGGTAAGACATTATTTTAGAATCCCTGCCAAGCTGTCTTTGTAAATCAACTGGTTGCCCCTGTGGCTAAAGAGACTTTATTGATCCATCTGAATTTACGGCTGGTTAATAATGTAAGGGTGTCTTTTTGCTGTGTTAAATTTTAGCTGCATTATGTCCTCGGCAGTTAAGGATATAAATGGCTGTCAAGGTGCTTACTTTGGTGTTTATTTTATCCAGTGATTTTCGTACGGTTTTCAAGGATGACCCAAGGTACTCGATAGGATTTGGTTTTTGGCTAAGCACAATTTGCCCAATTCTTAGACTTGTTTACAGTTTCAACTATAAATCAGTGAATAACTGACATGGATAGTTATTGTTGGTATTTTGCCTGTAGTAACACCAGACTCATGTGACTATGCGTCCATGTTTGAATGTGATGTAGCAATCTGATAAAATTCATATGAATTACATTTTAATATAATAATAATTATAATTATAATAATAATAATTTGTTACATGTATATAGCGTTTTCTGGGTACTCAAAGCTCTCCATATATGGAAGGGGGTATCTCCTCAACCACCACCAATGTGCAGCATCCACCCGGATAGTCACCATGTAGATGTTATTGTGATGCTTTTGCTCCTTACATACCCTCTATTTTCTAAATGCCTCTTAAGTGCCTGCATTTTCTTTTGGGTGAATGCATTTTGACATTGCAGTGCTTTTACATTAGTATAATTTTCAACTGCAGACAATTAAAAATACTCATAAATCCCCAATTCTAAATGCAAGTACTCAGGAAATCAAATAATTGTGTTCTTCAGGTTAAAGTTATTTGGCTGCAGATTAATATGTATAAAAAGAGGTCCCCATAAAGAGGCTTGTTTTATAGCCCTTTGGAATAAAAAATAAGTCACTGTATTAGGCAGGGAGATTTGTCAGATCAGAGGGAGGACGGCTTTTCTGGCGTCTGTAGGCAGGACCATGTCCTTCTGCATATGGCCCACTCAGCTCAACTGTTCTGTGTTGACCCTTCACGTTAGAGCATGCTGCACTATTCTATCAGAGGGTTTTCAGTGCACACCATCTGTTGTGACAAAGCTGATAGCATGATGGCAGCCTCTGTTATAATAAAGCCACCCGCTAAATTTTCATGAATCTAGTTCATTGGAGATGGTAGTACATGAATGCCAGAGAAAAGTAATGGATCAGAACAGCATCACACTCCCTCCACCGGCTTGTTGTTGTCCCACAGTGCATCCTGGTGCCATCATTTCCCCAGGTAAAAGGTGCACATGTACACAGCTGTACACGTGATGTAAAACAAAACGGGACTCATCAGACCAGACAAACTTTTTACACTGCTCCAAGGTCCAGTTCCTAAGCTTGTGTGCCCATTGGTGCTTTCGACGGTAGACAGGGGTAATCATAGGCACTCTGATTGGTCTGTGGCTAGTAAGCCCCATACACCCCATTCACTGTCTGTTGTGACAAATTCCCGTATCATTAACATTTTGTGTGAATTGTACCACAGTAGACCTTCTGTTGGTTTGGACCACATGGGGTAGCCTTCATTGCACTCATGTATTGATAATTCTTGGGCGCACAACACCTTGTCGCCAGTTTGTGGTTTGTCCCTTCTCGGACCACTGTTGGTAAATTTTCACCACTGCTGACCAGGAACAACCCACAAGCCTTGCCGTTTCAGAGATACTCTGACCCAGTCGCTTTGCCATAACAATTCGACCCTTGTCAAATATATATATATATAATGAGTGTGCTAAATTGTTTTACACTTTGAAGAAGCAATTGCTGGGATTTACTTATCTTCAAATGCAGGGAAATTTACATCTAACAGACAAATCACAATGACAATGACATTCAATAATATTCAAGTGTGAAGATCCTGGTGTTTAAAATTGTTATATACATTTCATTATAAAATTTGCGAGTAGACACAGAACAGAGGTCTAGCTAATCCAATGGAGAAAAGGTATTTATCAGATATAATGCTGGTTGTGCAATCACACTAGCTGAAAAAAAATATATATTTTGCTTCTGGTATACACACTGCCTGTCAGTGATCAAACTCACAATGCTGAAGCTTTGCCCCAAAAGTTCTGATAACAATAATAAACTCTGCATGGAGCTGTTGTACAACACTTTTAAGAGGCAAACACGTGTACACACTGAGAGCTTGTGCGTAGGAGTATTAAAATTTGTAATTTTGCATTATGATTTAAATGTTCTGTTTAACTCTGTTATCATGCCAGAAAATGCCAAAGGAGTGGGTGTGAGGTTATTGTAATTATGCACGTTACTGTGAGATGACTTTGTGCTGAAATGCACTATGGGATACATTAAATGAAAGTTTACATATGTAAAGTTTATATATGTAACACACACACACACACACGCACGCACGCACGCACACACACACACACACACACACACACACACACACACACACGGTCAGTATTATTGGCACCCCTGGTAAATATGATCAACTATGTCTGTACAAATAAATCTGCATTGTTTATCCTTTTGATCTTTCATTTAAAAAATGCGCAAAAATCTAACCTTTCATTGAAGTAAAATAATTAAAAGTGGGGTTAGGCAGGTAACCATGGTTCCCTGAGCATAGGGAATGAGACGCTGCGTCCCCTAGGGGTTGCAATGGTGAATGCCTGAAGCATGAGTCTAAACACGACAATGAACTTGACATTGGCAGGCAGCAGCCTATGGGGTCACTAGGTGAGGCATAGTGTATAAAAGGGCACCTGTGCAAAAAGTTATCCACTTCTTGTCTGAAGGAGACGTCTGCAGGAATACCGAAAACATGGAATAGGGATGCAGCGTCTCGTTCCCTATTCTCCGGGAACCATGGTTACATGCATGACATGAGACGTTCCCTTTCTAAAGGGAACTCGTGCTGCGTCCACTAGGGATCGCTTTGGGGAACGGAATACCCATACTGCCATTTGTTCACATTAGAAATTAACTGAAATTCACATTGTGTTAGGTAAGTCATCCCGAATGTGCACACCAGCAGGATAATCATAGACTGGAGCTTGTCAACGGAGGCCTCAACATGGTGACTCTAAAGAGAGGAAGCCTAACTACGTTCATATTCAGGCCAGGATCAAAGGAGGCTCACAGAGAGCCTAACAGCCAAAACTTCTATCAGACAGAGTGGAGGCCTCAAACTAGAGGCCTAGCAACTGTCTAACCCAAGCAGTAAAAAGCTTAGAAGAGCTAAAAAACGTTTCGGGTTACGACTGTAACCCTCGTTCCCTGAGAAGGGAACAAGACGCTGCGTCAAGAGTTCCCTCGAAAGGGAACTATGGAATAAAGAAGGTTCACAGAGAGCCTACAACTCACGATTGCTATCGTTGCGGAGCTCTGGGGAGCAGAGGCCTCAATAAGATAACTCTCTCAGCGAGAGGATGCCTAACAACACTTGCAGTAGCCAAGGAGGCTCACAGAGAGCCTAACGACTTAGCAAACAGTCTGGCCAGGCTATAGGAGTGGAGGTCTCAGCATGATGACTCTCTAAATCGAGAACAGACCTAACAACGCCCCACACTCAGGACATATTGCAAGGAGGCTCACAGAGAGCCTACAACTGGCAGCTACTATCCTAGCCTGGCTGCCTGGTCAAGCTCTGAGGATGAAGGCCTCAACATGATAACTCTCAATCTGAGAGGAGGCCTACCTACGTCCGACACCCAATACATCTTACCAAGGAGGCTCACAGAGAGCCTATCTTCTTGATATTGCTATCCAGGCGGAGCTCTGAGAAGTGTACGCCTTAAAAATCGACTCTCTATAGTGAGAGGAGGCCTAACAACACTCCATAGTGCAGGCAGTAACCAAGGAGGCTCAGAGAAGGACTCAGAGGAGGCTCAACTAAGGACTCAGTCTAAGGAGTCTCACCTGGAGTCTAGCTATTTAGAACTGCTATCCTGGCTGAGCTATTTAAGTGCAGTGAGTGACTGAGCTAAACCGGATGGAGGCCTCAGCGCTCCGCCGTACTCAGCGCTCCATTCAAAGCCTGTCAAGGAGGCTGAAAACATGCCTGGTACTTGACATCCGTAAGCGGGTGGAGCTCAGGAGCAGAGCTGGACAATGCTTTCAGGAGCACCAATGAGGTCCAATTGGGCCAGCTAATCCGTACTACAGGTTTCCGAGCTCTAAGAACTGAAGCCTCAACGCCCTTCTAAGCGAGATGGTGTCCACGCTTAAGACAGCCCCCAAGGAGGCTTACATGAGCATATGACTCATAACGCTGTTTTAGCGGAGCTGCAGGGAGTGGAGGCCCTCAAATGAGTCTCTATGGCGAGAAGAGGCCTAGCAATGCTCCAATTAACTACAGTAGCCAGGGAGGCTCACCGAGAGCCTAGCCACCTGACACTTTGCCTAGCAAGCCATACTGGATCTGACATACCAGCCACTGTGCTGAACCATCAGAGAGGCAGAAGTTAATATACATGTACTGCAAAACACATCGTTGGTCCCGATTCAGGAACAGTTGTAACAAGCATCAGAACCCCACCTGATCTCAGTGGGTGGACGGAAGGGGGGGTGGGAGAATGGGGAAGGAGGTTCAACCAGAGGCATTGGCGCATACCGATATTCCTCCATCCCCTCCACATCAGCATAGTTTACATGTGAATGATGGATGCTTGCGGAATATGGCTTTCCCCAAAATCTCTGCAGCTCAGTGTGAAGATCTGGGAGAAAGGGAAGAGTCATACGAACTGGTGGGTTATGTCCCGTCAGGAAGCGTTCATCAAGGCGGCTGCGAGAGAGCTTGCACCTCCCATGCTTCCTGGGGCAGATCTAATCTCTACGTAGCTTGAGACATAATGTCCAACAGATCGTCATATGCAGGGAAGGAACATCAGAAACCTCGTCGATCTCAACCGCCACATCCTGCTCGTCTTTGCTCCTTGAATCAGATGCCGCGAGAGAGATCGATTCATCCTCCAGCAGTTCGCTCTCGTCTGCCACCTACGAGAGAGAGATACATGCATTGGAGGAAAACATGTATTTCATAATGTGAGATTCCCACCACTTACACTTGTTTTACTTCAATGAAAGTTTACTTCAAATCTTTGATCATATTTACCAGGGCTGCAATAATGCTGACCACAACTGTATGTTTAAAAATACATGCATACATACATACTGACACTGACTGATCTGTTTTGCTGGATTATTCTCTCAATGAGTCCAAGAGCTGGCAAAAGTATGTGAGAAAGTTGGTGTTAATAATAACAATTTCTAAACTTTGTATTTACCATTCTTATAGTTCTCACTTGAATTAATAATCATTAAATGGTGTTGAGTTTTCTCTAATTCTGTTAAAATTGCATGTAGTTTAAATAATAATAACATTGCACATGCATACCATTTGTGCCTTTGATTATTTTTGTTTTGTTTGTCAAGTAACATAAAAATATGATAATATCTAGATGCATTTGACAAAAAGGCAAAGTTGTTTTGTTTTGGAAACGTTCTATACTTTCTACTTAGTGCACATCAAAGAGGATGTCTTGCATTGAATTGTCTGTTCTCAGCAAGATATCAGACAAAAGATCTGTCGGAATGCATTAATTAAACTGATAGGATGGTGGTTTGGTTTTGACTTCAGACTGTCATGAAGAAATTCCCCACAGGACAATGAAAATCAAAGGTGGAATGTTGGAAAAACCAATACCCTCTCTATAAATATCCTATTTTCAGTCATGAAGTTTGGTTAAAGCAGCAGCATGAGAAGTAATTAACATTTTAATCAGTTTCAAATCTCCCGTACAGGTAGATGGGAGAATATTGCTATCAGCACTCTGTAGTAAAACCATTTGGCTTAGATATGGAATATTAGTTTGTCAATGAGTCCTTTAATTGGTTCCAAGTAAAGTAAAAAACTATGTTGATAAACATTTTGAAATAGCATTCTCTTGAATAATTAGACCATATTTAATTCTGGAAGAATATAGCAAAGGTGAAAGCTTTTTTCTGCCACAGAATAATAAATAAATAATAAATAAAGAAAAGTTAATTGCGATTTGTATCTCACAATTCTGCCTTTTTTTCTCACAATTGTGATTTACATCTCACAATTCTGATTTTTTTTTATATTAAGTCGCAGTTGCAAGTTATATCAGAATTGTGTGATTTAAAGTCACAATTGTGAGTTATAAAGTCAACATTGAGAGATATAAACTTGCATTTGCTAGAAAAAAAAGTCAGAATTGTGAGATATATACAGTATATATATTTATGCCATGAAGGAATCAAGCTTCCATACAAGGGAAACAGTCTGAACAGTTTTTTTTTTCAGTGCTTACACTGATGACAAATAAAAAATCTTGAATGCTATGTTTTTTATGTTTTTATTTATTTATTTATTTATTTATTTTTAAGTGTCTATCCAACTTATCTGTAACATAAAAGCGGACACGGCCATTTGTACATTGAACGTGTCTCGTCACCGGTGTCGTCTGCTTCAGTTATTTTTAGCTGTACCGAACAGCTAGTGATGCTACTTGATATTGCAAACTGGAAAATTTTTCCATATTATTTTAATGTATTGTCATAATTATAAACACACTGGTATGTATTGCAAATAGTTGTGGAAATAGTTAAAGTTTACTACACTTTGTTATTCTTCTAGTTATTTACCTATAGTGCCTAATGAATCAGAAGTTGCACATTCACAGAAATTCACAGAAAATAGCTTGCAAATGAAGGTTGGTACTTAGATGTTTGAGAGTTGTTTTGGGGATGCTAGATGTCAATACCCATTTGGCATTTAAAGATTCGGAGAGAGGATAAAATGTTGGTTAATGATTCAGGCAAGCAGCTGTTCTCAGGGTAATATTAGTGACACTGTTCAGTCAATCATAAGAAAACCATTCAAAGTAGAATCATTTCTGAAGAATAAGTGCTGTGCAACCTACATTGATACTGCAGTGCTTTTTTCATGTTTCATCAAAGGATGCATGTCATCTCAAAACTTCAGACTTGTTTTTGGCACTTTAAAGGGATAACTTGCACAAAATGAAAACTCATCTACTCACCCTTATGACAAAGCTCAGGTGATTATTTTTTTCCTTGTAGAACACACACACACACACACACACACACACACACACACACACACACACACACACACACACACACACACACACACACACACACACACACACACACAAAGTTTAATTGCTAAATTTAAGCTACTGATGTTTTAAAACAAAAAAAACAAATGTGTGTGTGTGTGTGTGTGCGTGTGTGTGTGTGTGTGTGTGTGTGTGTGTGTGTGTGTGTGTGTGTGTGTGTGTGTGTGTGTGTTACGACTGACTCAAGGCCATAACAATCAATAGGAGACCATGCCACGAGCAAACAGTGCAAAACATAAATTTATTGTGTATGTAACACAAATATAAACAACGTAAACAACCATGGGATATGAATGTCAGTATCAGCAGTGTAGGGTAAGGGCTGGGATCTTCCCAGGTGTTAGCAATTAGGCCTGAAAGAGAGGAGGAGCAGGAAAACGACCAGAAACAGGCCAAGGGCCGTAACGTGTGTGTGTGTGTGTGTGTGTGTGTGTGTGTGTGTGTGTGTGTGTGTGTGTGTGTGTGTGTGTGTGTGTGTGTGTGTGTGTGTGTGTGTGTGTGTGTGTTCTGAATACTCAATGTTGATTGGCTGGAAGGAAAATCTTTTAATGTACAGGTAGTTACTTTCAGTTGAACCACCGTTCTATTTTAATGTGCTGCTTTTATTGAAGTACACACACACACACACATACACACGTTACTCGCACACAGAGATCGAAGATCGGGCTGCTCACTCAGAAACATTCAGGTGCACGGAAACGTATCAAAGCTGCTCCACAATTTGTATTAGTCAAGTAGCTTTTCTACTCAATTGCTACATTATATTTCTCCGCAATGAGGAGGTAACATCACTGTTTTTGAAGGTTTTGAATCTAGTCTTGTTGAATCTCGTTTCATTATTAGTAGATTCTGCACAAACACAGGTAATTCACACACTCATATCTCTCTCTCTCTCTCTCTCTCTTGCTTTCGATAATTAATTCAAATAAATGCTATAATTTTATTAATTCAAATAAATGTAATCTTACTGCACTACTTTGTCTCTGTGTCTGATTTAAAGCAGGCTCCTAAAGAATGCTAGATCTAACAAGCTATAGCTGACAAAAATAACCATAATTTATTACCCTTGTGGTCAAATATTGCGCTGCAGCTTTAACTTGTAAATACTTGCTCACAAATGACCATGGTATAAGCGAGATAATCCATTGCTAGCTCTGCATTAAAGGGGTCATGAACTGGATTATTTTATTTATAATGTCATAATTTAGAAACAAAAGGCATTTTTTCCTACCCTGATTTTAGCCTCTGATTTGAATGCTCTGTTTGAAAGGGTGTGTCTGCTGTGAGACTTCAGTGTGAACGCCCACTGCTGTGATTGGCTAACATCTTTACATATGAAAAGCTAGCATTACATGTTGAACTCGATCTCTCTCGAAATTTTTTACTACGTTTTCACTATTACAGCTATCGATATTAAAGAATTGTGTGAAGTTTTTAAAGGTTGCAGTGATGAGCATCTAGCAGATGACAGATAGTCTGTTGATCGCGTGAATGAAAATATCTTATCATTGCAACGCAATTTCTACACTCTCACGAATGCTTTCACCAAAGAACAATGTAAATATGATGTAAATACAGTAAGAGCTTTATTGTGCAGTGTAACAGCATCATTGATTTCATAACAAGTTTTGGCAAGTGTCCAGATAAACTCGCGCTGTGTGATTGACAGCTTAAGCGATTGGAAAGAGATCATTCTTTGATAACTTTCTGTATATATTCTAATCACAGTTTAAATAATATTATATTCATCCTACTAAGATAAACGATGTGAAGTTGATCTTTTAGTCACTGGCTTGATGTACTGATACATAAACCATATTGAACGATTTTGAGAGAAAGAGTATCTGTCTGAACTTGATTACACATCCGAAATCACTGATCACAAATCAGACATTGGAATAAATATCGTTACCTACATGTTTGTGGCGTTTCTGGCAGATCCATCTCATGCAAGTCTGTTTGCAAAGCCTGCGTCGAAACTACGACGTACAATCCACAGGGAAATGTACTGAATGCTAACAATCATATTGTTACACATTGTTGAGAAAAAAAAAATACTTTCCTAGCATTAGGATCCTTTAGAAGTTAATGGTATTGATCCTGTGTCGATCTTTTCTCGTTCTCATGTCACTATGCACTAACGCTCCAGTGGGCGGCACCAAAAACGCGGTGATGTAGACGTTGGCGTTGATCTTCTTCAAAGCGGTCTTTCGCTGCCCTGTGACGTCACACTTTTTTTTTTGTCTCCACTTTTGAGATCCTGTCGTTTTCTGGCCTTGGTTTCAATAAAAATAGTTTTTGGAATAACAAGGAAGTTTTGAAACTTACAGGGTATTTTTATAGTATAAAGAACTCTTAACTGTCAAAAGATCAAGGAAAATTTGAATTCTCAGTTTATGACCGCTTTAAACGATTTGTATGCACTCTGTATATGTGTGTATATATATATATATATATATATATATATATATATATATATATATATATACACACATTCATACACACATGTTTTTGTACCTCATCACAATTCTAAAGATTCTTCTCACTTATAAAAGTAGCCGATTCATCCATTTGGTCGAATCATCCAAGACTACAAGCTATAAAAACTAATTTCTGGCTGTAGTTTCTATACACTTTTGTTGTATGGAAAAGAGCAGCACATGAGGGTGAGTAGAGACTTTTTATTTGAATATAACTTTAATGATAATTAGGGTTTCTATCAACTTTGACAGACACGGTGGAAAGTGGCTGGGACCAGAATGTACACTCCAGAGCCAGCAACTCAGTCAGCATGTTAAGCCTTCATACTAGAGTATGTCTTGTCAGCATTCAGCAAAAGGCCAGACTCATTGGTTAACCTGCTTCAGCTGTTCAGTCATAAAAAAATAATAATAATAAAATAAACTGTCAGTTCTCACAGTGGTACTTTCTGTCTTTGGAGTGGTGATATGTGCCATTGTTAGAACACACATGCTCACCTTGCCAACATCCTGGATGTGTTCAGCATGGTTGCTGATGTCAGACTGCATCTGTTTCAGGAAAAGGGGAGCATGGGAAACCATACCCACTCGTAGAGGACGAGTGTGATGACTCGGTATACAAAGAGAACGGCTTCAACATTTACGTCAGCAACAATATTGCTCTGGACCGCTCCCTTCCTGACATCAGACATCCAAAGTAAGTATAGCGGGTTCTCACAGCATGTTCACTGTAACCAGCCTCCAGAGATGCACAGCTTGAGCTAGACATCAGTGTTCTAACGATCCAGGGCAGGCAATACTTATGCAATGTTTTTAATTAATGATTTTGTCCTAAATGAGGAATTAATTTAATTTGGATTGATTCATTTAATGATTTCAAGGCTTATTTATTTTTTGTTAGTGTACCTTTTGCTGTAAAATTGCTTAAAAACAAGGAAGAGCAGGCATAACCATAAGGTTTTTAGCTCATTTATTTATAAAATTGGGAGCATAAAGCTTTGAGATTTTATCTCAAGCATCTTTGACCATCAGTAGTCCCTGTCAATTATTGTCACAAACTGCTCTGACACAATTGAGGATCCGCATGTAGCTTTAAAAGGGTAATCCACAATCAAGTTAGAAATAGGCGAAGGGTCAAAACCACGGAGCAAACTATCCAAACAATAACCAGCCAGAAAACACAGGCAAACAGAGAAATCCAGGCAGAAAGTCAAAACCATCACGTGGGAAAATCAGAAAGAGTGCTAAGAAATGCATTGCCAACACTAATACGACTTTGCAACGAAAGAGTGAAAACACAGGTCTTATATAGGCAGGGCTTAACAAGCTAATAACAAGCTTATGACATAGCTGAACCTAATCACAACATAATGAGTCCAGGCAATGGGTTATGGGAATTAAAGTTCATCATGAGATAGCCCAGGAGTCGGGATGAGTGCCCTCTGGTGCAGATTATGGGCACTCCACCTGGCGGGTGTCACAATTATATATTGTTGAGAATAAAATTATGATCATAAAACATTTTCAACATTGGAGTATTTGCTGCTGAACATTCAGCTTTGCCACAACTGGAATAAAATACATTAAAAAATATATTCAAATAGAAAACAGTTATTTTAAACAGTAATGTTTCTAATATTTTACAATGTTACTCATTTTACTTTATTTTTGATAAATAATTCCAGCCCTAGTGAGCCTAATAGGCCGGGAGCCAGATCCACTCCTCAGGATGTTTTTTGCTACCTTTTTTTTCACTATTATTTCCTATTATCTTATACCTTGGGCCATCACAAGTTGATAATGACCACCCCCAACTCGGCCCCGTTTGGCCTCAGGGCCCAAAAAACACCCTTTTGGGGGAAAGCTTTTGGCGGAATTATGTAATTGTGAATATTAAGGTACTGCAGCTACATAAATGGTCATATAACGCTAAAATTTTGCATAGTGTATCCTGACACATAGGGGAAACTAGCAGAAAAAGATTCTGGGGATTGCTGCCTTTTTACTGTCAAATATCACCCTCAACAAACCCCAAAAGACAAAAAAATGTCTGTCCGCCTGACATATTGTCATCAAAGATGATCATTTGCAAGCATTTTATTATACATATAACTGCCACAAATGTACATGAAACATCCCAAGTTTATAAGCTTCAATTTAAGTCCAAGATGACCTTTCTATCTAGAGGATTACAGCTGGCATAACCAAAGTTCTCCACTGTACCTCAAATCGGAGAAAACGGAACTTTCAAGCATTACCATTCCATATGGGATTTTTGCATATGAACAATATATCTAAAAAGAGTTGAGACTTGACTTATCTACTGCTATACTATATGAAGTGAATTACATGAAAATTGAGTAATGTTATGCCCCTAGGTGGACTGGGGTCAGGGTGCAACATAGGGTACATTCACAACAAAATCAATTAACCAAATGTGAGATTTATTAAAGCCCACAAAGTACTTGCAACACAAGGAATAAAGATGACTCTAGTGTGCAGTCTGTTATCAAAAAGCCAACCTTCAATAGAGTAAACATTAGTAACCTTCTGTAAAGATAAACATTCTTTATAGCCAAATGGCGAAAATTCATTTATAAGAACATTTTCTAGCACAAATAACAATGAAAGGGTTTTCTTCTCCTTGCATGATCATTAGTATTAAAGCATAAAGCCAAAAAAGAGCAACAGTATTAGTGTGGTTCACAATCCATCCATTTAGCAAGATTTAAAGGAGGAAAGTCTGGTTTCAGACTTCCATCTAAATGAGCTCCTTGATGGATTGATCGTTAATTGTTCTTATAAGGCTCTGCACCATTACCTTCCTTTGAATGTCTCCACTGCCATGAATTTTCCCTTGGCAAGAACAAATTTCTATTTTACTCATGCACCAAAGAGTCAATGTCTGAAGGAGGACCAATTTGTTACAGGGTTGTCGATAGCTAAAATATAATTAATTTTGCCTGAACGGGCTTCAGCATCTGCTACTGGCTTGCAAAGCTTCCAGGCTTTGATAATGTGAATGAATATGAAGTCTTTAAACTATGTTTTTAGTGCCATTGCAAGGTTAAAGAATTTTTCCTGCTCTACGTCTTCTTGGTGAAAAAGTTTGTCTGTTGCTTTTCTGCTGTTAGCTGTAAAGTTGTGTAAACCCCTTACAAGCAACAGACAGTGTTCCGGTGAAGAGCCTGGTGTGGGGCTTTTATTTACATCCCCTATAAAAGCCTGTGGCGCTCAGTGTGGAACCTGCCAACAGACAGAATGTGAATAACTGTCTCAGTGCGAGAGCCAGCGTGCCAGTGTATTCACTTTTAATGCAGGTAACAGTGAAACACATAGATGCTGCTGCAGTTTAAGTGCTCAAAGCAAGCAGAAGGAACTGGACAGACTCCATGTTTTCTGAAGTGGCTGTGAGTTTTAAAAGCACACTTATATATAGGCCTTGTTTCACAGACAGGGCTTAGATTTAGCCAATACTAGACCTTAGTTCAATTAGGACATTTAAGTAGCTTTATAAACATGCCTTTGAAAGAAAAAGAAAAACATTACTGGTGTGTATATGGAGACAAACGATGGCACTGACATTGTTTTATATAAGTCAGTGCAATTTGCTTTCAGTTAAAACATGCATTTTAGTCTGGGAAATGTTAATATATAGGTTTAAACCTTTTCTCTGAAACCGGGGGACAGTCTTTTGAATAAAGCAAAACAAAAGCATACTATTGTCACGGTTCACCGTCTATCTTTGCACTACATTCCCCAGAATCCTCTTTGGCGCACATGTGATCACTCTCCCCGGAGTATTAACCACACACACCTGTGCACCATCAACTTTGCTTACTCACCTTTGCACTTGATTCACTGTAAATAAACTCACTTTTGAATTCACTTACCTCTGTCTCTGTGCCTGTATCCTGACAGAAGGCTTGACCAGCACCGCTATGAATCCTGCACAGCCCGAAGACCGCGCTTCCGCACACCCCACGGAATCCACTATTTTTGACCAGAACGGTAGTACTCTGGAGGAATTTGCTAAAGTTTACCTTCACCTTTACCAGGATGGGAGCTGGGATGAGTACTTTCTTCAGCAGCAGTTCTGTAGCGGGTTAGACAATCCACTCTCCCAGATACTGCTGTGGGATGATCTCGACCTACCTCTCATCAAATTCATTGACCCGCACGCTGTGGGTGTGTGGTTCCTCATTCACCGTGGGAGACATCCAGCACGATCGCCACGTTCAGCCCGATCCCCCGCGAATGTCACTGCGTGGTTCCAGATGGGCCATCTGGCCAAAATCTCGTCCCGCAGAGCCTTCCCCGCTGGTCCGGCCAAGCCCAGATCTTCACATCACACATGCAAAGCCAGTCTTCGAGCCAGAGCCAGCCCCAGGGGTTCCTCGCTTCCCAGCTGTTCAGCCAGAGACTCCCGTGTTGCCCCGAGCCCGAAAGCTGGTTTCTAACAGTAGGGACCTGGGGGCAAAAGTGGCGGATCCGGCGCTCAAATCCGTGCGATCAGCACTAAAATCAGCTTCCCTTCTCCGGTCCTCAGTCCCACCTCAGTCCCCTCCTTACTTCCACCTTCTGCCCCAGAGCTTCCTTCGCCGCTGGTCACGTCCAGCCCAGAGCTTCCTTCGCCGCTGGTCACGTCCAGCCCAGAGCTTCCTTCGCCGCTGGTCCCGTCCAGCCCAGAGCTACCTTCGCCGCTGGTCCCGTCCAGCCCAGAGCTTCCTTCACCGTTGGTCCCATCCAGCCCAGAGCTTCCTTCGCCGCTGGTCCCCTCCAGCCCAGAGCTTCCTTCGCCGCTGGTCCCGCTTAGCCCAAGACCCTCTTTGCTGCCAGATCTGTCACGGTTCACTGTCTATCTTTGCACTACATTCCCCAGAATCCTCTTTGGCGCACCTGCGATCACTCTCCCCGGAGTATTAACCACACACACACACCTGTGCACCATCAATTACCTCATCACCCAGCTCAATAAAACACTCACAGATACTTCACTCTTGGTCAAGCCTCCAACAGGAATAGACCATAACTATTCCATAAGTTTACCTTCACCTTTACCAGGATGGGAGCTGGGATGAGTACTTTATTCAGCAGCAGTTCTGGAGCTGGTTAGACGATCCACTCTCCCAGATACTGCTGTGGGATGATCTCAACCTACCTCTCATCAAATTCATTGACCGCACGCTGTGGGTGTGTGGTTCCTCATTCACCGTGGGAGACATCCAGCACGATCGCCACGTTCAGCCCGATCCCCTGCGGATTTCACTGCTGATTTTATGCTCATCAAAGCTTGCATTGTGAAATATTATTTTAACGTTTAAAAGAAAGCATTTATTTGAAATAAAAATATTTTGAAATCCCCATACTTTTGAACGGAAATATAAAGTGACAGTTACTACTTGCTACATTGTTACAAAAAAATACTTCAAATAATAAATTATTTTCCACAAAAATAGTAAGCAGCACAACAGTTTTCAGTGACAATTATAAGAAATGTTTCTTGACCACCAAATTAGCATATTAGAATGATTTTATCAAATAAATGTGTGCCTTAGTGAGCAGAAGCAATTATAATTTTCAAAAACATTAAAAAAATATTATAGAGTGAACAGTTGTGTGTGTATTACCTCTTGTAAAAATATATGCTTTTGTGTTTACTCCAAATGTACAAGTTTTGTTAGAAATGTACAAATTTGGTTTGTTGAAACAAGGCTAAAGTAAAGAAAAATACTGGCTGGTGGTTGTTTGAGGGCCTCAAGGACAGGAATTAAAAACCACATCCTAATGGTGACATGCATTTCTGGAAAAGCTCAAATCCTATAATATAGTGTTTTATGCAAATACATTTTATTTAATACCGATTCAGAGAATTTGTGAGATATACATGTTCCAGTAATACACATGACACTGTCTGGCTATTAGTATGCAAATGGCGTGCCTTTTTCTTCCTGAACTGTATTTCATTAGTAGACTGATCTGACAGGTCAGACAGGGCTGTTTTAGAATGCTGGCTCCTCTCCAGAATGCATTTGTGCACAATGCTGGATCTCTCTGTACTGTATTTTTGTTTTGTGTCATTTTTCCCCCCACCACCATTGGAAGTGAAATGTTAATAAACCATGCAGCGTCCTGAGAATGATTATTATATGGAGGTGTATGAATTAGGGCCAGCTTGTCAAGTTTGTCAGGGTGCTGAATTAGAGAGACCAGTGTGAGCCATAAAGTGCCACTTCATCTGTCGGTGCCGGCTTTGTTGGAGCTCAATTAGCATGCAGATTTCTGAATGCTTTATGAAAGCGCTGGGACTGAAGGACCTCTCAAAACATTGATTTATGATCTGAGCTCTGTCGCCGCTGCCTACAGCATTGGGGCAGCCCGCACCGGTGCTTTTGTTTTCAAATAATGTTTTTACAGTTTGACAAGATCTAGTGCAACAAGCGACAAGATTTATATTTCACACATCGCTGTTCTATGGAGGCTTATGCGATGTTTGGAGTGTTTCTTAAGTGTCTTACAATATGTGGATTATACGTTGATGCCCTGATTAAGCATTTGATGTAAAGCATAAGCAGTTCGTATTTGCCTTCCTCGCTCTCAATCTCACTGTCATTCTTTCTTTTCTGTAGCTGTAAGCAGAAGCTGTATCTTGAAAACCTGCCAAACACCAGTATTATCATCCCGTTCCATAACGAAGGCTGGTCCTCTCTGCTCAGAACCCTCCACAGCATCACCAACCGCACACCTGACCACCTGATCGCAGAGATCATACTGGTAGACGACTACAGTGACAGAGGTAAACAGAAGAGCATTTCTTTGTCTCTCAGAGCATCTGCTTGCTGGTGGCTTTCTGCACTAGCTGCTCAAAGTGAATGTTGAACGAAGCTTTGATAGTACCAGGTCCTTGAGTGTGTCATTTATTGAAGTAGACAGGGCTTTGTCAATGACCACTGAGTGACAATTATATATTATGTTATGATTGGTGTTTTATCAATTCGATGGGAGTTTTGACACTTGTAGGCTCCCTCAAAACTGGGTTTGACTGCTAAAAGGGTCCAACATTGCATATATATCTTTCACAATATAAATATATATATGTATTTATATATATATATATATATATATATATATATATATATGTATTTTTTTTTTATTTTTTATTTTTTTTTGTCTGTCATGTTCACTACATAGTGGTGGAAATTATATATTAAATATTTGTTGGACTCCTTTGTCTCATTAAGGCTAATTTAAACGTTAGCATTTTATGTATTAGTACATTTAAAGCACATTTAAACAGTGGTGCTTTCTTCATTAGGGCAATAGGGCAACGCACCACCATAGTGCAAAAGCGACGGATTTTTTCAAACACATTCAATGCTAGCCGTCACTGTAGACTGTTTGTTCTGCCTCTGGATTTTGTTGTTGTTGATGAACATAAATGTGATATATGTAGAATTTCAAACCTACGAGTATATTTTTTATGATAGCCGTTTTGTTTTTATTTATTTTTATTTTTTAGTTTAGTGAATTTACCTTCTTTAAAAATAATTATTTTGTTTTTAGATTTTAATGTTACAATGTTAGAATGTAATGTGATTTGATTGTACCACTTGTTTGCACATGATAGATAGACTGTAAGGCTTTTCATAACGTTCAATATGAACATTGTTTAAATTTTTTTAAATTAAATACAGATTTTTTTTTAAAATTTCAATAGAAAAAAATTAAATACTGAATACTTAACATTTTCACACTTTTTTAATTTTGACAAAATACAGCTGTATGCATAGTAAAACAAAAATATTCAAGTGATATTTACTAGGAAATTTTTCTCTACAAAATTCTAGCATGCTCCTTACTGACACTGTTACTTAAACAATTTTGAGGAAAAAAAGAAGGGTTGTAAATGATACCACATCTAAAGGGACAGTTGTAATATATGTACTTTTATATCCTTTTTAAATAAATTACAACTGTCCCTCAGGTGTGGCATAATTTGTTTTGTTTGTCTTTCTATATGTTTGTGTGTGTGTGTGTGTGTGTGTGTGTGTGTGTGTGTGTGTATCGAGTATATGCAACATTTATAAGACCGTTGTGTCAGTCTTTTAATTTTTAGTCTCATTGACCTTGAAAAGTAGAGCAAATTCTGCTCATTGTAAGACGTTTGGTAGTGGAATGCAGTAAGTTCAAGTCATCAGGAATGTGTCTTTGCTTTGAAACACATAGGGCTCGGTTGAGCACTATAGCACCAAATACTCCTCCTTTTGGAACAGCATCCCAATACCTTACACAATAAATCAATAAGAACATCCCACCGCACAATGCCCCTCTATACTACAAGACATCTCAGCCAATAGCATTCCATCTCCCAGCTGGGCATGATTCATTACTGTAGAGGATGATGGGAGAGCACAATAGTGAGCATGTACTCCACTCTGTTCCATTACAATACTCATGTCCAACTGAAATTACCTGCCATTAGACTGAGAGTCATCTTGCATCATTTGATATTTGATGATAAACAATGTTTTTCTTAAATAATTACACAGATTGTTGTTTATGTCAGCATGTAGCATTGTTGTTTTTTTTGTCAGCAACATAATGCAGTGTTTCCTAATTCATGTAAGGCCATCTGCAATGTTTAACGTGTGTTTGTCTGTGTGTATACTGTGTGTAAGAGACAAACTCTGCTATGCTAATCAACGCAAGCCCATTGGTCAGTTCCCTTTGATGATGAGCTCATTTGAGATGCAGATTCTCTCAACAGATTTTTGACCTAGAGCAACAGTAGCAATGAACTCTCAAAGCATTGAAAATGTCAATTTTCTGGCATTTCATTGCAGTGATTTGAAAGCAGATTCACTGAAAAAGCACTAAATCTCCTGTGCATTCGTCAAGTGCTCGTATGAGTCATTTATGTGGTTTAAAGAGTTTAAAGAGAATTTTTAGCCAGATGCATTGCTTACTCTCTGTAACAAACATTTGTCAGTTTCCTTAGATCTCTAGCAATGAGAGGTAATTCCACCAGCCAGTATACAGAAAGAATGAATGAGCTTTCCAGTACTGCAAAAATGATTTGGTAGTTACGTTTCACTCAGACTAAAGATTGACCAATAATGTCCAAGTGTATTTGAAAGGAAATAAGCACCTGTCAGTAGCGTCATCGGTCACTCTAACTGCACTCTCTCTACACACACAGACGGTTTTGTGCAGCTGGTGGCCTATTTTTCTGGACAGTTGCTTTAGAAAACGTTCAGTACCATCAATCACTACAGCCAAAAGCGAGAGCGAGATCTAATTAACATAGAGCAGAGGACAGTCCAGAATGACTGAGAGAGAGCCACACTTCTGCCACTCATAATCACTGGCTCTGACCAAACCCAGATATGAAGTGGATATAAAGTGGGCTGAAGTTAGTCTCCCCATCTCCTTGTGTTCTCTTTAGTTCCACTCATGGTATCCATTAGCCCTATGGATGATATAGAAATGTCAGTGTTTTTCAGACTTTTTAAAAATATTTGATCTCAATATGCATGTATTTTCTTATTCTATTCAAAAAAGGAGCTGAGCTTTCAACCAAACAGCCACTGTAGCTTTGGTAACACTTTATTTCGATGGTCAGTTAACTCTCATTAGAGCATTAGTAGACTGTCTGCTTAATATCTGCTAACACTATATGTTGATGGTCCTTCAACAGACCTTCTACTGACTATAAGTAACTTTGCAACTGCATGTCCCTAAACCCTACAACTAACCCTAACCTAACAGTCTACTAACGGTCTACTACGACATCTACTAATGCTCTAATGAGAGTTAGTTGACATGTAGTTGACAAGTCAATAGTTAGTAGAATGTCTAAAGTAAAGTTGACCATAGAAATAAAGTGTATAACCATATTAAAATACATGGTAACGCTTTAGATCACAGTCCATAAAGCACTGCGTAATTAAGATGAATTTACAGCGTAACTTTCGGTAATTATAGTGTACCTACTTGCATGTAAGTATAAGGGAACAATATGTAAAGTTTGGGGAATAAATGGGTAACAACCAGGAGAATAAAAAAAATATATATACTGTAAGTATTATATAACTAAGGTTCTACTATTATGATACAACAATCTTACATTGGGAGCAATTTTGCGAGAACATACACTGTGTACCTTTTGTAATAATTGTGTAAAAATACAAACTGTATAGGCTTTTTTTAAATTACTGGCTAAATATCTATACATTTATATTTTTTATATAGCAAAAGTGCGGATATTTAAGTTTGGGCTTACATGTTTCAAGGCAAGTAAAGCTAAAACTATTGCATTTTTTTTAAATACTGGGAAACATACTCTTGTTCCATGCAATAACAGGGTAAGCGTGACATTGCGTAAATTACAGTGGTGTTTGTCACCCTCTTGTTCCATGTAGTTACAGGGTAAGTACAATAAAAGTACATACACAATCTAATATCATCCATTGGGGTCGTATGGATTACTACAGTTATTGCAGTATGTGCGGTTTGAAGCTCCAACTTTTAGGAACACATGAACTTGCATTATTTGTATTCCCAGAGATGTATTTTTTTTCCTAAAAACCTTAATTTGTGTTAACCTGAAGAAGGAGATTCGTATACATTGGATGGCATGAGGGTAAAAGATGAGTAAATGGTGATGACGTATTTCTGGGTGTACTGCATTTTATTTTAATACATAATACAGAATACTGCCGTGCAAAGGCAAAAGACCGTAACTTCGTTTTTGGTCGAAAATTAGTTATTGATATTTTTGGCACATTCAAGACCTCCTTTATCATGTGGATTAGTATCTTGATTCAATTCCATTGTTTTTTCGAGAAAATAATGGGTTGTCCTAACAGTAACTTCCAAAAGCCCATGAAAAACCAAGGTCACTGTAACACCAGTTACCGCTCTTTGACTTTGTTTTGGAACGCTCATATTGAGTTACGGTACTCTGCCTTTGTTTAGCCATGCGTCAATATGAAGTTACTGTGCCGGCGTTCTATCAAATAATGCTACCTATCAGATTGTACAGTGTTCTGCCTTTGTTTTACTCTCCATTAAAATATTAATTATGGTGTAGCCTGTGTACTTTGTACATCTGCCATCAGTCCCTGTAACTTCTGACCTACATTTAGTATGGTCTGAACCCGCTCAATCGACAATCGTGCGATATCGATCGCAAAGGATATATGCAGAGTTGACAGAAAAATTGTACTCATGCCATAGCAGATGAATACAACAAAGAACTAAAGCCCCGCCTCACCCAGTTCGGATAGCGGACCTGGTTGAAACAATCATGCATCTAGCTGGCAGAGTGCCAAAACTTTGCCGGCACCTTCAGCACCGCCCAGAACATAGTTGTGCATAGCCTACAACATAATGAAGCAAGATGTGGTGCATGCTGGTGCATACAACATCAGCTGTTACAAGCGGGTAATCACAGCGTCCGGAATAAATCCGCAGGACGAGCGAAGTGCACAAGCACAATAATAGGGCCTTATGCCACTCGGTACCAATTGAAGATACTATGGAGGTATTTTGTCATGTCTAATGTATTAATAATGCCACCAGAATGCAACCAAAGCACAGGATAGCAATAAGTAGATGTCTATAAGTAATTGTAATTTATACAAAATAAATGCCTTGATCTCTAGATTTTGTACAGGTGTTAATATAATGATTTTGTTAAAGGTGATCAGCAACCAAATATTGATAATGTGGAAGTTACTGCCTTTTGATTTGGCATGACTTCTCACTTTTTGCTGACAATACAAAGGCAGAGTACAGTTACTTTAAAATAATGGTCAAAAATTAAGTTTGAGTTTTTTTATGTAGATAATTTGCATTACTAAAACATCTAATTGCCAGATTTCCAGTGTCCTACCTATAATTAATTTGGCGAGACAACTAAAAACCTTTAAAGTCATTTTTCTCAGTTCAAGTTACGGTCTTTTGCCTTTGTAGGGCAGAATAGCAAGAGACATGATTTCTTCTTCAGATTCATCAGTGGAAAGAAAGAAAAAGAAGAGGAACAAAAGGAATAAGCCAAGCAAGAGAATAAAGGGGGGACAAAACATGCTACTTTCAGTCAAGACTTAAGGATTTGAAATTAATTGTTGATTTAAAAAAAGCAGTTTTAAACGAAAAAGAATTGTTGTAAATCTGTTGTTCCCTTTCGAGGGAACTGGCGCTGCGTCGAGAATCGACACATTGAGGAACGCCTTCAGCGTGACGCGTCTGAAGCCTGTATGGAACTAGTCCAATCTTGATTGGTGTTGCTTCATGACGTCAGCCGTGACGTCGCATGTGACGGTGAGCGGAAGCTATAAAAGGGAACCGGATCAAAACAATGGCAGCTTTCTGTTCTTCAGCAAGCGGGCTATGTCAAACTGTGTGTCTTATTTGGTGTTGTTTGTTCGGTAAAGGTACTAATGGAATAGACTAAACAATTCAGGCAGTGTGCGTCCCCTTGTCCGCGTTATTTAAGCGAGGGTGACACTCACGTGCTTTGTGTTGTTTGTCTTGGAGCGGAGCATGCACGGGCAGCGCTCGAGGGCGCTGTCTGTGCGAACTGTGAACAATTGCCCATGAGAACGCTCCGCTCCCGCCTTGGTCTGTTCGATGAATCAGGCCAGGCACGCGCTCCCCATGGATCAGGTCCCGCTTCTGTCGATGCGGCGCGGCGCTTGCATTCATGGGGATCGCAAAGGGATCTGGCTGAGGATGTTGAGACGGCTTCGGCCCTTTCTCAACATTCATCGGCCAGTTCCCATGGTCTCGCTCGCAAGGTGGAAGCCCGCCCAGCGGCTTCTTCCGCCCGCGAGAGGGACCCGATGTTCGAGCTATCTGGTTCTGAGGGATCAGATAGTTTTGAACATCGAGGCAGGTGGATGTGAAACTCCATCATCACATTCACCTGCCTTTGAGGAGTTGCTGGAGGTTGTGACCCGGGCTGTGGGTAAATTAAAAATCGAATGGCCCCTAGATAAGCAGGAAGCGACGAGAAAAAGCAAGCTTGATGAGCGCTTCCTGCAAGCCCGGCCACAACCTTCACGTCGGAGTCTCCCATTTTTTCCCGATCTCCACACCGAGGTGTGGAGACCGTGGGACAAGCCCTTCTCCTCTCGTCTCCCTAGCCTCAATGTCCATATATATTCGAACGTAATGGGTTCGAGGGAGGGGGGCTATGGGACGATGCCTCGGGTCGAAGAGAATTTTGCAACCCATCTCCCGCCCGATGCTGCATCGTCTCTGAGGGCTCCGACGCTTCCCTCCAAGCCCTGCCGTACCACCTCGGCGCTTGTTGGGAAGGCATACATGGCGGCAGGTCGGGCTGGTGCGTGCCTGCACACTATGGGGCTTCTGCAGGCGTACCAGGCCGACCTCCTTAAGGAGGTGGACGACAGCGGGGAGGTCTCGTTCGACGACATCAGAGAAATGCGTCGATCGGTCGACCTGTCTCTCCGTGCTACCAAAGAGACGGCCCGCGCCATTGGCCGATCTATGGCAGCACTGGTAGCCACGGAGAGACACCTGTGGCTGAATCTGTCGGGCATCGGGGAGAAGGACAGGGCTTTCCTCCTCGATGCCCCGATTTCGTCTTCTGGCCTCTTCGACGCAGTCGATACTGTCGTCGAGAGGTTTCAGGAGACAAAACGACACTCAGCCGCTCTCAAGCATTTCATCCCCCGCCGTCGTTCCAAGTCTCATGGGTCTGCTGCCAGGGGGCAGTCCCATGAGGCCACCGCCAGCTCCTCACACCAGCAGCAGCAGAAAGAGAGTGTTGCTTCTCGTGCTCCCCCGAAAAAAGCCTGGAGCCAGGGGCAACACTCTCAGTCAACGTCTTCCAGACCAAGGGCAGATCTGAGGACTGTCATCCAGGCTAGGAAGGCTTCAACGAAGAGGCTCTGACGTGTTGCGAAGGCCTCTGAGGGCGGTCCCCCCTGTGATTGAGCAACAACATCTCGCTCCTTCGCGGAGCCCTCAGGAAATCGATGTGTGCTTCCCGCCGCTACGTGCGCTTCGGGACACAACGGTTTTCAACGAACGCAAATCGCAGTGTACGCCCTAAAACTTTGCGGCCCTGTCGACTGCGTTCCCTCTCGCGAGGCCTGCAGAAAAATAATTATGTCGGTTAGTTCCTGCCAATCAAGTGCTTCAGGTCACCGATATCTCAAACACAACACCCGAGGTCGGTCTCGAGAGGCTGATCCCCCTAGTAGATTATCTAGACGCCTTGAAGGGTCTTCGAAATATATCTCAGTGGGTCCTGCACACAGTGGAAAAGGGGTACAGAATTCAGTTAGAATATCGTCCACCAAGATATAGTGGGGTGGTTCACACACTGGTCAGTCCAGAGCAGGGTCAGGTTATGGAGCAAGAAGTTCATTCCCTCTTGGCAAAGGAGGCCATAGAACAGGTGCCTCCCCAAGAAAGGGAAGCCGGGTTCTACAGTCGGTACTTCATAGTTCCCAAAAAGGATGGAGGGTTACGACCTATAATAGATCTAAGGGTATTGAACCGGTCTCTGAGGAGATACAGGTTCAAAATGCTGACTATACCTCTTATCGTGAGTCAGATCAGGTCCGAGGACTGGTTTGTCACAATAGATCTGAAAGATGCTTACTTCCACATTTCCATCCTTCCCCAACACAGGAAGTTCCTAAGATTCGCTTTCGGGGGAAAAGCGTATCGATACAGAGTTCTTCCGTTTGGCCTAGCACTGTCGCCTCGCACCTTCACAAAATGCATGGATGCTGCCCTTGCCCCTCTGAGACTTCAAGGCATTCGCATCCTCAATTATATCGACGACTGGCTCATTTTGGCACAGTCAAGGGAGACGGCGGTTCAACATCGAGATGTTGTTCTAAGCCATCTAAGGTGCTTAGGGTTAAGACTCAATGTCAAGAAAATGTCTTTACTTCCCCTACAGAGAACCCCTTTCCTGGGGGTAGTGTGGGATTCTGTCACGATGCGGGCACAGATGTCTCCAGCTCGTGTAGACACCATCTTGAACACAGTCACGAGTCTCAAATTAGGCCACACCATCACTGTCAAACACTTCCAGAGGGTGCTGGGCCTTATGGCAGCGGCATCCAACGTAATTCCTTTTGGTCTGCTGTACATGAGGGCCCTACAGTGGTGGCTCAGAACCAAAGGGTTTTCCCCGAGGGGCAACTCTTTTCGCACGATCAAGGTAACGCGCAGATGCCTTCGTTCTTTGGTCATGTGGAAGAAACCAGAGTTCCTGTCCCTAGGCCCTGTGTTGGGGGCTAGATGTCAGAGAAGAATTCTGACCACGGATGCATCCCTCACGGGATGGGGTGCGATTATGGAAGGCCGCTACACCAGGGGTACTTGGAGGGACCATCACCTTTCATGGCACATCAATTGCCTGGAGATGATGGCAGTATTTCTGGCCCTCAGACATTTCCTTCCGGGCCTCAGAGGCCATCATGTTCTAGTGCGAACAGACAATACGTCGGTGGTTTCATATATAAATCGACAGGGGGGCCTGAGATCGCGCCCTCTGTGCAGACTGGCGCATCAGGTCCTCCTGTGGTCCCAGGGAAAACTTCTTTCACTCAGAGCCATGTATATCCCTGGGGACAGCAATGTGGGAGCAGACATCCTGTCGAGGCAGGGGCTGAGACCCGGGGAATGGAGACTCCACCGGAGTCTCCATTCCCCGGGTCTCAGCCCCTGCCTCGACAGGATGTCTGCTCCCACATTGCTGTAAGCATCAAGAGTAAGCATCTTGGTGGTGGAGTCGATATGGAGGGAGTTCGGTCTGGCGGAAGTGGACCTGTTTGCCTCTCGAGAGAACACCCACTGTCCTCTCTGGTACTCCCTCACGCATCCAGCTCCTGTGGGACTGGATGCTATGTTGCAAACGTGGCCGAGGCAACGTCTGTACGCATGTCCCCCGATCGCTCTGCTCCCAGGGGTTCTAGAGAGAGTTCGGCGGTACAGGATCAGCTTACTCCTAGTAGCCCCGAACTGGCCGGCCCAAGTGTGGTTTTCGGACATTATGGTTCTTCTAGCAGGCCCTCCGTGGCAAATTCCTTCTGTCTCAGGCCGAGGGCACAATATTTCACCCTCGACCAGAGCTATGGAAGCTGTGGGTTTGGCCCCTGAGGGGGACCAACTCTTAAATGCCGGTCTCTCAACTGAGGTTGTCGAGACCATTCTAAACTCTAGAGCTCCCTCCACGAGGAAACTGTATGCATTAAAATGGAATATATTCACTTTATGGTGCAGAGAACATCAGGTGGAGCCAGTTAACTGCCCTGTGGCTTCAGTGCTGGAGTTCCTCCAGAGTCGTTTCTCTGACGGGCTCTCCCCGTCCACGCTTACGGTCTATGTGGCGGCCTTAGCTGCCTTCCACACGTCTTTAGGGGTGGGCACCTTGGGGAGACACCCACTTATAGTACGTTTCCTTCATGGAGGGGGAGCGTCCATGCACTTCGTAAATGTACGGGGTGCTAGGGACAGGCCGAACGGCAGGACGGTGTATTGATATACCTGACCGTCGAAGGCGAATCTCAAAAATTGCCTGTGACGGGGTATTATCTGAATCTGAAAATAGGCATCCTTCAGATCTAGAGAAGTGTTCAAGTGTATAGCCCTGCTTTATTGTGCTCAGCACCCATTCTGAAATCCCTGGGATAGTTTCCCACGCAGCTATGTGAGCCGCTAGGGGACGAATGGCCTCCGGGTTCAGATCGCCACCATTTGCAGGCTTGTGAAACTGAACCGGAGCCGAAAGCATTGGCTGCTCGCTGAAAACCGAAACCGGGTGATTTATGTGAGATGTCCCAATCATAAGGGATGGGGAACATCCTTTGACACTTAAACTCGCGGGCGGAGCCCGGGGGGAGGTTTGTGTTAGTAAGCGTGAACACTCTCTGGCGGGCACGAGACTTACATTCATAACCTGCTTTTTTGATCGTGTAACAGAGCGGCCAGATAGTGGGCACAGACCTGTGGACACATTTCTTACATTCAACACTCGAGCGGCTTTTATGAGAGTGTGCTCTGTGAGTGACACGAGATTCGAAGTGCTTGTGTGTAGGGGTGAGCACTGGGGCGTGGGCACTTTCACTACACTTAAAACACCAACGGCGTGAGCCAGACCAGATATTATACTCTTTTTGAGATTTCTCTGGGTCGCCGTGAAAACGGCATTTGTGTGCAGGCGAGAGGGTGAACAAACCGGCTCGTTGGCTGCTAAATGAACCACTTCAGTAGCCTGTTTGAAGGGGACTGACAGGGTAATAACCTTTGACGGCGGTCCGGCCGCAGCGGGACACGCGCGTCTTTTCTCTCTCTTTTTTAGGAGGGCTTCGCGTGCTCAGACTTCAGCGTGATCTTCTGCCGAGGCCCTCTGGGGGGCGGCGGTCTCTGACGGCTGTCTGAGCGTGACCTAGGGCGCCTGCCCTGACGTCGCTGCGAAGGCTGAGGCTGTGCTGGACGCTGGCTCGCACAGGAGGCTGTTCTTTTCTTTGTCTCTCGTGAGAGCGGCCTGTAGCGGAGCTCGAGCGTCGCGACAGGAAGAGGTTCATGGCCTGTGTGGTCTTCTGTACCTCAGAAAGACGGTCAACGATCCCGTTCACCGCTGGGCCGAAGAAACCAGTGGGGGAGAGCGGCAAGTTCAGGAAGGTGGCTTGCTCAGTTTCCCTCATATCCGCGAGCGTCAACCAGAGGTGCCTCTCTGTTACAGTCAACGCGGCCATGGCTCATCCAATGGCTTGAGCTGCGGTTTTAGTGCCGCGGAGAGAGAGATTTTTCGCACTTCTCAGGTCTGTAACCGCAGCTGGATCCCGGCCCTTCTCATCCCATTCACGGAGGAGGTCGGCTTGCAGGATCTGTAGCACAGCCATGGAGTGGAGAGCAGACGCGGCCCAGGGCGGAGGCGGCATATGCGCGGCCGACCAAGGCGGAAGTGGCTCTGCAGGCTTTTGACGGGAGGGCTGACCGTGACCGCCTCTTCCACTGGGGGAATAGCCGTGTAGCCTTTTTCAGTGGCGCCGTCCACTTGGGAAAGCGACACGGAGGCCTGGGACTGAAGTCTCGAGGAGAATGGTGCGTTCCATGACTTTGTCAGCTCCAAGTGAAGTTCCGGCAGGAATGGAGCGGGCCTGCTTGCTGAAGCTGCACGGCGGCGACTTTGAAGGAAACAGCCGTCGAGCCTGTTCGGCGCGGGTTCCTTCGGCAGCGACCACTCAAGCCCAAAACGATCAACAGCTTGCGTCAGTTCCGCATCAGCTCCTGCGCGGGTACGGGTGGATTCCTGGATCGACGAGGAGGCGGAGTGAAGCGACCATTCCTCGCTGTCTGATGCCAGGATGGAGCAGCAGTCTCTCGTGGCGTCTCCCTCTGCCTCATCCCCAGATGCGACGGCAGTGAGGCTCATGAGCGGCAGCTGCGCGTCGGTGAGGGGGGGCGGGGAAGGCGAAAGCGAGGCTCGAGGGAGGTTCTCCGGCGAGCGCGTCGCTGTGGCCACAGGTTCCGGCTGTCTCAGGGAACGGCGCTTCTTCCTGCGCGGTCCCACAGAGGGTGGAGTGACTGCTGCGGTGTTGAAGGCTTCAAGTCGAGCCCGCAGGGTCAACAGCGGAAGCGCTTCACAGAGCTCGCAGCCCCCAGACGCGAGGGTGAGCTCTGTATGTTCCAGGCCCAGGCAGAGAGCGCAGATCAAGTGGCGGTCTCCGGCGCTGAGCGGGGCTCTACACAAGCCGCAGGAAGCGCGAGGCATCTTTAAAAAGACACTCGCTGGTCTTTTAGAATATTGCAAGGTAAAGGATACGTCGCCGGATAGCGTTGCTCGCACGGATGGCTGAAGGTGGCGAAGACGGCTGGCTTCCTCAGCGCTGTCCTAAGCTGGCTGTTCGCTGTTCGACGGCGGCGGTGGCTTCTCTCAGATCCAGCGATGCGAAGAGCTCGCTGAAGAGACGAAAAATCAGAGAAGTCAGCCTACAGCCCCTACTTTGATATGCTCAGCCACGCCCATTCCGGCGGCTGTGACGCTATGAAGGCGCGGGCGCCCTTCATTGGGCGTGACGTCACGCCGGGCTCACTGGTAGGCTGCAGCAGTTGCGCGCAGGGCAGCCAATGAACACGCGAGATGGCCTGCTCTAGGTCTGCTAACTGCTGCACTGCGTTGACAAAGAATACAAAATTAAGAATAATTTTTTGGCTTCAATATCTCGAGAAGATGAATCTTTCCCGTAGCGTAAGCTAAACTTACGCAATACAAGAGAACCTCTCGTAAGAGAACATTACACTGAGTAAACTAAGTTCCCTTTCAAGGGAACTCGAGCTGCGTTGAGACGCGGTGGGGGAACGCAATCACGCCCGCGGTGGGCGTGATTGCGTCGTGAAGCAAGTGTATAATTAGTTCAATGGAAGAGCGAGACGTCATAGGCGGGTGACGTCATAGACCAGGAAGCTATAAAGCACACTTGAAAACAGGCCGCGACAGCTTCTGTGCCTTCAGCAAGCGATCTGTGTATTCTGTCCTTGTCATATTTATTGTTGTCTGTCAAGTTGCAATATATATATATATATATTTATATGTATATATATATATTATGGCGAAAGAGAGCAAGCACCTTTGTGTTGTTCCCTGCCCACGTTATATCACGGGTGGGGGGGGGGGACACATCAGCTTTTTGTTACTGTTTGGGAGGTGAGCATGCCACAGTCAGTTCTCGAGGGGGCTGACTGTGAGCATTGCGTGAAGCTGTCCGTGAGGACGCTCCCCTCCCGCCCGGCGTTCTTCGAGGAGGACGGTTTGGTTCGCGCTACCCGCACGGGTCCGGCTGTTGCCGAGACACGGCGGCGACTCGCATTTTGGGGTTCGCAAACGGATCTTACAGCGGGGGTTGGGATGGGCCCCGCCCTATCTCAGCTTTCACCTGCCAGATCCAGTGTTGCCGATTTCCAGTTCCGAGGAATTGGTATCGTTAGTGTTTTGTTTAAAAAAAGAGAACAAAACAAATAAAGATATTAAGAAAAAGGCAGATGTTTGAGTTTTCAATAAATGAATAAATAAGTCAGCTCATAACTCTGTTGATTAAAGAGGAGCTTTAAAAGGAAGTTTATCTAGTGCTTTTGCTAGTTAAATATTTACTGGCCAGCTGAACATTATCAGAGTGAAAATAAGAAGAGTGTATTAGATGAAATATATCTAAAAGCAGAAAAAACTCTGTATCTCAGCCTCCTAGTCTGGGACTGCCGTTTTTCCCTATCTCCACACTGAGGTGTCGAGATCGTGGAATGAGCCGGTTTATAATTTATGTGTTTAATGCCCAAACGTCTAACTATAGTAATGCTTGGGTATTAAGTATCTTGGTATGACAGTGCCTCGAGTTAAAGAGACGCTTGCGAGCTTTCTCTCTCCCGAGTCGGCGTCATCATTTTTAACCCTGACGTTACCCACCAGCCATCTTAAATAAATACATTTTTATTAGTCAGCGCTGGTGGGTAAATTATAAGGACATGGATGATTGTGAGGTTGTCAAGTTCTATTAGAGAATTATCAAAATCAAAAAAAATCAAAAACAGATAAACTATACTGGGGAGGGACGGTTTCGAGAAATCGTTTCTCCTCTGCGTCCTCTGGGGGGCGACTCTCTGAGGAGGGTCGCAGCGCGGCCAGTTCGGGTGTTTTCCTGCTGGTGGCCACTGAGTGATATATATATATATATATATATATATATATATATATATATATATATACGTGTTTCTGTTTTAAAAATAAAGAAAAATAAGATAAAATTATGTCTGTTCTTCTTGACACTCCGCTTTCAAAAAAACTAAGAAATAAACCATTCATCGGCGTTCCAGAGGTTTCTTCCTCACCACTCTAATGTTCCTGAGACTGCTGGGTGGGAGCAGTTTCGGTCTACTAAGCTCCTCGCAGCACACAGTGCAAAACGAGCATCGCCATTTGGGCTCCTCCACAATCGAGAGGGACCTGGGTTGCGGTAGCAGTCTAGCCAGTTAGAGATAATGTTTAATCAGGAGAAAACCGTATCTCAAAAGCCAACAAGCAGCAGTAGCATTTTCAAGTAACAGTGTATCGAAATTCTTTTATAATAATAGTAGAATAAAAAAGAATAGAATAATAATAATAATAAAATGTACCATTCAGAAACGTTTGTTTCAGAATCCCCACGGTTCTGCTTGACTCTCTTCAGTGCCGCTTTCTGGTTCTGACTTTGGCTCAAACTGATACGGCAGTAGGCTATTGACCGGATTTAAACTATTTACATTTGACCGGAGCACATGGAACTTTCGCCTGTAAAGGTAATGGGCGTGAAGTTTCTGGACTACTTGCACTACGCAGTTTAGCCAATTGCAACACACCGGCCCAACTAACCAATCTGAGCCCATTGCCTGTTTCTGAGGGAGTGGTTTCATAGAATCAGGAAGTCAACCAGTCGTTCAAATGACAGAGGAGAAAGCGGCTTTCAATAAAGGTGAAATTTATGAAAAATATGGCTTTAAAAAAAAAAAAACACACACTTAGACATATATTGCACCCCATAAACACAATCATGCAAAGAAAAACAGCTGTAAACCACCCCTTTAATTTGACCACGCCCAGGGAGAGCACACGCTATTCAAACTCAAATGATCTGAGGCAAGGCATGCAAACATTTCAATGCCCACATCAGCAGGATAAAACACATCAAGTTTAATAAGAATCTTGTACTTTACCTCTTCTTGCTACACTGTGAGGAATAATACTATCATAATAATCCTGGAAAAGTTACCTCAGAAGTGCTGGTAGTTACATTTCGAGGAGCAACGGATCCAGCTGATGTATTCTTAAGTGCTTTGTTCTAATCGCGATATTGAATAGTGTCTGTAAACCGCAAAAAGCCGGTTATATATATGAATTGTGTGTCTATGTGTGAATGAATGAATGAATGAATGAATGAATGAATGAAAGAATGGCACAGACGCGCGCGCTGTTTGTTTACTACATCTCTACAGAGTGCAGTAAACGTTATTTTTACATGAACACATCCAAACTATATTGCTATAGCCTACTGAGATTTGTAAAAATAGACTGAAATTTGTATAAGCAACAAACTGCAAATTAACATTTATATGCTAATATATCATAAACACAATATGTTACAGACTAAATATGAATGTTTAGACAAGATTTTGTTGATTAGTTTTGGATAGATTATAAAGTTTTTACTGTAAAAAAAGACTACTGCCACATCAAATAAGCTTTTGTTCACCAATTTCTGCTCAAATGTTAAATATAGGCTATAGTATGTGGTGTTTTGTCAAAAATAAAGTAGGTATATTGAATTATCAACTAATATGTTATTATAGTGTTTGTTCCAATATTCAAACTAATGAATCCTTACCTTTGAAATACGTATGATAAAATGTATACCTTTTATAAAGAAAGATTACATTGTAACATATTTGTAATTTGTTACAATTTCTAATTGTAATATATATATATATATATATATATATATATATATATATATATATATATATAATTTATTCTGTACTCGCATTCTTTGGTACCCAGTGACGCACATGTGTGAAAGGCTCATTATGCGGCTCGTTATGCAGGTCTTTGTCCCCAATAATGTCAATAATGTCCCCAATTTGTGTGGTAATAATAATACTTATAGTTTAAATATATATTTTTTTATTCTCCTGGTTGTTACCCCTTTATTCCCCCAAACTTTACATGTTGTTCCCTTATACTTACATGTAAGTACTTTATAGGTACACTATAATTACAGAAAGTTACACTGTAAAATCGCTTTCATTACGCAGTACTTTCCGGGCTGTAATCTAAAGCGTTATCAAATACATATACATAAACAGCAATATTTAGTAATAATAAAATGTTTTAATGTATCAAAAATGCCACACTGAGATTTCTGTGAACATTTTGAATGCTAACAAATGACACTAATTAATCATTGAATCAGAGTTTTGAATTGATTCACTTAGTTTGAGCTGATTTACTGAAATGAGTCAAACTTACTGAATTAGATGCATTTGTTGCTTCTAAAAAATGTCATAACATCTTTCTTTAACTGTATCATTGACTCATGATAGAGTTTTTGTATCATTGATACTGGAACATAAAGTAAAAATAAGATGTGCATTAAAGTCATTGCAATTTTAACAATCCTAAATTTACTTTTAATTTATGAACGTAAAACCACAACTTTTAATGCTTCAGGCAGACACTAATCAAAGCAATTTACATTGCTTTCAAGATAAAAAAAAATACTGTGCAGTGAATGTCCTAATATTCTTATAGAGTTAATTTTAAAACATCTACTTATGAATTGATGCACATGAAAAGACCACAGTGTCGCTCCTCACTTGTATTGTGTGATTAATTTTCATGAATATGTAGAGCGTTTGTGTTTCTTCGATTCTGCTTAAAGTAAAGTATTTTTAGATCGTTGCTAAAGTGGAAGCTCTGCTGGTGTCTCTCTCGCCGCCAGCCTGGCTCTTATTGAAGATAAGCATTTCCACCATGTCTCACTCTGTGCAGAAGAGGCCTTGCTGGGCTCTCATTAATTGTGGATACAAATTAAATTCATGCCATGCATTTAATTAATTGAGAAACGTCTTCGTCATGGAAGCTCACAGTGGCATTCAGTAGCGTGAAGGTGCTTCATCACTGAACTCTTTTGTTGTTCTTTCCTTGGCCCGGATGACTCGTTAAGGCTTCCAGAATGTTTATTTTTGCCGGTGTGTTTAGCTAAGCTGTAAAGTCAACTGCATGATTAAAAAATTCATATTCCTTTAATAGATAGTATTCAATTAGGTCATGTAATTAAAGCTCTCTTCTAATGAACCAAAATTAAATGGCTTGCATGAAAGTTGACACTTGTGTAAAGGCAGATACAACACATGCAAGCCAGACTTAATTTTCTATTAAGGCTAATTAAACCGTCATTATCATTGCATGGACGTGTGTTCATACAGTAAATCAGTATTAGCGACCATTACAGTATATTGATAAATGTAATACATCAGCTATGCTTCCCATTGTTTCTATTTGAATAGGGGTGAAAGATAAGGGCATTTGAATGAATATTACGTTTTCAATATTTTTTTAAGTTATGCTCAATCGACAGACTTAAAGAATATGCGTGTTGACATTATTTAATTGAAATTGCTTACTAACCTTTTATAATATGAATATAATATGAGTTATATGGTAATGTAAAAGCAATGCCATAATGACTGTAAAATGATGTAAATAGCTTTACATCTCAAATAGTACACGTTTTATTAAGAATGCAAACGTTTTATTAGATACTACAGATTTTTTATTTTAATACAGGCCTGATAGCGCTCCGGCGCCACGCCGGATTTCCGGCGTACAGACGTGTCTGCAAAAAAATAAAAAAAAAGCAACAGCAAAAGCAGCGGAGTTCGACCAATCATAGCGCTGGGTTCATTCCCCAAATAGCAAGCGGGTATGATTGACAGATGCGTAAAGCCTATCATTAAAAAGAGACTGAAAATCGACAGCAATAGCCTAAAGAATCCCTCTCGATCCCGCTTCCACTCCCGCGGCCGCCTCTGACTGAGTTCATGAGCGAGGACAGTAGGCTACAGTATTCACGGTACTTCTGACTCCTGAAGGTAAACGGGCTGGGGTGGATGTGGAAAGTTGAAGTATTGTATTGAGTTAACTTAATCTGGATTTTATTATCACACGGAGTGATCGCAATCGCATGGGTTATCTTAAAATACTCCGTCATTCATGTCACTCAGATAAGATGAAGACATCATACAGAAAGCTTAAGTATTGATGAACAATAAATATAAATTAAATTAAAATCGCTATGGCTTACTGATTATGAAAGTGCTGTGATTTGTGGATTGATTTACTGATAAGCGCGAGTCCGCAAACAGGCGTTTATTTATTCATTCTCCGTGTTGAGAAACGTAGCCTGCATGTGTTACGTTATTGTGTTATAATAACTAAAGTACCTAATTATGTTGTTACATAATAATTTTGTATGAAAACTAGCGTGTTACTTGTGGATAAGACACCGTTGTATCAGTGCTGCGCGAGCTCTCTCTCACAAACACAGACCGCGCGCACAGAGAGAGATGATAATTGTAAAATGAAAATTGACGAACTGTTTTGTTCTTGGTTGTGGGTTTTTTCCTGTCAAAATGACAGAAAGCATTTTTTATTATCCATCCCGTGTTTTTAAAAATCGTTAAATGACGGACGTTTTACTATTAACATAGTCGTATGTCAGATTCTTCTAACATATAGGCTACTTGATATTCTTTTTAGAATAAGTGATTCGTTTTGCTATTCTTGGTCCTGTGACAGGAGGACTCCTGTCTATTCATTGTCAACTGTTTTCTATAAGTATGTTTGTATTGGCTAACGTTTATTCAGCTAATGCGTGTCCTGTTTAAAATGTGCAATGTTCAAATGCAAAGACAGCACGCCTCAAATAAAAGCCCTTTTTTCTTTTCTTTTTATCTAGTAGGCTATCATATTTGGATATTGGAATAACAAATTAAGTAGAACTATCTTAAATGTACAAATGTTTTTTTTTTTACTGTTTTCTAGGGGTTTCTTAATTTTAGACTAGTTGACCAGCACACATTATTTTGCAATGCAATATTAATCATGAAAAAATACATTGCAGTGCAGTGCAAGTGAAATTTCAGATTTGGGTCGAATTCAAAAAACTTTAGAGGTCAAGAATTATAAAGATGGGCATGTGTTTGTGTGTGTCTTGCATTCTCAAAAAAAAAAGAGAAAAAAAATGACAACAATATAAGAAGACCAGAAGAACAATCGCTCATCACTTTGTGTCAGAAATTAGCGGAGGATAAACTCGCCCTTACGCATCTGTCCCAGGGTAAACATTTCAGGCTCAGGATTTTTTTCTACTATCACCCCTGTTAATATATTTAAAAATGTCATTTATTCCTGTGATCGCAAAGGTGACTTTTACTCTACAGTGTCACATGATTATCCTTATGCTAATGAATCCTCCTAGAATTTTGCTCCAATTTCATGAAAAAATGAACCTGATCGTCTTTAGGCTGTCACGGTTATCTGGACTCAATCATCTTTAGTTTCACTTTCATGGACTTTCGGTTTGTTTTCATCAGACACATCAGCCTCTCATCTGTTCATGTGGACACTAATCTTCCAACAAAGCTGCACATAATTTAGTTCCTTACCTAGGTATATTTAGTTCCTCTGTGTGCAGTCTTCAGTTGTCGGTCAGTGTTTGCGTGTTAACCTTTGTTTCACGCACACTCTGTAATACTTTGTGTCTGTTTCTGAGTTTATTGTATTATTAAATCACTTCGTATTGGATCCTGTGTACCTTCATCTTTTTCATCTTCAGTCTTGGTACACAGGCCATGCCAACAAAAATTTATGGAATTCAAAAGTGGATTAGTCAAACCATTCTTGAATAATGTGCAAACAAATTTGACAAAAAGCACGTCAAAAAAGACGTGAGGCTATACCTCCTCAACGGTAGCGTATTTAGACCAAACTTGGTTTGTTTTATGATAACCATAAGCTGAGGGGACCTGCACAGTTTCGGAGCAGTGCCACCCGGTGGTCAGGATGCCAGCTTGGTTCTGTGAAGCAGGCCGAGTTGAGCAATGCCCAATTTATTTATCTACTAATTTATCAACCATTTTGGGTGTTGGCCATTTTGAATTTTGTCATAAAATAGTATATTTTCACAAGGTACAACAAAAGGTTTGTGGGGGAGCCACTTTGTGGTCAAAAGTTATAATGACATTTAAAAATAAATTAACTCTAATAGCTTTTTTGATTAGTTTAGGCTATTTTCATGATGACAAACTTCCTGTCCGCCATTTTGATTTCTTTAAAAACATACTTTTTCGGGTCTTTTTCGGTAATGTATTAGCAAATAAATCATATCACTAGTGATCGAATTTATGATTTTTTTTCAGCCATTATTATTTTGTCATAATCAATAATATGTCAAAAATTTTGTTGGTCCAACTTGAAGGTAAAAATCTGCTATAATTTACTCCTAGTGTTCCAAACCTGTATGGCTTTCTTTCTTCTGCAGAGCACAAAAGAATGAAATGATTAGATCAATTTAATTTTTGGTTAGTATCCCTTCAAACTTGTACTGAACTGAGAATATTAATTTAAGAGCAACTGTGTCACAGAAACACATTTATGCTCCACCTTCTGTGAGTACAATGTCACAACACAACCTTAACTTCCATAGCCTAATTTGTGTTTTTACCTGCTGGAAGCTGAATTTGTAGTAATTACTGACCAGCCTCCATGTGCCCTTTCAAAAGCTACAGCTGACACAATTAGTATGGTGTGAAGATAGTCTGCCTACTCTTGGACACACACACACACACACACACACACACACACACACACACACACACACACACACACACACACACACACACACACACACACACACACATACACACACACACACACAAACACACAAAGACACAGAGACAAAAACAGATTCACAGTTTTTGCTGGCTCACCTTGACAGTGAATGATTACTATGCTCTGTGTTTTGCGAATGATGAGGAACAACTTCTGCAAGCCAAATGTGTTTCCCTCCAAGAAAACGTCCTTGAGCTCCTCTACAAAGTGATGTAAAGAACCGAATGATAAAATCTTTGCAGTAACAAGCTGTTCATGCTGCACCCTTTTCTGACATACTATTTGAGAAGCAGACAGTAGGATACTGGGCACTTTGCTAGCCAAGCTTCTCAGAGTCTTCTGCTAAGACAGCGTAATTATTACAATCACCTCACCTCTTTTTTAGAGCAGACACATGCACGCCATGAACCAATTCACGAAGCAACTTGAGATGTTACTTAGAGAGAGAGTGCTCTTATCTTGTATCTGTCAATGCTTTAGTGAGTACACCCAGCATGCTTTGCTCCTAAAACTGCACACACAAAAAATAGAGAGAGAGAGATTTAGTGTAGAGGTCTGTCCCATTTGCCATTCTTCTGTAGTATTTTAGGCATTTTTTGTAGGAGAAGGGGTGCAAGTAGGGTGTTCACAGTGAGCAATGCAATAAGACACTTTATGCACTCATGCACCTTATGAAGCGGAATGGGAATTTTATCTGGAAATGATGGTGGTATAATCAAAAATTGTCAAAATGGCAGATGCAGTGACTGCTGAAACTTGGGTGATAAGGCTGGTCCTTTGAGTGTTGGTGGTCCACTGATTAATGTGAAGACAGGTCAGGTGACCACAAGAAGAAGAGATAAGACCTGTCCTGATGCCCTTGATGATGACTTGGCGTGGCTTCTCTGGAGGGCGACTTAGTCTGTGGAGAAGTCAGCATTATGCAAAGTTGAATGTGTTGACAAAATTGTTTAATATTTGTTTAACATGCACTGTATGTAAAAGGCCATTTTGGCAATTGTATCAAATTAGGACTCAGGCAAGTGGTCAAAACAAGCATATGGACATGTTTAAAATGTAATTTCTCAAATTTAAAGCTTATATGTATATAGTAGTTTTTTTTTTCAGCAGCCATCACTACTGTCTGCAGTCTCACATGATCCTTCAGATATCATTCTGATATGGCGATTTGTGGCACAAGACACATGTCTTGTTGGAGAGAGTTCTGCTTCTCAATATTTGTGTGGAAATTCAGTATTCTTTGATGAGTATAAAGTTCAAAAGAACATTATTTATTTGAAATGTAAATATTTTGTAACATTATACATTTACTTTCTTTAACTTTTGATCAGTTTAATACATCCTTGCTGAATAAGATTATTGATTTCTCAAAGAAAAGAGACAAAAAGAAGACAAGCATTTAAAATGTCACTTCAATTAACTGAAATTAAATAAATATGTGTAGTAAAAATAGCATTAGTGTTGTATTTGAGATTATACTACCCTTCAAATTCATATAGTACATGACAGTATAGTGTAGTGTAGTGCACAGTGTATAGTACATAATTTGAGGTACTACTTATGTGATTTGTTTCTCAGTATAGGGACTACTTAAGTCACTATTTAATTGCATGTGTAGCTATTAGCTAAAAGCCATTGTGTCTAGCAAGTGGTGGGGTAAATCACCCCCAAAATACAGGGATTATCTAAGCAATAAATGAATCAAGGTGAAGAAAAAATCCATTGTCTAATAGCTTTTGCTGCACAGGAGGCAACTAATGTACCCTAAGCTGGCTGGGCTCAAGATCAGCCTCAGGGATCAATGTTCTTAAGCCCAATCAAAGCAATTCCATCGCATTATTTGGCTAGACTAATTGCTCGGACTAAAAAAGTGCAAAGTTTACCCCTAATGAGATTGACCCGTAGAATAAATGTGTTCCCTTGCTTTAAAGATTACGCTGACTTTTCTTATCCAGGGGCGCTTGTTAAATGAACACTTCCTGAGCATCCGGCTTTAATCGCTATTGCCATAAAATCATTGCTTTTGCATATTTCACAAGAAAAATGCTGTTTTCCCAGTGTCTCTGATTTAAAGGCACAAATCTCTGGATCAGCCAGGGTGTTTCACACATTATTGCAGTTTATCATGCACTGCACAAGTCTTTGCTAGTGCAGTCTCCAGTTTTTTTAGTGGATGATCAGTGGGCTGGTCCTCTGGGTGTTAGTGGTCTCCTGACTGAGCCTCTGTGTTACGGCTTATATGACAAGACCTGCCCAGATGCCCTTGGACATTTTGCTGTCTTGGCGAGGCTTCTACCGATAGGGAAATGGCAGAATCTCTCTAGAGTGGCCGTAGATGCGATTGATTGGAGCGGGCAAAAGAGACTGTGATGTACTCTTTGTCACTGCCACTCCCCCCATGGCTTGAACGTTTAAAGCAAGAATCAATCCTCTCGTTGGCCGCCTCATGGAGGCTGTCGATAGTCATAAGTGGCTGACCTTCTCATCAAAGTTTGTGCCCCTCATCAGGCTCACGGACTCTGGCAGATATTACTTGGAAAGCTGCATCCATCAATCCTGTGCCAACACAGCCAGGGATTGTCATGGTGACAAGGCTTTGAGGGTTTTTCACAAGAGCTGAAGTGTTAATAAAGTTAATAACACCACTGTCAGATCTTAAACACGAGTTAGCATTTACATGCAAAAACAATGGGGCTTTTTTAAGCTCCACAATGTGCTAACATACATTGAGATCAAAGTCATAGTCATTAGCATCAACAATCCCCAGTGTGCACAATGCAGAAGGTACTGTAAGTAGCATATTGTTTTGTTTGATATCTTCACTTACAGATATTATCATCTTCATTTACAATGCACTGCACTCGGTCTGCAGTATTTAGTCAAATAATAGCCACTTCAGAGACTTTTCTACTTAAAGTATAATGCTCAGAACTAGTTCCTGCTGAGAAATGGTTATCAGATAAAATGGTTATCCTTCGCTCCCACTTTGACACTTCACCACTAAGGATCTGTCTTCCTGTTCCCCAGGCTCTACACCACTGATGAGCTCTGTCAACCTCTGTATTTTGACATGGTATCTACTACATGGAGTGAACTACATTTAAAGCTACACTGTAAAAAGTACAAAAAACAAAACATTGTAGTTGTGAAAAAAATGTACAGAGCCCCATCTGTACTAATGTGCAGGACCTTTGAAAAAAAAAATACACAGACTTTTGCGTGCGCTCGAGAAACCCTTTGTGTGTTCACGAGAAACGTCTTGGTTACGTATGTAACCCTCGTTCCCTGAAGGATGGAATGGAGACGTAGTCGACGTGTTGACTGATTGGGATCACGCTTAGTGAGCAGCGGTTTGACAGTTAGGCTATTTTTCTAGCTAACATGATAGCTGTCGCCCAGCCCGCAGCTAAAACATCTGTCAGTGAGGTACTCTGTGTCAACGCCTAGGCAGGAGCTATACTCTCTCTTTGGAGGAGCTCACTACCCAGGGGGGCACGTGCACCTTGGGATAACACACCAAGATGATGGCAACCACCATGCAGTGGGCCAATCTCTGCTTAGAAACAGCCTTCCATTTCTGCTGGTCTCCATAACAGACGAGAGCTGGAAAAGCCAGGGCCAGCGTTTGCTGGGCCACCACCTGGTCCCCTTTTCAAGGGAAGGGTAGGAACCTTGTGCACACATCCAGGCCGGGGTCTCAGAATATCATGAGAGTTGGCCTGCCCGAATTCCAGGCACAATTCGTCGACCGAAAATGCGTGCAGGTCCCCTACCCTCTTGATATAGGCCAAACAAGCAGGAGAGCTGTTCTTTTAAAAACAGGTTTTTAACTCAGCTGCCTGTAGTGGCTCAAGGGGAGGTCTCTGCAGAGGGTATAAAGAGGGTATAAAGGGGGCGCAAGGCGATTCAGTTTCCTTGCTCCCCTCAGGAACCTGAAAATCAAGTCGTGCTTCCCCATGGATTTGTATCCACTGCATCATGATATGCGACGATATAGAGGCAACAAACATTTTGAGGGTGGAGGGAGACAGCCCTACTCAACCCATCTTTCAGGAAAGAATGCACAGAAGTGATTGAACACCTATGGGGTCTCCTCTCGGAGAGAAGACACAACTCAACAAACAGATTCCAACTCCAGGACATAAGCATGCCTCATTAGAGGGTGCTCTCACAGAAGTGATGGTGTCTATGACATGTTTGTGGTAAATCACCCAGAACCACCGTGTCCCGTCCTTTCGGGACCAGACATGGAGTTTCCAGAGGCCTGGAGGCCGGGTGCCATCATGCCCCATCCCTGAGAATGTACTCAGAGGAACTCCACAACTCAAGGCAGTTGATGCCAATGCAGTCGGAGGCCCGCCCAGACCCCCGTTACTGCATGCCCTTTGTACGTGGCCCCTCAGCCGGTGTTTGTCGGACACTTGTTCTAGGGGCGGCTGGCCCGGAAAAACAAAGGTCTGATCACGGGCTGAGGGTTTGGCGGCAGGCCAGGTGATTGTCACACGGAGCGTGCAACTCTGCCACGGCCACCTCGGAACTCGGCCGTGAAGCAAGAGCTGAAGCTGTCATCCTATGGAGGAATCCATTGCGTCTGTCTCTGCCATATGCCCCAGGAGCCTCTGAAAAGGTTTCAGTGGGACTCTTTCTCACTTCTGAAAGCACTTACCAGACACGTTCTTGCTGTGAGGCGCGTTAGGCTGAGTCCAGCTCCTTACAGGAAAAAGAGATCCTTAGCCCGTGGGCGAGTTTACTCTTTTCCCAGTTGACTTGAATACCCAACTGGCTATGTAGTACTCGAAGGGTAGGATTTTTACTGAGACTTCAAACCCTCAAACGCAAAAACACAGGATGGCCTGCGTTGCGGAGGATAGAGATCTGAAGTACGCGTCCTTCAGGTTGAACGCTGCAGACCAATCTCGGGGACGGAGCATTCGAAAATGCATTTCTGCGTTAGCAACTTGATCGGGGGATTGTACAGGGCCCGAATCAAGAGTCACAGGTCTGAGATTGGCCATAACCCACCACCTTTCTTGGGTGCAACGAAGTACGAGCTATAGAAGCTGGTCTTCATATCGGCTGGAGGAATCGGTTCAATCGCATCCTTCGCCAGTAGGAGTGCAATGTCCGCGTGCATGACAGGGCACATTCGCTCAATACTGAAGTGTAACGAACAGCGCTGAATTGGGCAGACTGAATTGTACAGCCGAGTCTGATGGTACAGAGGAGCCGACTGGACCGGTTGGTAAGCACTTTCCAGGCTTCTACAAACTGGGTCAAGGAACCAGATTTACCACAGATGTACCCGGGGTGGGGCAGCGAGGTGGAGGACAGGGATCCGGCTCGGAAGGCCCGAAACCAGGCCGAAGCGGGGTCTGAGTGTAGTGCACAACACTTAACGGTCTGCACATGACGGCAGGATGTGTGTGAGAAGGCATGACCGGGTCCTCGAACCACACCCAGCTGCCGGCTGGTGATACAAGATGGGGCTGAGGGGTGCAAGGCTTTACAGGGTCGCACACCGCCAGTATGGCCCACTTGGGACCCAGGAACAGAGGAATTTGCTCTTTATTTTTGAGCTCGTTCCCCCATCCCTGGGTGGCCTGTGTCAGGGATGCTTGGCCTTATGCTTGCCACCTGGATTGGGAGCGTCTGACACAGGCTGGGTGGCCTGCCTGCGGCTGGCTCCACTCTGAGGCATGGGTGGAGGCTGCTGCGGAGGCCCAGCCGGATGGCCTTCGTCTGCGCTTGGGTGGCAGAAAACTGTTGGGCGCAGTTCTCCACCGCGTCACCAAACAGCCCAACCTGGGAAATTGGGGAGTCCAGGAACCGAACTTGTCCGCATCCGCCATATCAACCAGACTTAGCCAACGATGGTGCTCCTGGACGACTAAAGTGGACATCGCCAGACCAATCGCGCTTGCCACAACGCTCGTGGCCCGGAGGACGACGTCGGTTGCAGTTCGGAGCTCACCTATGAGCGTACGGTCTGGGCTACCCTCGTGCATGTCCATGAGTGCCCTGGCCTGATAGACCTGTTGCAACGCCATGGCATGCAAACAGGAGGCGGCTTGCCCACAGGCTGTGTAAGCTCTGCCCGTATGAATGGATAAGAACTCACAGGTCTTAGGGAGACGAGGATCCTCCGTCCAAAAGGCAGCGGCCGCCGGACACAGGTGCACCTGTGCTCGAAGATGACAGGCTCCCTAAGAGTGATCCCAATCAGTCGACACGTCGACTACGTCGAACGTGAGCGACTGAAAGAGAACTAATAGTTATCCGAAGCTATATGATAGCTTTGTGTGAAGAAAAAAAATTGTAAGTTATTATTTGCTAAATTTGGATGTTTCGCCAATCATTATTACATATTCAGGTCTTTAGAGACCCGGATCTACGTATATCTAATATGGATGGATCTCTACCTGTCGTGATAATATAAAACTCTCCTGATATTAGAGTAACAATTACAGAATAATAAAATAAAGCATATTTTCTTACCTTGTGGAGCTTGGAAGGGTTCAGTTTGTGCAGATGTTTTATATCATCATCACTGTCCTCATCAGAGCTCATTTCCCAGTACATTCAGCATCTGGCTCATATTCGCGATCTCAAACATATTCTCAAAAATATAATTTTCGACATCTTCAGAATCAATATTTTGATCGCTGACAGCTCCTTCACCAGATCCACCATCAAGTGACAGTGAGTCTAATATCTGATTGCGTTTAGTACTTGTAGTAAATCGCTGAGTCATTTCAAGTTTTCCTGAAAATACTTCCTTTTCTTTTGTTTTCTGCCTGTGGTAACTACGATTAAAACGTCACTTCATCATTGTGTATCAGACATTATCACCTTGTGGAATAAAGATGAATTGCACTTTTATTGCAGATTTAATTATTGTTGTGCAGAAAAAAATATATACTTACACTGTTACACACCTCGGGTCCTTAGCGACCCTATACAATTTTTACAAAAAAAAGAAAAGAGAATTTTATTTCTTTTATCATTTTATTATTATTTTCTCTTATTAGATTGTTTATAATTAATTGATTTAGGAATACTTAGAAAGTTGATGTCTAACTTTAAAAAAAAATGAGGAGGAGGGCAGTGAATGACGTCCCAGGTCACTAGAGACCCGAGGAATGCATTTAAGGGATATAGTTACATATGTAATAATTTGTTGTCACTTTTTTTTCTTTTTTTGGTGAGTTATTTTATTGTATGGAATAGAGCAGGAACTTCCTGCCATTCTTCTCCATTTGTTTTCTGCAGAAGAAAGACAACAATAAAGGTTTCGAATGGCATGAGGGCTATTAATGATAAAAGCACTGCTTTTTTTTGGATGAACTATAGGAGCTGTTTCTACCTGACCTGACTTTTCAGACATAGATTGCTGACCAAGATGTTGCAGACTGAGGACTGCCATTCTAAAAATGCTATATATATATATATATATATATATATATATATATATATATATATATATATATATATATATATATTGTCATGATTCTGCCTTCTTGTCCTTGATTTTTTCTAGTTTTGAGGCAGGATCATGACAGACCCATGTTTTGTGTGTCCTTTGTTTGGGCCATGCGCTTGTGTTGTCTCGTTACCTTGCCCTGCCCCCTTGTTATCCTCGTTTTGTCATTATTTCTTTACCAGTGTCACCTGCTGCCATTATTAGTTTCTCCCTTTTTAATCCCCTTGTGTTTGCTGTCCTGTGGTGGTTCATTGTCATACATTGTGTGAATCAACCTGTGAGTAACCTGTTGAAAGTCCTGTCCTGAAATAAGTGTTTGATCCTGTCTTAGTTGTTAGTTTATCGTCTGAGTCTTAGTCTAGTATTGTCTGTCCTGTCCTGTCTTGTTTTGCCCCCTCGTGGGTTTTGTTTTTCTGTTTTTGTCGTTAATAAACCCTGTGTTAATTATTTAGCTGTCTGCGATTGAGTTCATCCTTCAACCTCATAAGGTGTATATATATATATATATATATATATATATATATATATATATGACACATTGAATGTCTGCTCATTCAGTATCATACAGCTTCAGCAGGGCTGAGAGGGGTAGTTTGTAGATGTCCACTGAATTTAATGAAATATTTTTTTTGTATTGATTATTAACAGTTTCTAGCAGTTAGATTATTAACAGTTAGTAAACACTCTTTCTGCTAGTTACATTGTTACACAAATAGGAATGAAACAAGTAAAAAGTTAGTAAGTCTTTGTGAAACAGGAAGTCTTTATGAGTGAGTCATTCATTTATTTACAGCTTATTTGTTCAAAAACGCTGATTCATTTAGGAACAAAACTATTGTGTGTCTTTATATAGCTAACCGTTATTTAAAGCTGATTTGTTTAAACACACTGTTTCATTCAGGAATCAAACAAGTATTTGCCTATGTGAGTGAGTAATTCAATCAATTTCAGCTGATTTGTTCAAAAATTCTTTATATCTGATGTCTTTAAATAATATGTACTTAAATGCAATATGTGTACACAATAAGTGCATTGTATCAAATGAATGGTCACACTTTATTTTAAGGTGTCATTGTTACAGTGCAATTATATATTTGAGTACTGTGTCATATTAATGTACAACATGTACTTAGTATAGGGTAAGGTTAGGATTAGGATTTGGTTGAGGGTTAGTTGCATGTAATTTACTGTTAGTACTATGGTAAGTACATGTAACATATGTAACAAGTACACTGTAAAATAAATTGTTACCAAATGAATAATTTAAATCTTAGTACATAGTTAAAGTCATTTATAATATAAATAAAAAGTGGGACTATTCAGGAATGCCACAACTGTGTATTGTTTGGAGGCACGTACCGGTTCTGCTGTGACTAACTGTGACTGAGAATACTGACAATATTGCCTAAAGTGTTGTAGTGTACTCAATAACTTTCTTGTTAATGCAATGTCCCGCAAAAGCAATATCACACTCTAAACCAACATCCAAAAATAACACTTTTATACTACGGGTAGGCACTGACTTCAGTGGCCTGAGAACACGGTGAAATTTGATTTGGATGAAATGTGACCTCTTTTCTGAAAGTAAGTTAATTAAGGGCATTGAATCAGTAGAGGTTATGGCAGAATTGGTCATAACACCACATGAGTGGGCAAAGCAATAATGCGTTCTTCAAATAAATATCTTCAAATATTTCAGCTTTACTTTTGGATCATCCCACACCTTGCTCATTTTAAAGTGTAGTACCATCATTGGGTACACTGAACACATATTTGTGGGTAGCACTACATTAAATGATCAAATTTTTGCTCTCTTTTCCCACCAAAATTCTCCTGACAGCCACAGCTTTTTTTATAATGAGATACATCTACGCCCCACTCTCTTCAATCAGTCTTCTCAGGTAGTCCATTTCCTTTGCTGTGGGAGGTTGTGAAATATTCAGGAGCATGCATCAGTACTCCTATTATTGAAATCAGCAGCTACTCTTTTTAAAAGGTGTAGCCATTAATCAATCATTACCGGAACATTGGCTTTATTATTTGCTTCATTACCAAAGCTCTACCTCTGGCAACCACCATTTTGTGTGCATGAGTGGAATCTAATGCAGCGACTAGTGCCATTTTTATATCATTATGTGAGCACTAGAGGTCTTTTGTTGGATATTACTGATAATGTTTTCAACCCTTACAGCCCTTCGTAACAGCATTCTATTGTGTACAGCCTTACAGGATTAATTAATTGTGTCACCATGCTTGTGTCTGAAAGGCATGTGAATGAAAGGCTTAAGACTTCAGGTGAACTTAATGAAAGTTTTGCAAAGCATTTCCAGTACGTAAGCATTCATAAAGGTGCTAAGCTTCAATCATATGTCAAGTTGACTCTTCATGTCTAATGAACTGCACTGAAGTGATAAGAGAAGTCATAGAGATCTAACAGGCCGATAATCAAGCCACGACTGTCCCAGCATGATGACTTTTTATCAGCTTGCTTTAGAGAGACCCCCTAACAAGATTGATTGCTTTTCTTTCTCAGAATTAAGAAGGGTTATCTGCAAGAGCGGTCATCTTTGGAGGGAAGCTCTTTTAATTATCATATCATTGTCGGCTATCGATTTCACCCTCGTCTTAAAGCAGAGGTATCAAAATAACATCCAGCACCAAACAAGAAAGAATTTATCATGCCATTCGTCGTGTCGCCTTGCTCAGCTGAGAAATGGTTGGAAATTATACTCCATTTAGGGCAATTGTGCTGCTGCTCATTACAAAGACATTATTGTCCTCGAGAATTAGAGTAACATCTCTGTAGAGGAGCGACCGCCATCATGTGGGAGTGTAAAAACAGCTGTGATGGATGTTGTTCAAATGTAATGACTGAACTTGCAGTCAGCACAGTAGAGGGGGAGAAGGCAGAGACCATTGTGTGTGGTGGTTATTGGCTCCTGTTTTTACTTGGCATAGTCAACTGAAATCGAGCTGGGAAATAAACTGCCTCACACACGCCAAGCCCTGAAAGAAACTTGCAAATTGAATATTGCTATGAAAAAGAAAAAAAATACTTCCTTGACTTGGCCGAATGCAGCTGTTGCCAGCAAGGTTATTTATTTTGTCGTAAATGAGTGCGCCATGATGCCACCGGCTCAATTTTGGTGGTGGATTTGAAAAAACGGCAGCTATTATTATTACTATTTGAGCACAATCAGCCTCATGTCTCCAAGCTGATTAGGACTTGTCCTGAATGGCTCTGATTGTGTAATGATCAGCTAATTACAAAGAGCACAGTCCCATGCTGTGGTGAATTCAGGCTAGCTGCTAATGCCAGTCTGGCAGAGTGAATAATGCCCATAAGAGTTTCACTCACAATAGTGCTACAGTAATGGCATTATAGCACATAGCAATTGATGTGTTTTTTTTCATGTGTTGTTTTCTGTGGATGAAATGTTAGCTTTGAATATATCTTTGTAAATATTGCATCACATATCAGTTGCCAATGTGTATTTACACACAGTTGTTAAGCGATCTGTGTGGCTGTGATGCATATTGGCAATGAATAATAGAAAACAGCGAAGCAGAGAGCCATGCCTGTAGCTCGAATCGGATCTATTATACATAACCATGAGCTACTGCAATTAACAACAGTTTAAAAGCGCAAATCATCTGCGTAACCAGCATTTTTAGTCTTTTTGGCATATAAGGTGGACTTTTGGACCCCACTATAAATCATTAGAACATGCCTGGTGTAGTAGTTGCAACATGGTCGTCATAGCAGAGTTCAGTTCAGTGTACTTTGGCTGTTGTGACGGTGATAAGCACTTTGATCCAGAATTTGGAGACATAAATAGGGAAACTCACTGACCAAGACCGACCAGAGTGGCTCTTCTAGACTCAGGACTTAAACCAACCAAATGTAACAGAGCAGAACAGGGCTAGAATAGGTGGACACCACATCAGGCAATTCCATTAGCTGCATTGCACACGAATCAGAGCCTTGAATCTAATTCCATCTGCCACAGAAGAACAGTGAGCTTCAAGAGACCATGTGACCCTGCAGAACGCCGATAACTGTCCTTCTGTAACATGTTGTAATGTGAACTCCGGAGCAGCTAGTGAGTGTAAGACTGAGGTATTGTGAGCCATGGTGCATAACGGTCTGAAGCAGACAGGCTGGACTAGAGCGCTGTTTGCCCCGGCACTGAGACTGATGAACGTGCCGTTCTGCCGAGATGGGCCCATTTATTACAGTCTGACATGACAAATCATTGCACAAGGATACAGGGCCAGTTTGTGCACTCTGCCACCCCACCACAACAAAGCCATTGGTAATTCTAATGGCCAGTATGTGCAAATGTGACATTTATTTTATGGTCATGCAAGTATCTCCTTTTTGCAGCCGATTCTGCACCATTAAGTTTAAAAGGAAGGGTTTTGTTTAAGCATAATGTTCAGGAAGAGACCCTGCAGTTCCTCAATGACTAAAGGAGCATTTGATCCACTTTACTCAGAATGCATAATATAGGGAAAAAAGAAACGTGGAGAACAACAACTGAATACAAAAAGACACACTTTCTAATTAGAACCTTACATGTCACACATATACATTTAAGAAAAAGCCTTATTTCTATGAATAGGAACAAACCTGTGGTACACGACAGTTGGGTTATTCATTCTCTAATACTAATGCGCACCTCTCAAATATCCGCTCCACGTACCGGCATTTGATCTGATGTTTTTTTTTCATACTTGTTCCCTGCCGCTCTGAGCTTTGATGTCCGTTTTCATTAAACAGATTGTGTTTCGTTTCTCATAGAGCGGGGTCATGCTTAACAGGGCGTATTCCACATGCAAAGAGGTGGGTCACTGGTGAAGCATGTCTGTACAAATTTTAGAGAGATTTAAAAATTGGTTTCGTCGTTGAGAAATGGCTGTGTACCTACAAGTACAGCTAATTGCATTTTCAATTAATTCCTTCGGCAAATGATGGTAATGATAAAAGCAGAGGTGACTTTTAGCACTACTCGACTGTGACTTTGTTAATTAGATTAGAGTGATGAGCAAAGCCCAGTAAATCCTCTTGTTTTTAAAGATGCTGTGTAATGAATGTACATTTCAGTTGTTTTCTGTCTCTCGTCAGTTCTTTTTATTCGCTACATGGTCGAACGTATGTGGACTTCCATTTTTAATTAACTTGCTGTACTCTTTCAGATACTCCAACTGTCAGCAGAGATATAAAATCAAGCAATACAGCCATGCAATCTGCTTAGACAAACAATTTTCATGTAGTGGGTTGTATATTATCTGTTCAAGCATGACAATGTGTTTGCATCACAAAGCGTGATTCGTAAAAACAATTTTTAAAGTTTTACTGAGTTTAGAATACAAGAAGTTTACTGTGGTTTTGTACCATGAAATAATGGCAAGAAAACATTGGGTTTTTCTCAGAGCTGCACGCAACAACACAGAGTAATATCAGTGTAGTCTGATTCTAACACTAATGGCCATTTTAACCTTTTTTGTATATTTAATTAATCAAAAGCATACAGCACAGCAGTATAGTTTTCATGATTCCTGTCTTGTGTTCCCATTGTCTTGTGTGGACTTTTATGTTATTTCCTGTTCTGTGCCATATTTCGTAGTCCTTTGTAGTTTTTCTTGTTGATTAGTTCATGATTGTTCCCAGGTGTGTCTTGTTCGCCAATCTCCCTTTGAGTGTATACCCAAGTGTTTCTCATGTTCTTTGTCTGGTGTTGTCCTTCTATGGATGTAATGTGCGCTTGTTGTCAGTTTTGTTTGCCTTCCTTGCTTGTTTCTGCATTCATCAGTTTTGCCAGGATTTACTTTTATTATGTTTGTTTGAATAAATGTTGTTTATGTTTGCTGCATCTGGATCCCACTCTCATTCCTCTGAAACAGCCACTGTTACATTAGTCTTATTGGTAAAATTTTCCAATAACAGTCCATTTGTTAACATTAGTTATCAACATTAGTTAACATGAACGAGCAATGATACATCTAAAACATTTGATGTGTTTAGTTAATATTAATTTCAATATTTATTACAACAATATTAAACCAAAAAATCTGTTAATATTATTTTATGGACCTGAACTATCATGAACTAACAATGAACAGTTTTATTGTATTTTTTAATATTATTATATCTATTGAATACATAGCATTTGAACTGAATAAATATACATTTTATTATTAGAAGGTATGCTTAGCATTAACGAATTTGAGCATATGCTCAAATGAATCATAATGGAATCTAATTGCAACCAGATACTGCTATAATATCTATAGCCTTTAGATCGTCGCTAGCTAAGAGTGGAGATATAGAGAGGAGAAAAACAGTCTTGGGAGTGAGGGGAATAAAATCTACTCTGTCCAGCTCAAACAGACAGGAGGAGTCGGCCCATGAGAATCTCCCTCTCTGTGCAAACATGCTGAAGCTCAGCACAAAGAAGAGTGTTTTCTGCCTACTAGCCCTGATGGGAGGAAGTCAATCTCTGGACCCTCTCGAGCAGGGCGCGGTGGTCCACTCCTGCTTAGTTGAACATTTGTCTGGCGGGCCGATGTATTATTCATCTGGACAGGTTTGCAGCTGGATTAGTCCCTGCCATGGCCTGTTTTCTCTCTGTCCGCAGTGATGTGCTGATGGCTTAATGATGCGACAGGTCTCTGGGAGGTGGTTAATGCATCTGGCGGCTGGTGACACCTGCCAAAAAGAGAATCTCCTGATGGGAAGAGAGCAGCTGCACAGCAGATGCAGGCTAATAAAACACTGCTCTTTACTGGCCTCTGATTGGCCGGCTCACGACAGAGGTGACGGGGAAACAGCTCTTTGTTTAAGCTTAATCACCAGACAGGATGCTGAGGTGAACAAACTGATGTGTCTTCCTGTCACACACCTACATTTCCCTGATAATTCTAATTAATGTGGATATTTTATCAGTGACAAGCCTTTATTTGCATCATGCATTTTTAATTAAGATTATGCATTTTTAATTAAGATTATACTTAAGGGAAAAGTGCATTGCATTTCAACCTTCAGTTAGTAAAACTCTAAGGGTTTGTCTACATATTTAAAGACAAAAATATTTGTGCTTATAAGCACTGAGAGTCTCCACGGTCATGTCTGCCAAATAATAGTTCATTGAGTCAGTGAACTGCAAAAGCAGCAAATATGCCCACCTGGAGTAGTAAAATATTCATGTCATACCTGGTGTAATGTGGCATCACTAATGCAGCGTGATGGCAGATGGAATTTTGCTGGGTTGGGTGGCAGCACTACAGAGGGGCCTGTCATATTTAATGGCAGACAGTCCTTATGACAGTTCACATTAGCCGCTGCGGATGCTGAAAATTTTATATGTTTTATATTCCCTTAAGTCAGACTTTACATGAAATATCATCAGGAAATTATACTGGAAAATGAGGTCAAGGCTACAAAAAAAAAAAAAAAAAAGACAGAGAGAGAGCTCTACGTTTTAGTTAAATTGTAGCCGATGCTTTTAACATACAAATAGACTGTAAATGGTATGTACACAGAAACCATAGAGGAGGCAAAATCAGAAGAGATCATAATTACCATTTGCTGGAGAATGTGTGTGTTCAGAATTCTTCAGGCAATTGCCTTTGTTCATAATTTTAGACCAATTTAAGCTCTTTGGAGTCATGATGCTATGCAGCCGAGTTCATAATCTGTTTTTTGAGGTGGAGAATTTGGAAATCATTTGAACTCTAGTGCCATCCTTTCTATATCAGTGGTTCTCAACTTGTTTGATTCAAAGGCTCCCAATATTGGATAAAATATCTCCTTTGGAATTCCTGCTGTAAATATGACAACATTGCTTGTTTTCAACTTTATTTATCAACAGAAATTGGGAATGTTGATATGCTAAAGTTAAACTGTCTATATCTCGATGTGTGTGTTTCAGAAATTGAATAATGTGAGCTGTGTGTGTGTGTGTGTGTGTGTGTGTGTGTGTGTGTGTGTGTGTGTGTGTGTGTGTGTGTGTGTGTGTGTGTGTGTGTGTGTGTGTGTGTGTGTGTGTGTGTGTGTGTGTGTGTGTAGTGTCTGTTTTACCCTATTGAAAAAAAAGTACATTTTAGCTTTAGCTTTTATACTTTTAAAAAGGTGACTTGTTATGGAAATAAATTATTTGAAAATAATATAATTTAGTGCAAACTAAATTAATGTTTTTGGACACTTAATTACATATTAATTTCAATAAAATTTAAATCCATTATAGTTTAAATTCAAGACTTTTTTAACCCACTTATAGGTTTTTAGGACATCTTATATGTAATTTCATTACTTCTATTAGCTTTGAAATATGGTTAAAGTGCACTGCCAAATGTACTGACATGTATATTGAATAACACACTACAGTTCAAATTAAATTAGTTATATGTGCTTTTGTATGTTAGTCTGTATAAGTCATGTGTACTTCTTTAAAGTACAACAAAAGATTTCTAAAACAATTTTTTTTGCAAACTTTTATTTTTAACTTTGAATGCGAATCGATTCAGTCAATTAGAAATGAATTTAACATTATTACAAAGTGCACTTTTTAGAAGTGTACTCACATTTGTTTGTCATGAAAGTGACATACTCTCTTTAAGTTCACTTAAGTGGATGGATGGATGGATGGATGGATGGATGGATGGATGGATGGATGGATGATTCAGCTGCGGGCACCATCTTCTGGTCAGACGGGGGAATTCATTCGGCGCGACCGTCATTATAGGTATTCTCTAGCCATTGAGCAAACATCAGTTGAACACTTGTTATTGCAGTGCATTGTGGGATTGAATAAGTCCACTCAATAACATCCACTATGATTTCGGACACCAATGCAAATGGCTGATCCTTCAAATAGTGCCATTATTAAGGGGTATAGGGGGCGATTTTACACACAGCCTGAGTGTATGCTATACGGACTTACCTCCTGTTTGCTGATTGTTCTTTCTCGTGTTGATGCTCACCAGTCACGTAAAAAGAAAGTCATATGTTTCAGTTTATTTCCCTGGAGATCTGTGTATCTGTTGTTTGGATATTCACCCGATGTTATCCTATGTCAAGTCTACAAGATTCTTATCTGTGATCCAGTGTTATCAACTGTAATCTTACCTGCATATTTACCTGTCTGGTACCACTACTGTTAATAACCTCCTGCACTTCTGCACATAGCCTGCATCTGCAACCTCCTGCACATAGCCCTAATGCCGTTTGGTGTGTTTGTAACCATTTCATTATTATTATTTTTTTGTATCTGCAAGCACAGTTTACATACTATATTTTATGTACTACAGTTTATATACTGTTAAGGTTTGACATACACTACAAGTGTACATTCAATATGAATAAGCACACTTCTTTTCACAATTTTCCCCACAAGCATTTTTTTTTTTTAAAGTTGTTAGCAAGCACCAGCATTGCTCATTTTCACAAAACTGTCATGGCCCCCAGAATACGTTGCTGTATGAATATCCATAAAATATATCAAAAGAAAAAAACAGAGCCTCTGGAAAAAAAATTCAAGCTTCATACATTATTTTTCTTTTTTTTTAATCAACTCTTGAATGTGGGTTTCATGTTGAATCAATGTTTTTTTTTTGTTTTTTTTAGATTACGTCCGGATTTGATTCAGAATGATGCTTTAAACAACATAGATGGAGTAGACCGAGTCCATCAACACCCCCAAAGCTTTTACATTTGTATACCTCTTCCTGTGTTAAGCATTTAATTTACGGTAAACTTAGACAGTTTTGATTTATATGCTGTTTAATGTTCGCGTTAGCTTACATGTGCATAACCAATGCTTCTATCTCGTTTCTGTTTTTTTTTTGTTTTTGTTTTTGCTTGTTTTTGAATCCAGAAATTCTGTATATATATATACATGTGGATAACCGATGCTTCTATCTCGTTTCTGTTTTTTTTTTTTTGCCTGTTTTTGAATCCAGAAATTCTGTATATATATATATATATATATATATATATATATATATATATATATATATATATATATACATTTGGAAGTTTGCAAAGTCCCATCAATGGGCTCCAGCCCAGTAGTTGAGAATCACTGCTCTATATTTTATACCACACACAGCTTGTATTGCAAATCAGCAAACCAGTGACTCATTGTGATTGGAACTCAAATTCTCTGAGAACTCCTGTTCCTCTCTAGTTCTCTCTCTCCTCACTCAGAGAGCTTTCACGGCATGTTCAGCTCAGTAGAAGCAGGATTGAACGGTCCCTGTAATTTTCATCAAGCAAAAAAAGGAAAGCAAGGGTATATAAATCAGGAGCAGAGTCCCTCTCTGTCTCTCTAAGTAAAATCTGCAAGATGTTCTCTCCATCTAACGTTTTGTTTTACCCAAGCTCGCTATGACCCCCTATTAAATCCTGGGAAATCTGTCTTTGTCTGTCATCCATTTTAAAGTCCCTCTGTGTGGAGATACCTGATCTTTTGTCTGCGCTTTCCTTCCCAACTGATTCGTCAGCTCAAAGCTTTCCGACTGCTTTCTGGAGAACTTTCCTTAAATATGCAAAAGAAACTCACTGTTACCATAGTAGCGTATTATGATATTCAGAAAGAACAACCAACCATTTGGGATGCTAAAATTAGGCCAAAGTGTGTGCATGCAGGCATGTTTTTTTTTTCCTACTGTTTTTTTATTATTTTTATTATTTGCTTCAGAATGATAATAAGATTCATCGTCTCTAACTAGACAGAGCAATTAAATTAACTGGAGTAGAAAGCTTCTCTACACCCTTATGCTCTGCACAATTGTTTCCCCTTTAATTAGATGGAAAACTTTCTAGACTAGTGAAAATAAATTTGTGGTAAGTTTCTCTGGTGTTTTTTTTTTCAAGTAGTCCATCTATTTTTTCTAAACACATATAAAATATAAATATACCCAGTGGCGAGTGTTCTTTGACAGTAATAACTGAAAAACTCTCAGGAACCCAGTATAAAAATTTATTTTTACGTTTATTTTGACTGAAAAAAATATAGTCACTTTAGCAGTAAGTACAATGACTTTTAAGTCCTCCTTAAAAGGATATATCACCCACAAATCAAAATTGTGTTATTATTTACTCATGTTTTTACCAATACAATTAAAGGGTTAGTTCACCCAAAAATTAAAAATTCTGTCATTAATTACTCACCCTCATCTAGTTCTAAACCCGTAAGACCTTTGTTCATCTTCGGAACAATTGCAATTTTGTTTTATGAAATCCGAGAGGTTTCTGAAGCATCCATAGGCAGCAACGTCATTGCAACTTTCAATGGCAAGAAAGATAGTAAAGACATTGTTAAAATAGTCCATGCGACTACAGTAGTTCAACCTTAATGTTATGAAATTACGAGAATTCAACAAAAACAAAATAAAAATAGCGACTTTATTCAACCATTTCTTCTTATCTGTGTACAGTCTGTTGACGTAGTAAACACAGAATTGTCATGACACTTTACAGACTACAGTATCTGTAAAACACAGTGCAGGGCTTCCAGGTTCTACGTTGTGGTGCTCACATGAACAGCGTCAGCCAATGGTGAGCCGGAGTTCTGCCGAAGAACCTGGAAGCACTGCACTGTGTATTTCAGATACTTCAGATACTACACCAGATTTTCCTATGGGGTTTTATAATGTTTTTTTTTTTTTTCGATTTAAGAGTAAAATAAAGCCTGTGGTAAACATATTTTGACGATAGATTCACATTTTGTTCTACAACGTACACTGCACACACTCACCCCCAAAACTGTCTTATCTAGTTACTTATTAAAAATATATGTTTTCAAAAATGAAAATAACTGCTTCAAAATTTGCCTTTTCACTATGGGTATGTGTAATTTACGTTGTGGATCAAACAAGTGAAGTATTGTCAAGTTATGTTTACCACAGGCTTTATTTTACACGTAGATTGAAAAACCCCATTTTAAAACCCCATTGGAAAGTCTCGAAAGGAACCAGCGGCGAATTAGTCTTCTGGGTTCTGACATCTTACCTGTACCACTCTATAATAGGGGACATACTAAATACAAAGAAATTGTCAAATGTGCATTTGCCAGTTACATTTTGTATGCTGATAACACAAGAAAAATGTCATGTAAGTAATGAAAAATGTTCTATTAAATAAAAAGAAATGAGTATAAATAGAAGCATTTTCACAAGTGGTCTCAGAATTATTACTCAGAATTATAGTTGACCTTCCTGTTCACGTTGTAAAATAGTTAAAATTTGATTTTGTACAATGCATAGTTTAGATAGCACTGGTATTATGATTGGTGCTAATTACAATAATTGACTTTCTGCATTATAACACCTGGGTTTAAAATTGTAAAAGGTAGATATGCCTTAATTCCTTTGTCCTTGATCAGTCTTAAGAACCCTTGATTCCAATTACTTTATCATGATAATTTAGCCATTTCATCACACATATTGTAGGCTCAGTCACAAAAGACATGCAAACAAGGCTGAAAATGTCAGTTATGCGTAACACTTCTTTTCATTCATTTTCCTGATGCTCCCTGCTGTCTGGATGTCTTGCACTTCAGCATGCTCCATTTCCCTGTATTAAAGAGGGCCGGCTTATCACTGTGTCTGTGAGTCTGTTAGCATTGCATATCTTACATGCAAAGTGATTACAGCAGTGGCAGCACCCAGTCATCCATGAAGACAGCAGCGGTTCACAGATTTGGATGCACAGCTCTGGGGCAATGGCATTACATGACATGTTGGCAGGAAAAGCTTTATACACATGAGAGACAGAAACCATGGAAGCTGTGCATAAGGAGCTACACAAACCCTTAGGGCCACTTCAGATAACCTTCTCACTACCATGGAGTTATAGGTTGGCGTTGTAATGTAGTCCTCCCTCTGATACACCCCAACTGAAATTTTGTCTACGTTGCCGGGCCAGAAGGAACGGTACCATAGAAAATAATGACATGTACAACAAAGTTGCCATTCTATTAAATAGACAGCAGGGTTTCTAGTGCTGCATGGGTGCATACAGGATTTCATCTGATGATACGCACAGAGGGGTGACAACAGTTTTTTTTGTTAAAAACATTCAATACATGCTCAAGTTCAATAATCAACTCTGAGAGAAGTTTTATTTTCCCTGAAAACAAGCATAAACTAGCATGAATTCTGTTTTGGTCCAAGCTTGTTTATGCTGGTTAGAGCTAGCTTTTCTAGTCATGCTTTTCTCAAGCATGGTCCACCAGCACTCATGCTTCCCAACATGCACTCTAAAAACTGTTGGGTTGAAAATAACCCAATTTGGATTGTTTTGCAACCCACTGCTGGTTCAAATACGGACAAACCCAAACATGGGAGCATGCTGGGTTGTTCATTTAACTCCGTATAATGGATTGATGTATGGTACTGTAGTTATTTTTCACAGGAACACTCTTATTTTTACTTCATACATAGGCTAATATTTCCAGATTACCTTTAATCCTGTAAAAAAATTGTAAAATACACTACACAACCAGTGTGTTTACACAATACATCAATTTTGGAAGAATACCATTCTAAATACAAAATATTTCATGCTGTTTTTATTCATGCATATAATATTACCAACATTTAAAGTTGTTTAACAAACATTTTAGACATAAACATTTAACATTTAAAAGTAGCATTTTAATTCATGTGTGATCAACCATTCTCTTCCTCCGGAATGGTGCTGGTTCAGAAATGGTGCAGAAATGTTTGCGTGTTGCTGAAATCTGAGCTGGTGATGGGCTGCTGTTCTGCGGGGGAACTGTAAACCTCAGACCTCTTAGTTTCTCCTGAAAGATATCGTGACAGGCTTCTCATAACCTGCACATAAACAAACAGGACAGATTTCTGAGGACATTTTAGCATCCAAAGTAATTAGATTCAGTATTATAATGAATAAAATCAGTTTATGCAAGAAAAATGGCGTTCCATTCAAACGCCAGATACACACACCAATTCTGTGGCGTTGAGAACTGTAACGATTTCATGTAACTATTATGCACTCCTAATACTATACTCTTTGGACCAAACATGATATCAGTGAGAGCAACGGTACACCTGAGCAGAACAAAGTTCACAGTAGACTGAATGAAATGGACAAAGACGTCCATCTAGCGCATGTTTTCATGAGGAAAAAAATGACAAATTATAATTGTTTCAGACTGTTTTGCAATTGCATTTGGCCAATTCAATGAAAAGAAAAAATTGACTAGAAAAGAAGTATTAATTGACATTGGTGGTTGAGACATAATGTGAAATAATCTGAAATATTTGCACGGGATAAATTTCTCAGGTCAGCCTGAGAACTCATGCATAAACACTGCGTACTGTACCGCAGCAGACACCACTGTAGTTCTGAAATATTTCCAGTTCGATTCCTCTATTGTTTTTTCCTCACACAGCTCAGACCCTTCACACTCTCATTCATTACAGGGATGCTGCAGTCCTGCAGTTTCACAGGTTTGATTGGACCATGACTAGAAAAAAGGGAACCGATCTGCACTCCATCCAACCACTACCTCTCGAACATGTCTTTTTCTGAACTGAGCTTATTTCTCTTCACACACAGTGGAGTTGGAGGTCCAGCACTTTGCTATCTCTGATGATGTCCCATAATAGAGAAGTGACAGGTCGAGTGAGATAGTCTGCAAGGAACGTTCCTTCCACACGCACACTTTCTGACTCCATGGAGTTGTGATGAGATAATTGACCTCCATTAAGACCAAGATAAGGCAGAACTTAAAGTGGTTTTAAGTGTGTAATTGACCCTTTTGCCTAAACCTTGTCTGTCATTATTCAGACTAGCAGGAAGTCCCTCTTCTTACTTGAATGATAATTGGTATTTTTTTTCTGTTCTGTATATTAATTTATTTATGCAGGAATTCTGTTTTTGTCAAACAGCGAGCCCTAGAGTCGCTGTAGAGTACTTGTATTTAACGGTACTATCGTAAATACCAGTCACGCAGAGCGTTTCTGCACTCACGGCCTCTGCACTTTATAATAATAAAGTAGCCTACCACGTTTGATGGCTTATAACGTTTTTACATGATTGCAGCTAAATTACAAGTAAATAGCCCATAGCCTAGGCCTACTGTATAATTTCATTTGTGTTTTTGAGTGTAATGTAAACATTACAAAATGCCAGATGACATCAATAAAGTTACATGTACGTCACATTATTTCGTAACAATGTCCGTTATGATGTCGTTAGACATGATTATTGCAATTTATCATAATAGTTTGCAAATTGCGCTCATTTACACTATTTACAACGTGTAGGCTTATTTATGTCCTGATAATTATGTGAGATATTGACAACTGAGACGGCCATCATTCAACCCGAAAAAATTCATATAACCATTCCAATAACTCCGAAGCTGTTCAGTTAAGCTAAAACAGGCATAGTTCCCCTTTAAATAGAAAGACTTTAATAAACCTATTTTATAGCAATTTTTTTATTTATTTTTTTATGTTGGTATTAAAATTCATTTTGATATTCTTGGGAGGTATAAAGTTAGGAAATAATTAGGAAAAATACACAATTAAAATAATAAAATTGTGACAGTAAAGCCTTAAAGGGAAAGCCCTCCATCATCATTTACTCACCACCATGCCATTCCAAACCTGTGCGACCGGTGGTCATTCGGCCTGTTTGTGTTGAAAGTAAGGCGAGATGCAAATGCCCAGGTTGTTCAGGCATTGTAAAAGTGCAGTGCTCAAAATGTGTTACCTACCTGTGTTTTTCTGTTGAGAGGAATAGCTTCCTCAACTTTCACGAGCAGTGAGGTGCCATTAGTGAGGAAGGAGATTGTGTGTGTATGTGCTTGTGTACATGCAGGGCCTTGTGTGTGCATGTGGATGCTTGTTAGGATAAGGTTCATATTAGGATAAGGTTTTGGTGATTGTTAATGTTTTACCTTGAAACAACCCAGATTGTAATGTTTTGATATGATAACTTGATGATATGATGGTTTGTAGTACTTGAGTTCCACGATTGTACAATGTTGCCTGAGGGCAACAGCTGGATAGTAAACTTTTTATTAAACATGAAATGTGTAATTCATTAAAAACTTGATACATCTGTTTGTTCAAGTGTTTAGTGAAAGAAATTGGTGTTTTCATATATATATATATATATATATATATATATATATATATATATTAATTTTTTCTTCATGAAAATGTCAAATGTTTCAATTTGTCCGTTGTGGCACAATGGCAAAAAAAAGGCAACAAACTTTTAATTAATAAATAAATTGAGAAATAATGATAGTGTTTATTGATATTGTTACAGTGTCCAATTTTAAGCAGGAAAAACATAACAAATATTTTTTTTCCTCACTGATATCATGTTGCGTACCATAGAGGGTTAACTGTATTTTTATCAGCTTGTTATTGTAATTAACAGTGTTTGAACTTTCAAAACAGTTCCCTTTCAAGGAATTGTCAGTGGGGGAACGCTCTTCGTGATTGTGTCGTGAAGCACGTGTATAATCAGTCCAATGGAAGTGCGAGACTTCATAGGCGGGTGACGTCATAGACCAGGAAGCTATAAAGCACACTAGAAAACAGACCGAGACAGCATCTGTGCCTTCAGCAAGCGATCTGTGTATTCTGTCCTTGTCATATTTATTGTTGTCTGTCAAGTTGCAATATATATACAGTATATTATGGCAAAAGAGAGCAAGCAGCTTTGTGTTGTTCCCTGCCCACGTTATATCACGGGTGGGGACACACATATCAGCTTTTTTGTTACTATTTGGGAGTGGAGCATGCCACAGTCAGTTCTCGAGGGGGCTGACTGTGAGCATTGCGAGAAGCTGTCCGTGAGGACGCTCCGCTCCCGCCGGGCGTTCTTCGAGGAGGAAGGTTCGGTTCGCGCTCCCCGCGCGTGTCCCGCTGTTGCCGAGGCACGGCGGCGACTCGCATTTTGGGGTTCGCAAACGGATCTGACAGCAGGGGTTGGGACGGGCTCCGCCCTATCTCAGCTTTCACCTGCCAGATCCAGTGTTTGTTTAGAAAAAGAAAACAAAACAAATAAAGATATTAAGAAAAAGGCAGATGTTTAAGTTTTCAAGAAATAAATAAATAAGTCAGCTCATAACTCTGTTGAATAAAGAGGAGCTTTAAAGGGAGGTTTATCTAGTGCTGTTGCTAGTTAAATATTTACTGGCAAGCTGAACATTATGATAGTGAAAATAAAAAGAGTTTATTAGATGAAATATATCTAAAAACAGAAAAACTCTGTATCTCAGCCTCCTCGTCGGGGACTGACGTTTTTTCCCTATCTCCACACTGAGGTGTCGAGATCGTGGAAAAAGCTGGTTTCAATTTGATGTGTTTATTGCCCAAACGTCTAACTATAGTAATGCTATGGGTATTAAGTATCATGGTATGACAGTGCCTCGGGTTAAAGAGACGCTTGCGAGCTTTCTCTCTCCCGAGTCGGCGTCATAATTTTTAACCCAGACATTACCCAGCAGCCATCTTAAATAAATAAATTTTATTAGGCAGCGCTGGTGGGTAAAATACAAGGACATGGATGAATATGAGGATATCAGCACTGACGCTATTCGAGAATTGCGTCGTGCAAAAACAGATAAACTATACTGGGGAGGGACGGTTTCGAGAAATCATTTCTCCTCTGCGTCCTCTGCGGGGGCGCTCTCTCTGAGGAGGGTCGCAACACGGCCAGTTCGGTTGTTTTCCTGCTAGTGGCCACGGAGTGATATTTATATATATACATTTCTCTGATTTAAAAATAAAGAAAAATAAGATAAATTATGTCAGTTCTTCTGGATGCTCCGCTTTCAAAAAAAAACAACTAAGAAGTAAACCATTCAGCAGCGTTCCAGAGGTTTCTTCCTCACCAATCTAATGTTCCTGAGACTGCTAGGCGGGAGCAGTCTCAGTCTACTAAGCTCCTCGCAGCACAGAGTGCAAAACGAGCGTCGCTATTCGGGCTCCTCCACAATCGAGGGGGACCTGGGTGGCGCTAGCAGTCTAGCCAAAAAAGTTAGAGATATGCAAGATCTGAGGACTGTTTTATCTCTAAAATAGCTTGGACAAAGAGGAAGCCCTGACGCCGAGGCTATCAGGCTTCTAAGGGTGGTCCCCTCCTGGGTAGGGATGGTTTGAGAAATCGTTTCTCCTCGGCTCCCTCTGAGGTGCGACTCTCTGAGGAGGGTCGCAGCGCTGCCAGTTCAGTTTTCCTGCCAGGTCGCCGTTCAGGGCACCAAGGTGTCAGTGTCCCCAAACGATCCTCCGAGGGGGGTCGTAGAGCAGTTAGTTCGGTTTCCCTGCCGGTTCGCCATTTCAGGGTGCCGAGGTGGGTCGTAGGAACTAAGCTATTTAGAGGTAGGCAAGATCTGAGGACTGTCGTCAGCTCTGATAAAGCTTAGACAGGAAGTCCTGTCGTAAAAAACGAGGCTATCAGGCTTCTGAGGGCTCCTCCGGGGCAGGGACGGTTTTGAGAAATCGTTTCTCCTCGGCGCCCTCTGGGGTGCGACTCTCTGAGGAGGCTCGCAGCGCTGCCAGTTCGGTTGTTCCCTGCCGGTTCGACGTTCAGGGCACCGAGGTGTCAGCGTCCCCATACGATCCTCCGAGGAGGGTCGTAGAACGTCAGTTCGGTTGTTCCCTGCCGGTTCGCCGCTTCAGGGCACCGTAGTGACTGTTCAACCAAACCCAGAGGCCAGTCTTGAGAGACTGGTTCCCCTAGTAGAATTTCTGGCAGCGTGGAAACTACTGCCACATATTTCTCAGTGGTTCCTGCACACTATAGGAAAGGGTTCAGAGTTCGGTTCTTGTCCGCCCAGATTTCTAGGGGTCCTCCCCACTGTGGTGGACCCCAAGCAGGCTCTGGTTATGGAGCAGGAAGTACTGACACTTCTGCAAAAGGAGCTGTAGAAGGGGTTCCTCCTCCCGGCAGACGGTCAGGGTTTTACAGCCATTACTTCATTGTTCCGAAAGAGGATGAGGGGTTGCGTCCTACTCTAGACCTGTGTCAATTAAACAGTAGGTTTCAGAATCTTAAGTTCAAAGTATGTTTACGCTAAATATGATTGTGTCACAGACTCAGTCCGAGGACTGGTTGGTCACAATAGACTTAAAGGACGCTTACTTATCTATCCATCCTCATCACAGGAGGTTCCTGAGGTTTGCTTTCAGGGGCGAAGCATACCAGTATCGGGTTCTTCCATTCGGCCTAGGTTATCACCCCGCACCTTTACAACATGTGTGGATGCAGCTCTGGCTCCTCTGAGATTCCAGGGCATACGCGTATTAAATTATATCGACGATCGGTTGATTTTAGCTCAGTCCGAGCTTTTGACAGTTCAACATCGAGATGTCGTTTTGTCCCACATAAGGAGGTTGGGGTTGCGGCTCAACACGAAAAAGAGTGTACTCCTCCCAGCTCAGAGGACCACTTTTCTAGGTGTAATATGGGATTCGACAACATGCTAGCACATCTGTCTCCTGCACGTATTCTGCGATTCTCACAGCCATAAAGAATGCAAAACTAGGTCAGTCACTCACTGCAAAACAGTTTCTGAGACTGTTGGGGCTCATGGTAGTTGTGTCCAACGTAGTTACTTTTGGCCTTCTGTACATGAGACCCCTAAAGTGTGGGCTCAGGACCAAGGGGTTTTCTCCGAGGGGAAATCCGTTTTGCACGATCAAGGTCACACGGCAATGCCTACGTGCCTTGGTCATGTGGAAGAAACCTTGGTTCCTCGCCCAGGGCCCAGTGCTGGGGGCTTCTTTGCGACGCGTCACGCTATCGACGGATGCTTCCATCACAGGATGGGGGGCGGTCATGAGTGGCCGCTCGGTGAAAGGTCTTTGGTTTAGGCTCATGGCAGTTGCGTCCAACGTTGTTACTTTTGGCCTTCTGTACATGAGACCCCTGCAGTAGTGGCTCAGGACAAAGGGGTTTTCTCCGAGGGGAAATCCGTTTTCGCATGATCAAGGTCACGCGGCTATGCCTACGTGCCTCGGTCATGTGGAAGAACCTTGGTTCCTCGCCCAGGCCCAGTGTTGGGCGCTTCTTGTCGACGCATAATGCTTTCGACGGATGCTTCCCTCACAAGTCGGGGGCAGTCATGAGTGGTCGCTCGGCGAAGGGTCCGGACAACTCACTTATGGTCTCGTATATCAGAGCAGATATCTTTGCTCCTGGGAAGATATCTTTGCTCCTGCTTTGCTCTGGAGTTATGGATACTGCGGGCTCGGCCTCTGAGGGGGCCCAGTTCATAGATTCAGGTCTCTCGACCGAGGTCGTGGAGACCATACTGCAGTCTAGAACTCCCTCCACAATAAGACTAAATATCCATTGATATGGAAACTGTTCTCTGCCTGGTGCAGAGAACGCCTTCAGAATCTTGTTTCTGCCCTGTTGGTACAATACTTGATTTCTGTAATGAATGTTTCTTTGCTGGGTTATCTCTGAGGAGAGATCCTTAATTTCTTCTTCTCCGTGGTACATGAGGCTGAGGCCTGCACGTACTTGGATTTGCACCTGGTTTGGTGGTAGTATTTCTTCACCCCAGGCCGGGTTGTATTTCTTTCCTACTAAATGTGCGGGTCATTTGTGCTCCAGGCCTTCTGTCCTCCACCTTTAATACCCCAGATCAGGAAAAAATGTATCTGTTATGCCCTGTCCGGGCTTTGGATGCTTATGTCCACAGAGCTGCTCAGTGGCGTATATCAGAACAATTATTTGTCTGCATCGGGTAACTTAAGATAGGTTGCCCTGCATCTAAACAGATAATGAGCAAGTGGGTAGTTGAGGCTATCTCACTTGCGTATGAATCGGCCGGACAGCCTTCATCCATAGCTGTTCAGGCCCATTCTACAAGGAGTATGGCTGTCTCTAGGCTTTAACCCTCTGGGGTCTAAAGGGTTTTTGGGGTCCTTGAGGTGTTCTGACATGCTCTGACATTTGTACTTTTTTCAGTTATTTATAAACATGTTAATGGCAAAGGTGTAAATTCACTCTATATAGCACAAACGGGGCTACCGCAATATGTGAGCAACATGTATGTACATGTTTGTATTTTTTAGAGAATAATGTTTATGCGTTGTTATTGAAAAAACTAAAACTTAAAGTGTCTGAGATAAGGCCACAAAACACATACTAAATATGTTTCCACAAGACTTTTGACTAATGAGTGTTGTTGCCTAGAATTTTTGCTTCAAAATGATCTTAAAATCATCCTGCCTAATCATTTACACAAAACAATACATTGATTTAAATTTTATAAGACACCTTTTGTTTGGAAAGGCAATATGCATGGAGGCGTGTTCACATCTGAGAAGACAAAGGCCGGATAATGTGCCACATACATAATGAGCTGTATATTAATTAGCCTTTCACACAGGATCCTGTGTCACAGGATCCCAAAGAATGCAAGGACAAAATAAATTATCTATATATACATATTTTACAATTAGAAATTGTAACCAATTACAAATAGGTTACAATTACAACAACAATTACAATTTTAACAATATTTCAAGTGTATTTCTTTGTAAAAAGTATACATTTTATTATACGTATTAAAAAAGGTAAGGATTCATTACATTTATTCATTTAGCTGACGCTTTTATCCAAAGCGACTTACAATTGCTATATTTCAGTCGCACGCCTCTGGAGTAACTAGGGGTTAAGTGTCTTGCTTAGGGACACATTGGTGTCTCACAGTGGATTCGAACCCGGGTCTCTCATACCAAAGGCATGTGTCTTATCCACTGCGCCATCACCACCCATTAGTTTGAATACTGGAACAAACAATATAATAATATATTAGTTGATAATTCTGATAATTTTTGGCAAAACATCATACTATAGTATATTTAACTATGAGTAGAAATTGGTGAACAAAAGCGTACCTATTTAATGTGACCGTAGTCTTTTTTTACAGTCAAAACTTTATAATCTATCCAAAACTAATCACAAAATCTTGTCTAAACATTCATATTTAGTCTGTAACATATTGTGTATGATATATTAGCATATACATGTGAATTTGCAGTTTTTGCTTATACAGACATTTTATTTCAACATATTTCAGTCTATTTTTACTCATCTTAGTAGGCTATAGCAATATAGTTTGGATGTGTTCATGTAAACATAACGTTTATTAATGTAGGTGTGAGAGTGAATGAACGGCACAGACAAGCGCTGTATAACTGTAGTAAACAAAGCGCGTGCGCCTGTGCCGTTCATTCATCATTTAGCCTACACACAGACACGCAATTCATATTTAAACAGTCTTTTTGCGGTTTACAGTCAGACACTATTCAACATCGCGATCAGAACAAAGCACTTAAGAATAAATGACTTACTACATCAGCTGGATCCGTTGCTCCTCGAAATGAAACTACCAGCACTTCTGATACATTTTCCAGGGTTATTAGATAGTATTATTCCTCACAGCGTAGGGATACGCTGTGTACACAGCTGCAGTAAGATACTTACTAAACATGATGTGTTTTATAATCCAGCTGGTGGGCGTTGGCATGTTTGAATGGCTTGCCTTAGATAATTTGCGTTTGAATACCGCGCGCTCTCCGTGAGCGTGGCACATTAACGCGTAATCAGGTATAATGAGCTGGAAAGGAAAAGACTGACATCTCTCTCTTTTCATACAGATTACATAAACTGAGAATAATTGTTTTTTTTTATATAAAAGTAACAAACCCCTTGTATAGACAAGCGATACAGTAACCAATACAAAGAACAACATTCCCATCAGTGTGTCATTAATACATACCAGTGACTCTGCAGAAACGCTGGATTGAATAGGCAGGACACCGCTAGTTAACATCAGCATTGGCAAGCACCCAAAAGTGTGCGAAATCGGCAACACTGGTAAATTAGATCAGGCCATCAGTTTGGGAAGAGCACAATATACATGATATATGACAAATATATGATTAATACTTACCAGTGATTCTGCAGAAACGATGAATTGAAGGCAGCACTCTGCTACCGACTTCTTACCAGCAGCATACACCTAACCACTGAGTAGCTGAAGTCTCAAACTGCGAATGCATTCAGGGATAAAACGGCGCACGCGCTAACAAAAAATGAAAACTTCAATGAAAACTAAAATGATTTAGTCCGATCAACAAAGCATTGTACGTTTTCACCATTTAAGTTACGAATTTGTTGAATCAATTTAGTATGATGCATGAACATGTCAAATAAAAATATATCAGTTCATTTTACTGTTTTATGTTTATTTGGAGAACTTTCAGTAAGTTGGCTTTTTTACGTACAACGTTATGTCGACTGACAACTGATGTCTCACTTGGGAGATGGCATCCCCCTGTGCCATCTACATCTGCTCCAGCGCAACTGGAGGGAACACCCTGGTCGCCCCGTCGTGCTTCCCCCTTGGCACGGATGCGTTGGCTCACAGCTGGCCCCAGTGTTAAAGGGGAAATGAAGCAGTCAGTCAAGTTTACATGATTTACAAGATGGATTTCCACTATAACCAAAATTATATAAGAAACATGACAAATGTTAACATAAAAAAGAAACAGCGTTATATCTTTCGCGGCAAGGGCGCCGCCATTGTGCAGTATTATAACCGGTGACGTCACGGGGTTGGTTTGCTCTGTGCTGAGTTCAGTAAAATACAGTAAAAGATGCATGTAAGCTGGTCGAACCAGCGAACTATAACGTTATACAGTCATTGTTAGCTAACAGCTGTAAGCATGAACTAGTACCAGACAAAAAGACGACGTCTAACGTTAACAAACTGCACATGGAAACATTGTTCGCGATGTCTGTCTTAAATATTTACTGGCAAGCTGAACATTATGATAGTGAAAATAAAAAGAGTTTATTAGATGAAATATATCTAAAAACAGAAAAACTCTGTATCTCAGCCTCCTCGTCGGGGACTGCCGTTTTTTCCCTATCTCCACACTGAGGTGTCGAGATCGTGGAAAAAGCTGGTTTCAATTTGATGTGTTTATTGCCCAAACGTCTAACTATAGTAATGCTATGGGTATTAAGTATCATGGTATGACAGTGCCTCGGGTTAAAGAGACGCTTGCGAGCTTTCTCTCTCCCGAGTCGGCGTCATAATTTTTAACCCAGACATTACCCAGCAGCCATCTTAAATAAATAAATTTTATTAGGCAGCGCTGGTGGGTAAAATACAAGGACATGGATGAATATGAGGATATCAGCACTGACGCTATTCGAGAATTGCGTCGTGCAAAAACAGATAAACTATACTGGGGAGGGACGGTTTCGAGAAATCATTTCTCCTCTGCGTCCTCTGCGGGGGCGCTCTCTCTGAGGAGGGTCGCAACACGGCCAGTTCGGTTGTTTTCCTGCTAGTGGCCACGGAGTGATATTTATATATATACATTTCTCTGATTTAAAAATAAAGAAAAATAAGATAAATTATGTCAGTTCTTCTGGATGCTCCGCTTTAAAAAAAAAACAACTAAGAAGTAAACCATTCAGCAGCGTTCCAGAGGTTTCTTCCTCACCAATCTAATGTTCCTGAGACTGCTAGGTGGTAGCAGTCTCAGTCTACTAAGCTCCTCGCAGCACAGAGTGCAAAACGAGCGTCGCTATTCGGGCTCCTCCACAATCGAGGGGGACCTGGGTGGCGCTAGCAGTCTAGCCAAAAAAGTTAGAGATATGCAAGATCTGAGGACTGTTTTATCTCTAAAATAGCTTGGACAAAGAGGAAGCCCTGACGCCGAGGCTATCAGGCTTCTAAGGGTGGTCCCCTCCTGGGTAGGGATGGTTTGAGAAATCGTTTCTCCTCGGCTCCCTCTGAGGTGCGACTCTCTGAGGAGGGTCGCAGCGCTGCCAGTTCAGTTTTCCTGCCAGGTCGCCGTTCAGGGCACCAAGGTGTCAGTGTCCCCAAACGATCCTCCGAGGGGGGTCGTAGAGCAGTTAGTTCGGTTTCCCTGCCGGTTCGCCATTTCAGGGTGCCGAGGTGGGTCGTAGGAACTAAGCTATTTAGAGGTAGGCAAGATCTGAGGACTGTCGTCAGCTCTGATAAAGCTTAGACAGGAAGTCCTGTCGTAAAAAACGAGGCTATCAGGCTTCTGAGGGCTCCTCCGGGGCAGGGACGGTTTTGAGAAATCGTTTCTCCTCGGCGCCCTCTGGGGTGCGACTCTCTGAGGAGGCTCGCAGCGCTGCCAGTTCGGTTGTTCCCTGCCGGTTCGACGTTCAGGGCACCGAGGTGTCAGCGTCCCCATACGATCCTCCGAGGAGGGTCGTAGAACGTCAGTTCGGTTGTTCCCTGCCGGTTCGCCGCTTCAGGGCACCGTAGTGACTGTTCAACCAAACCCAGAGGCCAGTCTTGAGAGACTGGTTCCCCTAGTAGAATTTCTGGCAGCGTGGAAACTACTGCCACATATTTCTCAGTGGTTCCTGCACACTATAGGAAAGGGTTCAGAGTTCGGTTCTTGTCCGCCCAGATTTCTAGGGGTCCTCCCCACTGTGGTGGACCCCAAGCAGGCTCTGGTTATGGAGCAGGAAGTACTGACACTTCTGCAAAAGGAGCTGTAGAAGGGGTTCCTCCTCCCGGCAGACGGTCAGGGTTTTACAGCCATTACTTCATTGTTCCGAAAGAGGATGAGGGGTTGCGTCCTACTCTAGACCTGTGTCAATTAAACAGTAGGTTTCAGAATCTTAAGTTCAAAGTATGTTTACGCTAAATATGATTGTGTCACAGACTCAGTCCGAGGACTGGTTGGTCACAATAGACTTAAAGGACGCTTACTTATCTATCCATCCTCATCACAGGAGGTTCCTGAGGTTTGCTTTCAGGGGCGAAGCATACCAGTATCGGGTTCTTCCATTCGGCCTAGGTTATCACCCCGCACCTTTACAACATGTGTGGATGCAGCTCTGGCTCCTCTGAGATTCCAGGGCATACGCGTATTAAATTATATCGACGATCGGTTGATTTTAGCTCAGTCCGAGCTTTTGACAGTTCAACATCGAGATGTCGTTTTGTCCCACATAAGGAGGTTGGGGTTGCGGCTCAACACGAAAAAGAGTGTACTCCTCCCAGCTCAGAGGACCACTTTTCTAGGTGTAATATGGGATTCGACAACATGCTAGCACATCTGTCTCCTGCACGTATTCTGCGATTCTCACAGCCATAAAGAATGCAAAACTAGGTCAGTCACTCACTGCAAAACAGTTTCTGAGACTGTTGGGGCTCATGGTAGTTGTGTCCAACGTAGTTACTTTTGGCCTTCTGTACATGAGACCCCTGCAGTGTTGGCTCAGGACCAAGGGGTTTTCTCCGAGGGGAAATCCGTTTTGCACGATCAAGGTCACACGGCAATGCCTACGTGCCTTGGTCATGTGGAAGAAACCTTGGTTCCTCGCCCAGGGCCCAGTGCTGGGGGCTTCTTTGCGACGCGTCACGCTATCGACGGATGCTTCCATCACAGGATGGGGGGCGGTCATGAGTGGCCGCTCGGTGAAAGGTCTTTGGTTTAGGCTCATGGCAGTTGCGTCCAACGTTGTTACTTTTGGCCTTCTGTACATGAGACCCCTGCAGTAGTGGCTCAGGACAAAGGGGTTTTCTCCGAGGGGAAATCCGTTTTCGCATGATCAAGGTCACGCGGCTATGCCTACGTGCCTCGGTCATGTGGAAGAACCTTGGTTCCTCGCCCAGGCCCAGTGTTGGGCGCTTCTTGTCGACGCATAATGCTTTCGACGGATGCTTCCCTCACAAGTCGGGGGCAGTCATGAGTGGTCGCTCGGCGAAGGGTCCGGACAACTCACTTATGGTCTCGTATATCAGAGCAGATATCTTTGCTCCTGGGAAGATATCTTTGCTCCTGCTTTGCTCTGGAGTTATGGATACTGCGGGCTCGGCCTCTGAGGGGGCCCAGTTCATAGATTCAGGTCTCTCGACCGAGGTCGTGGAGACCATACTGCAGTCTAGAACTCCCTCCACAATAAGACTAAATATCCATTGATATGGAAACTGTTCTCTGCCTGGTGCAGAGAACGCCTTCAGAATCTTGTTTCTGCCCTGTTGGTACAATACTTGATTTCTGTAATGAATGTTTCTTTGCTGGGTTATCTCTGAGGAGAGATCCTTAATTTCTTCTTCTCCGTGGTACATGAGGCTGAGGCCTGCACGTACTTGGATTTGCACCTGGTTTGGTGGTAGTATTTCTTCACCCCAGGCCGGGTTGTATTTCTTTCCTACTAAATGTGCGGGTCATTTGTGCTCCAGGCCTTCTGTCCTCCACCTTTAATACCCCAGATCAGGAAAAAATGTATCTGTTATGCCCTGTCCGGGCTTTGGATGCTTATGTCCACAGAGCTGCTCAGTGGCGTATATCAGAACAATTATTTGTCTGCATCGGGTAACTTAAGATAGGTTGCCCTGCATCTAAACAGATAATGAGCAAGTGGGTAGTTGAGGCTATCTCACTTGCGTATGAATCGGCCGGACAGCCTTCATCCATAGCTGTTCAGGCCCATTCTACAAGGAGTATGGCTGTCTCTAGGCTTTAACCCTCTGGGGTCTAAAGGGTTTTTGGGGTCCTTGAGGTGTTCTGACATGCTCTGACATTTGTACTTTTTTCAGTTATTTATAAACATGTTAATGGCAAAGGTGTGAATTCACTCTATATAGCACAAACGGGGCTACCGCAATATGTGAGCAACATGTATGTACATGTTTGTATTTTTTAGAGAATAATGTTTATGCGTTGTTATTGAAAAAACTAAAACTTAAAGTGTCTGAGATAAGGCCACAAAACACATACTAAATATGTTTCCACAAGACTTTTGACTAATGAGTGTTGTTGCCTAGAATTTTTGCTTCAAAATGATCTTAAAATCATCCTGCCTAATCATTTACACAAAACAATACATTGATTTAAATTTTATAAGACACCTTTTGTTTGGAAAGGCAATATGCATGGAGGCGTGTTCACATCTGAGAAGACAAAGGCCGGATAATGTGCCACATACATAATGAGCTGTATATTAATTAGCCTTTCACACAGGATCCTGTGTCACAGGATCCCAAAGAATGCAAGGACAAAATAAATTATCTATATATACATATTTTACAATTAGAAATTGTAACCAATTACAAATAGGTTACAATTACAACAACAATTACAATTTTAACAATATTTCAAGTGTATTTCTTTGTAAAAAGTATACATTTTATTATACGTATTAAAAAAGGTATGGATTCATTACATTTACATTTATTCATTTAGCTGACGCTTTTATCCAAAGCGACTTACAATTGCTATATTTCAGTCGCACGCCTCTGGAGCAACTAGGGGTTAAGTGTCTTGCTTAGGGACACATTGGTGTCTCACAGTGGATTCGAACCCGGGTCTCTCATACCAAAGGCATGTGTCTTATCCACTGCGCCATCACCACCCATTAGTTTGAATACTGGAACAAACAATATAATAATATATTAGTTGATAATTCTGATAATTTTTGGCAAAACATCATACTATAGTATATTTAACTATGAGTAGAAATTGGTGAACAAAAGCGTACCTATTTAATGTGACCGTAGTCTTTTTTTACAGTCAAAACTTTATAATCTATCCAAAACTAATCACAAAATCTTGTCTAAACATTCATATTTAGTCTGTAACATATTGTGTATGATATATTAGCATATACATGTGAATTTGCAGTTTTTGCTTATACAGACATTTTATTTCAACATATTTCAGTCTATTTTTACTCATCTTAGTAGGCTATAGCAATATAGTTTGGATGTGTTCATGTAAACATAACGTTTACTAATGTAGGTGTGAGAGTGAATGAACGGCACAGACAAGCGCTGTATAACTGTAGTAAACAAAGCGCGTGCGCCTGTGCCGTTCATTCATCATTTAGCCTACACACAGACACGCAATTCATATTTAAACAGTCTTTTTGCGGTTTACAGTCAGACACTATTCAACATCGCGATCAGAACAAAGCACTTAAGAATAAATGACTTACTACATCAGCTGGATCCGTTGCTCCTCGAAATGAAACTACCAGCACTTCTGGTACATTTTCCAGGGTTATTAGATAGTATTATTCCTCACAGCGTAGGGATACGCTGTGTACACAGCTGTAGTAAGATACTTACTAAACATGATGTGTTTTATAATCCAGCTGGTGGGCGTTGGCATGTTTGAATGGCTTGCCTTAGATAATTTGCGTTTGAATACCGAGCGCTCTCCGTGAGCGTGGCACATTAACGCGTAATCAGGTATAATGAGCTGGAAAGGAAAAGACTGACATCTCTCTCTTTTCATACAGATTACATAAACTGAGAATAATTGTTTTTTTTTATATAAAAGTAACAAACCCCTTGTATAGACAAGCGATACAGTAACCAATACAAAGAACAACATTCCCATCAGTGTGTCATTAATACATACCAGTGACTCTGCAGAAACGCTGGATTGAATAGGCAGGACACCGCTAGTTAACATCAGCATTGGCAAGCACCCAAAAGTGTGCGAAATCGGCAACACTGGTAAATTAGATCAGGCCATCAGTTTGGGAAGAGCACAATATACATGATATATGACAAATATATGATTAATACTTACCAGTGATTCTGCAGAAACGATGAATTGAAGGCAGCACTCTGCTACCGACTTCTTACCAGCAGCATACACCTAACCACTGAGTAGCTGAAGTCTCAAACTGCGAATGCATTCAGGGATAAAACGGCGCACGCGCTAACAAAAAATGAAAACTTCAATGAAAACTAAAATGATTTAGTCCGATCAACAAAGCATTGTACGTTTTCACCATTTAAGTTACGAATTTGTTGAATCAATTTAGTATGATGCATGAACATTTCAAATAAAAATATATCAGTTCATTTTACTGTTTTATGTTTATTTGGAGAACTTTCAGTAAGTTGGCTTTTTTACGTACAACGTTATGTCGACTGACAACTGATGTCTCACTTGGGAGATGGCATCCCCCTGTGCCATCTACATCTGCTCCAGCGCAACTGGAGGGAACACCCTGGTCGCCCCGTCGTGCTTCCCCCTTGGCACGGATGCGTTGGCTCACAGCTGGCCCCAGTGTTAAAGGGGAAATGAAGCAGTCAGTCAAGTTTACATGATTTACAAGATGGATTTCCACTATAACCAAAATTATATAAGAAACATGACAAATGTTAACATAAAAAAGAAACAGCGTTATATCTTTCGCGGCAAGGGCGCCGCCATTGTGCAGTATTATAACCGGTGACGTCACGGGGTTGGTTTGCTCTGTGCTGAGTTCAGTAAAATACAGTAAAAGATGCATGTAAGCTGGTCGAACCAGCGAACTATAACGTTATACAGTCATTGTTAGCTAACAGCTGTAAGCATGAACTAGTACCAGACAAAAAGACGACGTCTAACGTTAACAAACTGCACATGGAAACATTGTTCGCGATGTCTGCCATCATATTCCTGTCTCTTGTCAACACCATTGCAATATATGGTCAAGATCAGCGTCTTGACAGTAGATGGATCGTACTATATCGTGGCGTAATAATCAGTTTGGTTGTAAAATGTATTACCTGAATGAAATTAAATCAAATGTATTGTCCTGTGGAATCATTCATTCACGATACATCTGCTGTCAAGACGCTGATCTTGACCATGAATTGCAACCATGGTGTTGACAAGAGACAGGAATAATGGCAGACATCGCGAATAATGTTTCCATGTGCAGTTTGTTAACGTTAGACGTCGTATTTTTGTCTGGTACTAATAAAGTTCACTAGCTAAACACTAAGTTAGCGTTAGCTAGTTCATGCTTACAGCTGTTAGTTAAGAATGACTGTACCTAACGTTAGTTGTTCGCTGGTTTGACCAGCTTACATGCATCTTTCACTTTATTTTACTGAACAAAGGCACAGAGCAAACCCACCCCGTGAAGTCACCGGTTATAATACTGCACAATGGCAGCGCCCTTGCCGCGAAATATATAACGGTGTTTCTTTTATATGTTAACATTTGTCATGTTTCTTATATAATTTTTGATTATAATGGAAATCCATCTTGTAAATCATGTAAACTTGACTGACTGCTTCATTTCCCCTTTAAGACTTTTCATGGCTGAAAAAAAGGGAATTGAGAACCAAAGCACTCTTCCCGTGAAATAAAATGTAAAAGGAAAAGCAGCTATGACCGTCTCCATGGTAAGCCCTGCCCCTTCCATCCTGTTGGCATGGAGGACTAACATTCTGGGCTTACGTGGGGTGCTGGGTAGGTTACGACTCAGTGAGGGCAGTTGCCAAAAGGTAAGATGCTTGCCAGTATCTGCATCTCCATCACTCGTCGTAACACAGTTCAGTGGTTGTGGTGTTTTCCATAGGGACCCCATTTGTCAGTCAACATAACGTTGTAGTGACTGACAGATGGGGAACATCTTGATTACTGATGTAACTCTTGTTTCCTGATGGTGGTAACATAAATGTTGTGCTCCCCCTGCCACAACCCTGAACCACTGCTGAATGTCCGGGGCCTTAATTTCGGCTCCTCAGCATAAACCTGAATGAGTGGATGTGTGCCACCATCTTATAAACCCGTGTGTACAGGGTAGTGGCTCTGCATGGAAATTAAAATTCCATTGGCCATTTTCCTTAAACTCAGAGGTGATTGGGGCTCCCAATTGAGATCTTGTTTGTCAGTCGACACAATGTCCCTGTTCCCTTAATCAAGGAATGAGGATTTTTCTTAGTTGCACCACGTAATATTTATAGTCGTTAAAAGGATTTATTTTAAGATATTAGCACATAAATGTTTCTAAGATATTGGCACATATTTTAACGTATATTTTTAATATTATTATTAACGTATATTTAAAATGTTTTATTATTATTATTTTATTTTTTGTAGACACACTTGCAGTATATATATCCCTTACCCAGACATACAGCAAACTAGACTGGCTATTCCGTTAACTATTTTATTTTTCACTCTAGACCAGATTGTGGGTGGGGCCAGACAGCTACATATAGATGAGTTTACTGTCAGC